>NW_023494806.1:7796253-8396253 GCF_904425465.1 Colossoma macropomum
GATTTAAGGTGAAATATTATTCTTAGTGTTGCATTTGTACCCAGTTAAGTCAGCACAGTCCAGTCCGATATTAGCATTCAGTGAGCAGTGAAAGTCAACATGTAAGAGTCCATTTAAATTCTAAAAAGGGCAAACTTTAAATACTGCTGACTAAAAACTGTTTGGAGTTTTGAAACCTGGCATGCATTAAATAAGTTTGTGCTTGATTTTTTTTTTTAATGGAAATCAATTACATCACCAGGCTACAGGTGAGCTGTTATAGAACAACCCAGTAGCAAATGCAGATGCTATGGTGCTCGTAGCAATCACTGCATATTATGTTATACTTGAATAGCAGGACCATCAGAAGAAGATTAGGCATCAAAATCACAAGAGACAATAAATCTTACTCACCCTCTTTGGTAAAAGCTCCTCCTGGGCCAGAAAGCCTGGTTTGTGGATATTTGGGTCATAATCGCCATACTAAAGACAGAAGACAAGACACCAAAGCAGCAGTTAATCACAGGGATGTAAATAATAGATAACCAATTGCATAACATCTGCAATATCTGCATAATCATTTTCCTTCTTTTTTATGCTTTTTTCCTTCTCTTTCTGTCTCTCTCTCAATAGACACAATAGAATTACATTCTCGTTTTTCTTCTTTTTCTTCAACTAACAATTATATTTTCATGTAACGGAGGTCAGTATAATGACATTTAACACTAACATGATACATTATGTCATATTATGACATAATGCTTTTCTGAGGACATCATGGAAATCATCAGTACTTGAACAGTACTTTAACACTTATTTTAAACAATTTTAATGTGCTGCTTAGGCCTGGGCAATATCTAAAAATAATCAGCATAATTTTTGGCTAAAACAACATCAATTATATAGCCTGGGCCCCCACAAACCCAGCTTAGACCTACTTTCTATGCATTCTTTAGCTTAGCTTTAGCTGATTTAATGAAATGGAAAATCAGACATCACTATTTGCAAGACTGCAACTAGATTTTTGAGATCATTTCCCATCATGCACCCAGTGGAAAGATAAACAGTTTTCCTTCCACTCTGTAGTGGTACAGATGGGAAAATATGTTGGCTGAGCAAGTAAAGATCTGGGGCTCAGAAAAGTTCACTGTATACCGGTATATTCAGGCAGATCACCCAGAACTTTTTAAATTATCCCGTAAAATGTTACTTTTTAAATTTGACAAAGATTTACGGATCAACAAAACATGCAGCGATTCAGCATTGTTGATAGGGCGTTATGAACTACACCGTAAAAAACAAACTAAGGAACCACTGTAACAGGAAGCATCACTGTTACAGGCTCAGTGAACCTGACATATTAAAACAGACAGTTTACATTTTAAGTGAATATGATTATTGTTTTGAAGTTGAGCAGATTTGTTAAAAGATTCTCTTTTAAAGAGATTTCAGGCCCTCACACGTGCTCGCGCTCTCTCTCTCTCTCTCTCTCTCTCACATCACTATTTGCATGAGCCAAGACTTAAAACTTGTGATAATATTAAACATATTTTTGTCATAGCATCAAGACAAAAAAAGGACTAACCTAAGACCACCATCCTGACCACCACACACTAAATGATCAAGATGACGCGAGTGCGACCCATCTCTAGCAAGACTCTCATGATTTTTTTTTTTCCGACATTGGAAATTTGTCTGCGACAGTGAAAACGCTTGAAAAGTCGTTTGGTGTAAGGCCGGCATAACTCAACATCTAAAAAAAAGTTGTGACTGCCAACATATGTGTTTGCTAAATCCTCCTGGTTGGGGTTCACGGCTGTTTCTTTTCTTCAAAAGTTGCACACAAAAGCTATATGCTAATAGCGCCCCCTGCTGGAGGAACTTCAGACTGCTAAACATGAGCAGTTCCAAAGCCACATGTGTGTGCTTTACATATTTTAAAAAACAAGGCATTTGTCATTATTATAGCAGAGGCCCTCTGAAACTCAGCTATAAACGTCTGTAGTGGAAACTTTATTCAGTCACAAAGTCTTAACAAAACAGGCGACTACACTCAATCTCTAAAAGAGAGAGAGAAGATTGTGCTTGACGTAGAGTGGTCTGTCTAAATCGGCTCAGATTCAGTAGGCCTGTCAAGTCACACTCTTTCCAGAACAGCAGATCCTTTTGTGTGGTGCTGTCATCATCCTTGCCTTTGCACCTTCCAAAACTTTCAGAGTAAATCATTTCAAACACACTAATCATATATGGGAAAGAGCAACGGACAGTGACAACAGTGTTACTGGCACATTGGATTTGAATTGAAACAATGACTAGGAATGAAAAATGGACAACTGGCTGCTCAGCTGTTGCACAACTGACCTAACTACAACTGACCTAGATTGGAAAATGAAAAAATCCCATTCAATATTCAATCTAATGAAAAACTGTGGTGTACAACTCAGTTTTTGTCAAAACATGGAAAATTTTTAAAGTGAAAATAAGGACACTTGAACGGAGCATTTTACTGCTGCCCTATGTGCACAATTTCAGTTTATATGCAAAGTTTAGCATATTTAGCATATTGTTATACATATACACACACACACACACACACACACATACATATATATATATATATATATTTATATTTATTTTATTTTATTTTTTTTTTTTAACATAACGCTGCTGTATAAATAATAAACCTCTCCAAACCTCCAAAATGGTAACTTTACAGGAGAAGGAAAAAACATACTTTACTTTTAATGTAAGTCAACAGAACCAGACTTTTTTCCAAGTCACTTTGGGCTGCTTCTTTTGGTCCATTCATCATACAATATAAAGGACAACAGGCATTTTCAAATTATGTCAAAAACTGAAAAATGATAAAAATGGACATACAAGGTTTTGTTTATCAGCAGCGATAAATAACTAACATAAATAACAAATAAACAGTAATTGTGCATTAAAATGTGCAGAAATGTGTTCTCTGTAGAGGACGTGCTAACTTTTTTTTTTACATAGAAAATCAATAAAACGGAATTTGATCGGGGCGCTCAAACCTTTGCACAGTACTGTTTTTATTTCACATGCATAACTAAAAAAGAAAAAGAGAAAGCTTAAAGCTTAGCAAGAGAACACTTCTCAGTTCTCAGAAAAGAGATGTCTCTTTCCATTTTGTCCTCTGATAGTCTTCTCCTTATCTCCCTCCTCCTCCTCCTCCCCCTATTACTCAGCTCCTATCTGCTGTTTGCCCTCCACCTCTCCTCTGCTCTCTCCTTCCCCACCTGCTATCTCAGCCCTCTCTGCCATCCATCAGCCCACTACTACCTCGTCACTGGTGTGATTATGGGTGCAAGATGGACAGGGGCAGCCATGCTGTTTACACCTCTGTAAACAGGTAAACAGACAGACAGTGCCTGGCTGTCAAACCCCTGCACCTCCTCTAATAAATCAATAGCCACAAAGCTTTCTGCTGCTGGACCGAATCTAATTGTAAATTGATGGTCGGTCTAAAGTTACGCTGTAATGGTAGAGACCCCCCCCACCCCCCACCCCTGCCTAACAACTTCCTAGCTGTGTGAACTCCACAAATTGCTTAAACAAAAAGAAAAAAAAACTAGCAGCTTATAAACTGAGAGAGTGAGAGAGAGAGAGAGAGACGGAGAGAGAAAAAGCTGTAAATTGGCACAAGGTGACGCACTCGCAGTTAGTCAAGGCTTAGAGATAAAGCAACTGCTTCAGGAGGCCTTCAGTTGTCAATCAGACCGGCACCTGGTGAGTAAAACTCATTTGTGCCCACAGTGGACGCTGGAGAGGAGGAACGTGGACCTTGGAAAGACGTCAGGAGGCTAAGACAGAACTGGCATCTGTCAGAGAGAGTGAGAGCGAGAGCCAGAGAGAGTGAGTGAGAAAGAGAGAGCGAGAGAGAGGGATTTTTTTGAAGCAGACGCATGAGGCCAGTGTGCACAGACCTTAGCCTGGACGGCATATGAAGCCAGCAGCACCGAAGCCTCGGGAGGACAGTAGACCTCCTCTTCCAGAATCTTCTTCTTGACCTGCGGGAGTTCAGGAAACACAAGAAAGAGCAGTGAGTCATAATGAGAAAACCCTTTGCATAGCCACAGGAAAATGCTTTTACAACTTTGCTGGCAATGAAATTCATTTTATACACAAATTTGAGTACAGATTCCAGTTTTCCACGTTTTTATTTTATAGGAAAGAATCAAGAACCTGGTCAGTATTGCCAATTAATGAGTACAGCCAATTTTAATTAACAAGCAAAGTAAGTGTCAGCTACTTACACCTGCTGCTATTAACCAAAGATTGTTAACACAAAGTATTGCCAGAGGCATGAGTAAGTCTTTAGGCTTTAGTAGAGAAAATTTCCCACTGTTCTTGCTGAGATTACGTTGGTTTCTCTATCTGTAGCTGATTTTAGAGATCATCCACTATAATGATGGTGAAATGTTTGTTTTATTAGATGTGAGGCACCTCATGGACCTTCCTCACCTACTATTAGCACTCAAGTAGCTTTTCTGTGCACCACTGAAAGGGAAGAAACGGTCATTAAAACACACCAGCAGGATCTCATGAATATGCAAATGTATGTAGTCAAATTGTGTGTAGATATGAAGTAAGAGGCCCAAAACACACCCCACGCAAGTACACACATGCAGGGCTGGGCTTTGATTTTTTTCGCATAAAATAAAACAGAATCAAAACATTGTATTAAACCTAAAAACATGTGCTTAATATGACAACCTCCAGCTGGACGGACAACATCAAATTCATCCCATACTTTATTGAGCATGTTGGGTGTCACTGTACTGACGGCTCTTTCAAAGCTGTTGGGAGTGGTGGCACATAAACAGAATCCTTACCCCCACAAAAAAGTCACACGGCATGAGATCTGGCGATGCTGATGACCTTTTTCTTGGAACTGTTGGTACGAACGACGAATGCTCTGAGCTGTTAGAGGTTTGCTGCCATTTAACAGTCATACACTCTATGTGACTATGACCCCTTCTTTCAATTGGTATGTGATTGGTTCCTAGGCACCTCACGTTAAAAAAAAAAAACATTTGAAATGCTTAAATAAATATATTATTTATTATTTATTATTCTAGGATGTCCCTTCTTGTTTCAATAAGAACTGTTCCCATCAACGGAAGAAAATCTGAAAGAATTTTTTTTTTTTGTGGAAAATGGTAAAAAAGAAAAGTGGACAATATATAGATAAACCTACGTCAATACTGCTTTCTACCACCAGCCCTGCAGACCCGGCATAAACTGTGTTAAATGGCAGAGTTTTCCTCAAATTTTCCTCAATAAATGGAGTTGCAGTTACATTCTGGAACCTGTACAGACACCTGAATGTAAGTGCTGCGCCATTTAAGGCTGAATGTAATGCGCACAGCTGACCGAGTCAGGCTGCTTCTCAGGCGGTGCAGGAGAAATTGCAGCAATCGCTCTGGTGGCCATGTTAGGCTAAGGCTAACCTCCAAAGGCCTGCCATTCCTTTATGTTCACTGTCTCGAGAAAACAAAGTGGACTACTTCAGATGCAACAAACTCGACAGCGGGAGGTGATTCAGGGTCTGCTATATTTTCATTTTCATTTGAAAAGCGACTGAAATACCCATCAGCTAAAGCTAACACTACCATGGTTTGCATTGTTTGTACGTCAGGTTATCTATTATTTGTGGTATACCAGTATAATAGTTATGAAAAACTCCTGAGGAACTTCAACCGGTATAACACCTACTACTACTCTCAATCCAGTTTAATACTTGATTTTCAGGAAATACAAAAAAAGGATGTAGCTTCAGGGTAGTACACTGCAAAAAAAAAAAAGGTACCATGTCAAGTAAAATTATCTTAAATCTAGTCGATAAATCAAATATTTCTCCTGGTGGGATTGTTCTAAGCTTAATTTAAGATTATTCACCTCATTTTCAACACATTTTCTAGACAAAGTAATTTTACTAAGTTAAATTATCTCACAAGAAATTCGTTTGAAACCAGCAAAATTATCTGCCAATATAGTGATAATTTAACTTCATAAAATTACTTAAAACAAGCAAGAATGTCTAGAAATAAGCTAGATAATTTTATAATAAGTGCAAAAACATCTTAAAATGGGAAATATTAGATATATTGACTATATTTAAGATCATTTCACTTGAGAAGATACCATTTATTGCAGTGTAAGCTTAAGCCACATTAGGGAGGGGGTCGCCTGAGTGGCAATTCAGTCAATAACCCCTGATTATTTTCCAAATATTCCTGATTAGAGTCCAAATATCCACTACAGAAGAGAGAACTTTTCTCTCTCTGTATTCTTCCTCCTAGACATCATTTACAGCAAAAACTGAATATTTCAGCATATTTCTTGAGACAAGCCAGCGCCTCAGAGGTGAAAGAAGCACACTAGTTGCCGGAAGGCTGTTTATATGGATCCCAGCAGGGGTTTGGAGAGAAAGCAGGTAGACAGGGACAAGCCTTCTCAAAATTCTGATACAGAGAACAATGACAGTGCTCCAGAATAAACACTGTGCTTATTAAATCACATCAGTGTGCTCCATGTCCACAAATTAATGAATGAATGAATGAATGAACGGGCTCACGAACACTTCGCCAGTCACGTCTGTTAAGATATGACCTGCTACGAGAGCCCTGAGGGAAAAAAAAAAGCAGACAAGAAGCTACAGTCTATCAAACTAATGAAACTGCAGTACTTTCTCCACAGTGAGTGAACTGCTAGAAACCAAATCCTGGCCATGACTTTGTGCCAAATTACACCCAGTTTGGGAAACACCACAGCTTTGCCAAACGAGCAAGCTGTGGCTGAAAACAGAGGCACATGGGAAAGTGCTGGCCACCAGAACGTCATTTGTTATCAGCAGCAGAATCGCTGCGCCAGCCAAGGGGCTTATTTAAGTAATTAAGAAAGAAACTCTCACTAGTCAAAAGTACAGCAACAAAAGAAACGTTCATATTAAAGATTTAAAGCGATAATATAAAATTCACATATTTCTCTCCTTACCAGGAACGTAGTCGATCAGCCAACACATATTTGGTGCCCGAAGTTTGCTTCTTTAATTTTGCATCAGAGCTACGAGGCTAACGTACCCAACAAGAACAGGAAGCTTATGGCATCGTGCAATTAGCACTGCTCAATCTGCATATTTAATCATCACACACTTGAGCAAGTAATCTCAAATAGACTAAACAAAAAATAAAGAACTGTGGAAAAGTCAAGGATCACCATTTCCACTAAATGCAGGTCATTAAGTACAAGTTATTCATTTTTCAGTGCCATGAAAAACAGCAGAAAACATATATTTAACAGAAATTTACATACATACCTCAGCAACTAAATATAATATATATTTTTTTTTTTTCATTTGTCCAGCCTTTGTCTTCCATTAGTTTTTACGAAACATGTTCTCAATTTTTCAAAGAAATCTGTAGGGATATTTTTCCACACTTCCAGTTCAGTCTTAGATGCACAGGCCTTGTATTTTCTGCTTCTTTCTTGTGGATTTTTTCAGATCTGAAGCAAGAGTTTGTTTTTCACCTCTCTCTCTCAAAGATAAAAGCTTTTAGTACTGTTTGTCTGTTAGGAGCCCAATTTTCACTGTAACTTTTTTTTTTTAAACTCCTGTTTTCATTATTTTCCTTTGACTTTCTTCTTCATTACACAAGTGAATTATTTTATATCTAATTTCCTCACAAATGTTGACAAACAGTAATAACTTGCACTTAATTTTTGACTGGAAATTAACTGAATGGCGGGTGGTCTATGACTTTTGTACAGGACTGTACATTATGGCAAGTGAATTGTGAGCGAGCCTTAAATATAGTCTAAACATCTAATATTGTCAGCATAAATGTAAGAATATTATAAGATTAACTTATTTCTATACTGTTGTTTACTCGTTAAGTATTTTCTTCTAGTTAAAGTGTCTATTCTATCTGCAAATAATCTTGCCTATTTCAAGGAATAACGCAGAAAATTCTGTTTCCCAAAGAAATAATACCTGCAAGAATCAAAATTATTTGCTAAATGGATAAAAAATTAAGTTCTTGTGAAAAAAGTAGAAATTAAACGAAGTATGTTAATCAATCTTACAAAATTCTTACAACAATCTCAAAATGAAAAATGTTCGATAATTTGACAAGCTTTGAGACGATTTCACCAGCCAGCATATAAAGGGTTTCTGTTGGACATGCCGTACTATTATGTACAAAAATAGACAAAATTGCAGACAAATCTCAAGATTTTTCATTATTGAAAAATCTTCTATCAGCTGGTCAGTGTGCTTCTCTACATGTAAAACATGTTGGCTACCATGTGGTTTGGATAGCACGTATGCTAGCTAGCACACTAAGTTTTAGTAAGTTACAGATCAAAAGGTGGAACAGGAAAATTTACAGTGGGCCATAATAAATAATTATCACATCTCTTTAAAGGCATGTGATGCCCTAAATGTAACTAAAGCCCAGCAGCGAGTTTGCTGAACTTTACCCTCCTCAGCTATCATTGCAGACTGGCAGGGTCGCTTACAGAGCACTGCTAAAAGCCTGTTAATGAAGTAATGTTCTTCTTAATTTGAGGCTCCCATTTCATAGGGGAAGATTTCAACCACTACACTTTGTAACTTCGTTAGAGGGGGCAAGGTGACACCCGAAAACAAAAGATAGGTGTAAAAATAAGAAATGGGACTGGGCCTACATATGATTTTTATCCAAACCATCACTTTAAATGCCTCTAAATTGCTTAATTTGTAAATGTCACCATGCATCCCACATCCCTGGTATTCTTAAAACAGTCATTACAAAAAAGGAAGGGGGAGACCAAAATCAAGTAGCAAGCTTGAGCCTTGGTGGCTGCCCAAAAAGGCTCAAAGTCAATGGCAGGCTTTTCAATCTGCTTTACAAAACGAGCCAGCACGCTGAGAGCGGGACATGGGGAAGGGTGGCCGTTCCTGATAAGAGAGGATCCAGGAGAAGGGGTTTTTAAACTGAATCAGCACACGCATACGCAGAGCGGCTAAACGCCTGCCTGCAGATGAGCGCAAGGGCAGGGGTGAGAGAGAACATGCTCTCTATTGGAAAGCCTTCGCTCGAATTCATTAACATCCTTCTGGAATTCATTACCTTCTATTTCCGAACGCATTACCATTCTGAACCGGGCGGGTCAGACTCGACCCTCAAATTTAACGGTGCTGATAAGCCACTTAAACTTTCTTAAGACATGAATGTCTTGGAGTGCCGGGCTTTAGTGTGGGTGAAGGTCCTGGACTGGTACTTACACACACACACACACACACACACACACACACACACACACACACACACACACACACACACAATATGTGGCCAAAGAGCATAATATAACGTGTTTGAGCTCTACTGTTGTATTCTCTGGGCTTGTACAACTGCCAGTCACGCCAATAAGGCCCAACTGAACCGAATTCACTTGGGCCCTGAACTCAGCTTAACTGGACGCTTTTCTGGCCTTCCGTACGGTCTGTGTAGAGGGCCGTAATTGATTATTGACAAATGCTGTCTGATCGATAAGAAAGCCAGGACTAACAAATGCTTCCTCTCCAGAAGAAAGAGAAAAACAGCAAGAAAGAGAGAGTGTGTTACAGTGGGTGGCATTTCGCTGTGTTTAGAGACACACGCCCTATGTGCACAGCATCGATTCCTCATGGTTGATCATGCTGAGGTAGAAGAATGGAGAAGTGCACCGCGACTTTAGAAAGCTCTCACTAACTTACTATACAAAGAAAACTAATGCAAATCCTTCTTCTATGAACCTGTTTTTTTAATTTAACAGAAATGGGTTTTGTGCTTTTTGCCTGTTTGGTACATCTGACCTTTCCATCCATATTTTTTGTAGCAGCTACTGCAAGATTGGACAACCTTTACAGAACTAAATACAATATCAAATTCAATTTCAGCATTTAGTGCGCCCACCACCCTCTGCCTTTATTACACCTTCTGTTCTTTTCAGGAGACTTGCTTTCAGTTTTTTGGAAGAAATCTGAAGATATACCTCCAAAGTTCAGTCTTAGAAGTTGGTTGCATTTTCTGCTTCTCATGATCCAAGAAATCTCAAACACATTCATTGATGTTGAGGTCTGGACACTGGACAGTCCAACTCTGCTTCTTTGAGTCCTTCTCTGCTTGATTTGCTTTTTTTCCCCCTTTTTTATCTGTTTCTTTTTCTCAGTGAGGCTTCTTGACAACTACACATCCTTTCAGACCCGTAGCGATGAGTCGTCTTCTCACAGTGGAAGGATGGACAGAAACACCTGTGGATGTTTTCAGATCTGAAGCAGCTTGATTTTCTCCTCTCTCTCAAAGACGAAAGCTTTAAGTGCTGTTTTTCTGATGGGGACCGTTTTGGTGGTCTACTAGATCTTGCATGGTTGTTAGGAGTCCCATTTCTTCTACACACTTTTTAAATTCTAGTTTTAGATACTCCTTTAATTCTCCTTGCTTTCCTCTGACTTTCCTCTTCCTTATGCAAACAGTTTATCTTATATCTGAACTCCTCAGCATTATATAACTTCTACTTTATGGCTGCTTTGACTGGAAATAAAATAGCCAGAGGGTGGTCTCTGACTTTTGCACAGTAGTGTAGGTCAACCCATTTTGCAGACCAGAGGAATTTACACTCTCACAAATCTTTCACATATCAGTTTTAACCGCGTCCCCACAGAAGTGTTTGTAGCTTATAATTACCTGTGGGACCAGCTTTTGGAGCGACAGCATCCTAATGCATCTGAAATCCTGGGGGACTTGGTGACAAATAAGAAATACATCCTCTCCCTTCATCTCTAAAAATGTCTCTTGAAGGCGATGCTGCCCTTATCGGAGGTTATCAGAAGCTAAGAGGGCAGGCGAATTCAGGAGGAGAGATGGGGGACTTGCGCAGGTGTAAGAGGAAAGAGAAGAGCAGGAGCTGTCAGATTGTAAAGTTAGCCTGAAAGCCTCTCAAAAGCCTGAGAGATTTCAGCTTCTGAGAACAGACAAGAGAAAGATCTGCCAGTCCAGCCTCAGATTAAAAAGAAACCCGAGCTTCTCTGGCCTATACCCAGCCTACCTACCTTACCTCATCAACAGTTAGGCTTTCAGCACTACGGCGACAAAATAAATAAATAAATAAAATAAATAATGTAAAAAACGATTTTGCAAAACTGCTGCATGAGATAATCACTGAGATATAAACAAGTCATTTAGAGTGGTTTGAAATGAAATGGTTCATTGTAGAGAAACTTTCAGAATCGTTACAGTGATAGGAACCAGGAGTCACAATGTCTACAATGTAAAAATAACCGTTTTATTTACTGCCCAAAACCACCAGTGAACTTTCACGTCTTCTGAGTTTTTACATGTACATGGTTAGAAATAAAGGTTCTGTGCAAATTTTTCGTTCATCAAGGTACAAACAATGTAAATGTTCCCTCAAAGGAGGTTTTAAGGTCCAACTGTGTGCAGTTTTTCCTAGTGGAAAAGTACATATTTGTACTTTTTCATAACCTTATTTTAAAAAACAGAACAATAAAATAAAGGCCTGGAGACGAGACGGGGTGCGTGGAGTCAGTACAGCTTAGAAAATATGATTTCAGTGGATTATGGTACAGTTATGTTCCCTGACTAAAGGTACTGAGACGTACCCTTGAGGGTACCACTCCAGTGACAAGAGGGGTCCTGCCTCAGTGACAGTTTAGTACCTTTTTTCTGAGCGTGTAATATTGATGATGGTAAAATAGTGATAAATCTGAAGAAAAATACATTACGAGCCATTCTGACTCATAACACCCTGCAAGCATCTCTCCTCCCTGAATGGATTTAAAAAAATACGTTTTAAGCCAAAAGCTTCTCTTATAACTACTGTGAAACAATGTGTCAGGCATCAGGCAACATATCAATATGTATTTTTTGTGTAATAACGTTCTTGTGTAAGAAAAGTTTCTTTAGAATGGAGCATTCCTCATTTTAATGACTGAATTATACTGAAAAAAAGGGTGCAACAACTGGATATACCATATAAAGTGCAGTGTAAATCAGAACTGTGTTTAGAAGCTACTCGGGATGTTTACTTCTGCACTGGAGGAGCACAGATGTGAGTGGCCATTCCATAGAGCAACAAGCAGCTTTTCCGAAAATCCATTAAGGATGTGGACAAAAATCTGAGTGCACATGCACATCCATTAGGAGAGCAACACTTGAACACAAACAGTAGGTTATGGAAAGAAAAAAAAAAACTTTCATGATTACACGTATGATTTTGTTACAAGAGTAAAATATATGTTTACTACAAATACATTTCACACCATTAATGACATTCACAGTGCGCACTTTAACCCTTGTGTGGTGTTCAGGTCTGTGGGACCCATTTTCAATGTTTACCAAAAAGAAAAAATGATGTGATTTATTATTACTTCAACCTCAGATTTTTTGGCCTTTCCTAATTATCTGTGAAGAACATATAAAATAACACATTTTCAATGACTTCACACTTTTCACCCCCTACACATTTATATTACACACGTGGTGTTGGGGTGAACACGCGGGGAATAAAAGAGTGCTGTGTCCTTCACTCTGTTCTCCTCCTCCTGGCCTGCTGTTAGTGTGTGTGTGTCTCTGTGTGTGTATGTGTGTGTGTGTGTGTGTGTGTGTGTGTGTGTGTGTGTGTGTGTGTGTGTGAGTGTGTGTGTGTGTGTGAGTGAGGGTGGACAACATGAACAGGCTGCTGACTGGCTACAGCTGCTAAAGGAGAACCCTACGCTGACCACTTGTGATATTTGAAACATCTGATATTTTTGCATAAACTGTCATGGCTGTATTGATTTAAAAAACAATAATGCGGTGGGTCCACCAGACCACTGAGTAACAAACACATCAACACCACACAAGGGTTAAGAGCCAACAGTAAGGACTGAACCGGTAACCTGTTTTCAGAACTGCACCAAGTTATGCACAGCGCCTGTAAACATGCACATAACCTCCCTGGAATTACATTACGTGAGCACTTCGGCAGATGTCTGTAACAACAAAAGCTAGCTAGTGTCATGTTACACTTTTTTTTGTCATGTGAGATGAAAGGTAAGCCGAAACTGATACTGTTCTAGTATGCGGAGAGAAACAAAGGTAGTTGGACCATCCAGACACTAAATATGCGAAGGGTGACATCAGGAATTGAGAATGGGGGAGTGAAGTGAAGTTTACACATAGAAACTTGCAGTGTCTCAAACAGGGGTAGGTGATACAGAAAAACACAATATCATGATACTTGAAGACACTTTCACAATACAGATACGTATCACCATGTTTAGTTTTTCTGAGGCTTGATAAGTCTCATAAAAGGCCCAATAGAGCCACATTAAAAAAGTGAAAAAGTTAAAAAAGTTTTGATTTTTATTCAACGTTTCCTATGCTGCTCTAAATTCAGTTAAACAGTATTACCATTTTTCTTCTGCTTTTAATTTTTCTTCATAATTTGGCCACAGCAGCTGTCTATTACATTGTGTGAAGATTTCATGATGAGTGAACCAACAAAAATACTCAAAAATTGCTTTACTGACATTAAAATTAAAGAACATTTTTGCAAAAGTAATTTATCACGATAACGATAAAATATCATCATATTGCCCACCTCCGGTCTCAAATAGCTGTTCAAGGAGAACTACACCAACATAATGAACTCACAGTTAATTTAATCTGTCATTGTCTTTGGTGAATCTGTGGTTGCTCTGTTGCTCTCACCAGAGTGGTTTAGCAGCTGTTTTTGATGGTTTAGTAGAAGTGTAGTAGTCATAGGGATGGTGTAGTGGTTGTACTGATAGTGTAGCAGTCGCAGTGATGCAGGTTGCTGCTCACCTGCAGGAAGAACAGATGCTGGGTGATGTCCTGGACCAGCTCCTCCTCTGCGTTTTCAGGGTAAAACTTTGCCAGGAAATTCAAAACAATGGGCTCCTCTTTAGGAACGTCCTGGTCCAAAACCTTCCAGAGAAATACAAGATCAAATATAGATACAAATATACAACAAGGAAACCGCTGGAGGAGGAAAATAAAACAAAGAAACCATCAAGTGTAAGGTATGGCATGTTTTATAGCAAATTCTCTCTCTCACATAAAGTTATTACACGAAAAGGTTAAGAATACATTGCCTGATGCCTGAGGCATTGATTTACAATAGTTTTAAGATAAGATTTTGACCTTAAACCATTTTTAATGCCATTCCTTGCAGAGAGGCACATGCATTATTGTCCCTGACAAAACCTTTAGGTTTACCACTATTTTACCTTTATTTACAATCCATATAAAAAAACTCACAAGACAGAATTAGGTTCAAAATGTCTGTATTTTTGTTATAGTCATTATTAACCCTGATTCTTGTCACCACCATGGTAAAGTATGGAAGTCCAGAGAGGCCATGATAATTTAGTAGTTATAATTTTCTTGATTGTTATCTCGAAATCACAAGATAACTAAGTCATGGTCTCAACGTAACAACTAGACTGTCTCGTTATCACAAGATACAAGTTGTTTTCTTGAGATCATGACTTGATTGTGCTGTGATCTCAAGAAAACAATCCACAAAATTACAGCCACAGCTCACGGCCTATTCAGACTATCCGTAGTAAGAAATCCACACTGGTTATTTTCTCTTATAATGCACCATTTAAAATCAGATCCCTCTGAATGACTTTGTTTACTTCTCAATGACTGAATTATGCAGAAATTTTGAAAAATTGGACCTTTTTTTTTTTTAGACTATTAAGGCCATCAGAACCGTAACAGTCCGGGCTAGACAAAATAGAGATTATTTAAACATGGCAATTGTTATTATTATCTTAATGCTTTATTTACCTTCTTGTCCATCTTGAGCCATGCCACGGTATCTTTGACGTTGTACTGAAGGCCGAAAAACCACGTTTCTCTGAGTCCCAGGGTTCTGCACACCAGCTCAAACAAGTCCTTCCCTTTCCATTTCACCTGAAAGGAAAAAAGAACACATATTTAACTGTAAATCCTACAAATGCTGCATATACAACTTGAGGAATCGAGAAAAAAAAATAAATAAAAATAAAAAAAAAAAAATCACTGTTTGGCTAGCGCTATGCAACAACAGATGGGTCTCTTCTGTAAGTCTATCATATGCTTATACAAATCTAGGCTGCTTTCTCAGCACTAAGCCTGAGTCTACATGGGAGTTTGATACAGGCTCAAATTCAGTTTGTTGGCAAGAGGAGCAGATCAGTCTGCACAGAAGCACCACAACACACACCTCGAGGGGACCAACAGAACTCAATTACATTTGCTAACCAGTTGTATTTTAACTATGGACAAGAAACCCAAGGCCATATGGCTGAGGAAGCAAATCAGTTGGTAATTCCTTGGTGGAATGGTTTTATCTGAGGCCCAAGAACAAATCAACAGCAGAAAAGCTCTCCTCGCTATCAAGCAGCGCCTTCATTAAGCTGCTAGCGTTCAACCTGACTTGGCGAGTTTTAGCTGAAATGCAGTTTCAAGTTGTCGGATTGCCAAAAGCTGTCCTTCAAAAAGGGCAAAGCTAAGAAAACAGCAACCTAGACATGAAATTGATACAAATCAGGGACTAATACTTGTACAGAAAATAAATAAAGTGAGCTGGAGAGGCACCACTGAATGATAATAAGCCCTATCACACTCCTTTTCTAGAAAAGTTCCTCCGGCCTAAATGCGGCAGCAGCGTTTGACTCATCGTTAAGATGGTTAGACACAGTATGATCTACAAGGCAGCTACAAGGCTTTAGCTGCTGCATCCTAGCATCTTAGCACGCTCATAAAAATCACTCCATCTGTTGAATTAAGGAGCCTAATGTCGTGATTCGTGTGCTGGCTGCAGGCTGAGATAAAGCAGAGCAGGCAGTGTGCACTGGGACCTCATCAGCACTGCAAACTTCATTAAAACTACAGCGACAGGTGCTGTTCAAGGCGCGGCTTCATCTGGCCTAATGTTTATGTATGATGGCGTCTGACAACATGCCGTCCAGAGTCCGGCCAATTAAGCATGTTGATGTTTCCCCTCCGGGCATTAACGGGCTGCCTTCAAGGACATGCACAAGCTGGTGAAGCCGGTTTTAAACATGAGTCAGTGAGAGTCCCTGAGAATTAAATAGGCTGTTTTGGTTACAGTGCCTTTAACCCTAGTGTGGTGTAGAGGTTTTGGTTACTCAGTGGTCTGGTGGACCCAACGCATTGGTTTTTTTAAACCAATACAGTCATAACAATTTATGTAAAAACACCAAATATTTAAAATATCACAAGTGTCCAGTGTAGGGTTCTCCTTTAGCAGCTGTAGCCAGTCAGCAGCCTGTCCATGTTGTCCCCCCTCACACACACACACACATATATATACAAACGCATATACACACACAGACACACACAGACTAACAGCAGGCCATGTAGGAGGAGAACAGAGTGAAGGACACAGCACCTCCAGGTTCAGGCCAAAAATGCATGTGTAGTATATGCATGTGTGTAGGGGGTGAACAGAGTGAAGTCACTGAAAATGTGTTATTTTATATGTTCTTCACAGAAAATGAGGGAAGGCCAAGAATCTGAGGTTAAAATACTAACAAATCACAATGTTTTCTTTTGGTAAACATTGAAAATGGGTCCCACAGACCTGAACATCACACAAGGGTTAAGACTGATGTATGTAAATGACTTCTTTTCTGATTGGCTGTCCACATATTACAACTTCAGTGTGAATAGGCAGAGCTAAACTGCTGCAGGCTTAAAAAAGGCAGAAATGTGTTGTTTTCACAAGACAGTTTTTACAGTGTCATTTCAATTACAGGGCTGTATGGACTGTGGAATGAATGGCATATTTCTAAAACTTTAACAAATGTTTACAGACTACTTCAAACTCGCATCTCAAACAAATGGGGAAAATTCAATTTTCCACAATACGGGCCCTTTAAGAAAATAGCATTCACTAGAAATCCAGCATAACGTCAAAAGAATAAGGAAAGCGTAATACCTGTGGGCCCTCAGAGGGACTGAAATTCACTCAGCAGTATTACCTTCCCACAAGCTTTGCTTCTGAAACTGCTCATATTGATCGAGGCAAACCGCAGCAGATACGTTTATCGCACCTCATGAAAGTTAACGCTGCCATTTGTGAGTGAAACGAGCCTCAGCTGCATAACCATGCAGAGCCAAGCACTTCAAAACAATCAGATTTAGCACAGTTTCCCAACTCTGGCCCTGGACATTTCAGTACTGTCCTGTACATTTTTTCCCTTTCCTTCTCCAACACATCCACTTTAACTGAGTAAAGGTCTAGTAATGAGCTGAATAGCTGAATTAGACAAGATGGGGTGGGAATAACACTAAAACATGCAAGGACCAGGACTGAGAACCACTGCTTTAGCTTATACTTCACAGACCCTATACTCTGTACTAGGCTACATTGAAGGCCTGTTCAGCTAAGAAAGGCACTAAGAATGCCCTCTGTTTTCAAATTCCTCAACATTTCTGTCTGACCTGCATGCACACACATGAGGACACAGATACGCACATAATACATCAGGGCAGGGACACATGCAAGGACAGGTATATGCGTGTAGGGACACGGAAATGCATAGAGACATGTACAGGGGCATGTACGTGCACAGGGACATGCACAGGGAGACACAGATGCACATGTAAAGACACAAGCTTATGCACAGGGACACGCTCACAGGGACAGGCTCACAGGGACAGGCTCACAGGGACAGGCTCACAGGGACAGGCTCACAGGGACAGGCTCACAGGGACAGGCTCACAGGGACAGGCTTGCATGAAGACACAAGCATATGCACAGGGGCACGCTCACCTAGGGACACGCTCACCCAGGGGCACGCTCACCCAGGGGCACGCTCACCCAGGGGCACGCTCACCCAGGGGCACGCTCACATGAAGACACAAGCATATGCACAGGGACACGCTCACAGGGACACGCTCACCCAGGGACACGCTCACCCAGGGACACGCTCACATGAAGACACAAGCATATGCACAGGGACGCGCTCACACAGGGACGGGCTCACACAGGGACGGGCTCACAAGAAGACACAAGCATATGCGCAGAGACACGCTCACACAGGGACACACAGATGCATGTGCCTGCACACCGACACAAAGGGGTACAGGCACACTTGGGGACACTTGCTTTAGAAGGGAACACACAGAGGGACAGACAGACACAGAGGACCACCCTCACACACAGTGTCTGTCTCAGAAGCACTCAGGTAGGAAAAAAAACAACTTAAAAAAAATCAATTCATCTTCAGTGTGTGAACGAAATCCCCAACCAACAGTAAACAAACACGCACAGCGCCGTTCACCCTCACCTTAATTAAAATCACATTACACACAGCTACAGCGGGCACATCTCTAAACAAACACTTCCCGCAAGGCTGAAGCTTCACTTTGGGGACAACACTGAGAGCGAGAGCGTGATCGCTGTCCAGAACGACGCCATATCGTTTGTTTTCTCTGCTCTCAGGGCAGGGGTTCCACGCTTGGCGTGATAATCTTAATGACGGCCCTGCAGCGTCTTAGTTCAGCAGATGTTCCATCATCCTAGAACATAAAAATTCGAACACGGCCTCGAGTTGCAAAAACAGCGTGAAAAAAATATGGGTTATGGATGAGTACGCCTCAATTTGATGACTGAAATGATATTCTCACTAGTATCCAAAGTGAGGATAAACATCAAACCTCAAATGCGAGCACCAGCGGGGGGGATATGACAGTGGCTTTACTTCTGACGACATGCTGCCACCAAGTGGTTTGCTTTAAAACAGCTAGAATGCAAGAGCAGATAAACACGAGGAGATAAACAAACATAGAACAGATCGGATTTCATAATACAAGGGCTGCAACGATCAGTCAATTAATCAATATATATATATAAATTTACCTTCTCAGTGAATCTGCAGTGATTAGTTGGCAGTTTGCATGATAATAATACATTTAAAAGCTCTTATTGATTTTTCTTATAGTATGAAACAGAGCCTGATGGACATTTATATGCATTTTTGCGTTTTTAAAGTCTTCTAATGTGTTTTTTTTGTTCGTTTGTTTTAAAAAATGTATTGCTTATTTTCCTAGCAAAGTACTCTGTAAGTCTACGCATAGTTTGCTATTGTTCAGTTAAATCTATTTTTTATTGTTTGGTCTTTTTTAAAACCTCATTAACAGTCAATATAATCAGTAGATTATATCATTTCTAATACAGTTGACAGTGACAGCCCAACATAATATGGAAAATTTCCATCTGAGTACACTACTACAGTGTGAACATGTTTGAATACAGCACAATCTTTAGGTAAGAGTCGGTGGAAATAAGCACAGCCTAAAAAAAAAGAACGGCAAATGAATGAACAGCACCGATTATAACACTTATTTATCTAAATATTTTAGCATTTGTGAAGGTGACCCACTCTGCTGGAGACTCTGAGGATTACAGTTTAATAGCATTTATGGAGAATTAGAAAAGTGGGTTGAAGAAACAGGACTATTGATCTACTTCCCAAAGATTTGATTCAATTATAATTCTTTCGTAAAATAATTCAATGCATCAAATTCACCCTGATTAGATTTGATTACTTTGGTACAAATTAGGGATGCAGTTAAATATCGCTTTTTTAGTGAAAATGGTCAACAATGGTCAACACTTTCAGTTTACAGCCAAAAGAAGAAAACATTAAATATGCCTACAATGAAGTGTGAAATTGTAAGACTTTACAAATAATTTCAATATTAATAAAACATTAGACAAGAGATTTGTAAGCACTGTTCATGCCGAGTATCAAGAGGGGGTACAGCTCTGAAGAGGTTTGAGACCACTTGAACACACAACGTCCCACTTAAGGAAAGTCACTGCTAGCATGCCGGCGCCATCTGTAGCCTCAGTTTTCGAAAGGACAAATTTTCATCTTTATTGTCAGCTTTACTGTTCCGGCTTACGGCCCACTGTATCCATCAAAATGCACTGATGCAACTCTGCGCCCCTATGAATCAAGAATCAGGTAAGTTGAACGGTAACGTACAGAAAAAGAGGCAGCTGGGTAACGCCACAGACTCTACAGACCTACATACAACTAGTCAAGATCTATACTATTAGGGATCTTTCTATAGAGAGACTGTATCAGCAGCAGAATGTTCACTGTATGGTCACATACGGTGAACATTCACATATGATCTATCAAAACAGTCAAAAAATACAGACAACATTCAGGCAACATGGTTGCTACTATTGTTTTTAGCCATGTGACACACTTTTGTCTATTATAACAACACTATAAGATTTCATGATGCTAATAGTTAATATATATTCATCCTTTTCTCACTAGCTACATCCCCCTTTTATCTCCAATGCAAAACTAAATAAGCAACTTCAGCAAACACCAAATACCAAATATCTTGGCTGATATTTTCACCAAACTATTCCACTAATCTGTGTCCAGGAAACCATCCTGTATGTCCACAACAACAAAATCCATAATGCAGAGCTGTTTGGTGGTTAAGTGACAGACGTGTGCAGTAATGTGAAATGAAGCAAGAAGCAGACAGAAGACAGAAAACTGTCTGGACAGACAGACAGACAGACAGGGTCATGAGGAGAGGGACAGAACTGACCACTCTGCCAGGCCGCCACAGCCTTTTCCACCATCTGTTTCCCACTAATTCAAAAGCGTTCTGGTCATGAGCCACGTGCTTCCTGTCAACTGAGCTCAGAAACAGAAAATATGGGACATTCGTTTCAAAATGCACAGAATCTCCCAAATGAGAGAGGAAAATCCAATTTCAGTCTAGCAAGCCCCCCTGCCCCTAACTGAGCACAAGCCTTTTCAGAAACCCCTACTATCTTTACAGTAGACTTAAGGCACATTTCTTAAATAATATTGATGATATACATCACACATATACACACACACATACACACACACACATACACACGTCACATATATATTTATATTAATATAGTTTGTCCCCCTTTGCTGTAGTAACCCTTTACGTTTACCCTTCTGTGAAGGCTTTACACTAGATGCTGGAACATTGCTATGAGGATTTGTCTGTATTCAGCCGCAGGAGCATCTGTGCTGATGTTGGATTGTTAGTTCTGGATCATAAACACCTCTTCAACTCATCCCGAAGGTAGTGGATGGATCTCCGTCACCCCAGACAAGGTAGCTGCACTGTGCTGGGGGCCTTTATACCCCTCTAGCCAACACTTGGCATTGGGCATTGTAATCATAGAGTCATGGTCAGTATTTCTTTGTGAAGACATGCAATTAAACACAGCATCAGCAGCGAATGCACCCTAAAGCATACTCTTAAAAAATGATGGTTCTTCAAGGGTTCTTTAGCAAAGGGAATGGTTCTGCTTATGGTTCTTAATCTAAGTTTTTTTGTTCTATATACCACCAAGAAGGGTTCTACTATTGTTAGGAGCTTGATATCATAACAATAGTAGAACCCTTTTTGGGTCTAAATAGAACCACTCCCTTTACTAAAGAACCCTTGAAAACCATCTTTTTTTAGAGTGTATCTGAATTCACCAACTAGAAAAGGTTTCCTGATACTTCAGGACATGTAGTGCAGAACAGGGTTTCTCAATCTGTGGTCTGCGGACCACCAGCTGGCTGCGAAGCACCCTGTAGTGGTCCACAGGCCTGAACTCTGGGGAGGCAGTAGTTCATTGTGGGCCGGTAAGGTCATATTTTTTAACATAACTGCAAATTTCGGGACCTGTGATTGAGCCAAAATAGACAGTCTGATCTTTCTCAGGACCTGATTCTCAGGTTTTCAGTTTCGGCACTTCTTCAGAAAAAGAAATGTATTTAAAAAGTTGATTTTGTGGGCCGCTATTCTTTGTATTTATTAACAGGTGGGCTTTGAGGTACAGAAGGTTGAAAACCCCTGGTTTAGAATCCCCTCCTAACCAGCCACGCTGATTCCTCACCAGTTAACCAACTCACCTCACAGCTGAACTCCAAGTCAGCGTCCATCGTGACGATTCTCACGTTGAAGGTCTTGGCTTGTCTTCTTCGCAAGGAATTGAGGCCCATTTTGGATGCCAGAACACTCGCCATTTTAGAGATATATCAGGGTTTCTATCCACTTACACAGAGTCTCGAGCTGCTAACCTACTAAACTTGGCTGAGGCACTTGCTGCACCAGAGCAAACAGTCCAGTGTGACTGGCCTGGACGACAAAAACTGCATTCTCCCCCAGTGTAGTGTAATCAACTAACACAACAACACAACCCCATCTCCTAATAAACACAATGAGATTATTACAACCACAGGACCTGGATTTCAGCCAGTAAGAGACAGTTAGCAGTGAGGACACTAGACTGAACCAGGTTACACCTGCTCTCAGTATTTTTCTAAGTACTTCATGTATAAAACTCCAGTGTTTGTTGCGGAGATGAAGGAATATAGCTGATAATATTACACAATATTAAACGTAACGTAACGTACAGTTAGCAAGGTTAGGTTAAATGAGTCACATATAACAGAAGTGAGAGTCAGCTAGCTGGCTTGGCTGCTACTACCCAAAAAGTTAATAAAAGTAGTAACTTTAAACTGTTGATATCAGCTATCTAGAGACTGTAATGCCTATACAATCCCAAATTAGTCACAGTTGTTTGTTTTTCTCTGGTATTTCTCTAAAACTGGAGTAAAAAACCTCCACCTTTACTGTAAACACTTGCTGTTAGCCTGATAGCTAACCTAACGTTAACCCCCAACTCCAGCTTCTAAAGTCCGTACTTCACGGATAAACGCCATAATCCATCTGTTTTCGACAAACAGAGCCCGTAAAAAAGGAAAAACCTGATATAAATATTCCGTTTGCGGCTGGATTATCAGGGCGAGCAGACTCAGGTACTGCCTGTTGTTTTTCAGTAACTCTTCAGTGGATTTTCTTCCTCATGCCGTGAAAGCCGGGCAGCAATACTCGCGTTCATGCACATCAACTGGCGCTACATATGCGCAGTGCCACCGCCGGTATTAGACATCCTATCACGTCACACAACAGAAAGGTGCATAAGCGCATGATTGAATAAATAATAAAATAACATCAAAATGAACATCCCAAATCCACGCACTGCCTGTCGCTGTTGGTCGCTTATGATTATCGACTAACCCTTCATTATTGGCCTCCTTATGCTTTCTTAATACATTCTTCACTTTTTTATTACAACAATGCTAATAATACTGTAAGGGATTAAATGTGACTAAATAAATAAATAAATGAATGAATGAATAAATAAAAAGCTCCTAAGCAAAACATTAATAAATACATAAATAAATAAACTTACAACAGCATGTTTTCCTGTTTTTAATTATGTGATTGTTCATTTACCTAATTTATAGATTTATTTCTTCCATAGTTTTGTACTACATATTACATGGTGTTTAACCAAACGTATGAGCAATTTTTATTAATTTATTTTTAGCCGTTTATTTATTTATTTATTTATTCATTTATTTCGTTTTGTTTGAGAAAAGTCAGAAAAGAAATAATTTATTAACCTGAATCAGACATACATCTATGATCATTTTTGTTATATCATATTTAGTACACTTATTTAGCTCACTGTTTTGCTTGTTTTATTTGTTTTTATTGTTTGTTCATTTATTTTTTTGTGAAGCGAATCATAAACAAGACGTGAAAGGAAAGCGACTTTTAGCATCTAAACTGAATCTGTCTATTTATCTGTATTTATTTATTTAGTTAGTTAGTTATTTATTTACTTGGCTCACATAGTATAAAATTAACCCAACAATTAATGTATAACAACAACATTCCAAGCACTTAAGCGGTATAAACGTTGTATAAACGTTAACCGAATAAACGTTATTTTTTATGAGTTTATATCAGCACCAGTGAAAACTCACAGAGCTCTCCCCGCCCCCTGCGCCAGAACTGGGCGTGGCCTCGTGTAAAACGGGGCGTGTCATCCGCGATGATGTCATTGGAGTAAACAGAAAAGATGGCGACGCCTTGCAACGGAGAGCGGTTGTCGGGAGCAAATGGCAAAAGCTCGGAAACGCGGGGCAAAAGACTCACCGATCTGCCCACGGAAGTGTTAGAGTACATTTTGTGCTTCCCCGTCTTGAACCACATCGACATTTCCAACGTGTCCTGCTGCTGCAGGCGACTGCACGACGTGTGTGACGGCAGCGGGAAGGTCTGGAGCCACCAGTACAAACTCAGGTTAAAACACCACAACACACCCAGCCGGACATTTGAGTAATTATAGTCTAATTTGCATGTTTTAAACTGTATAGAGACACTTTACACACCACATAACATAACATCTGACGTGTTCCTCTTGCGCCACAAACACGGCTGATTTAACGAGGCTGAAGTTGGCTTCCTATTCGTCAATTTTCCCGTTCCACCTTAAATGGAGCAGCAACGGTTACATTCTGACGCCTCAAACTGCCAAAGCCTCAAGAGCTAGAATGTAACGGCCGCACCATTTAAGGTGGAACGGGAAAATTCGAGCAAGAAGCTGGCGAATTAAAGCTGGCTTCAGCTTCGTGCTGGTTAATGACTTTGGCAGTATTGCTCGAATTAGTTAAACGTACCTATAGGCCCACCTTTTAATGAGTATGTACTACTTTATTACTTAGTACATAACGTTACTACTTGCACTCACTGGCCACACACACCTTGGAGCTACTGTCATTGTCATCCACTGAGAATGATGAGAATGATCCACCACCCAAATGACACCTGCCCTGTGGGAGTCCTGACCATTGATGGACAGGGTAAAGGGAGGCTAACAAAGTATGCAGAGAAACAAATAGACTATAGTCTGTAATTGCAGAACGACCAAGTGCACCTATATTGTAAGAGGGTCTGATAAAAAGGACATAGATACAGAGTAGGTGCACCCAATAAAGTGGCCAGTGAGTGTACCAAATTTGACCTACTAATCAGAGGCACTATTGTTGTACTTACAGCGACTTATTATTGATTACTTGCTACTTATTGTTTTTAATTGTGGCTAAGTTTTTGCCGTATAGGGCAGGTTATGTGGACATGGATTAAGCCTAATCTAACCTGCAGTGTTTCACAATTAAAAATCCCTTTTAGTCCCCTTCAGGCTTAATCTGGGTCTGGGAAATGAGGCCACAGTGACCAAACTCTCAGAGAGAAGTTGGACAAGTTAGCCAGCACTGATAGCCAGTCAGTTATGCCAAGCTAAGAAACAAAAAATATTTACATAAACTCCTCTTATCTCCTGTTTTGTTTCAGTCTGTGTGGACAGTGGTTGGCCTTGAATGACCTCCTGAAATTCTTAAATAATCTGGTGCCCTTTGCCAACAGCCAACATCTGCCAAGTTACATTTGTGATAGATTATGAAGCTGCTCTGAACAAGACAGTCTTCTTTGCACAAATTGTAATACATTTTAGCCTAACACTATTCTTAAAGGCTGAGGCTTCCCAAAAAACATCCAGAGGGCAAATTGCAGTGGGCCTATGTAACCACAAAGCTTTGTAATATGTGTCTAAGTAGAATGTGATTAATATCTGTGACCTCCATAACCTTAAATTCTTATTATTCAGTTATTAATCTTAAGACATTATTCAGTGACTTTAACTGCTGGGGGACTAATATGTAAATGATGGAGTTGTGAGAGTGAGGAATGGAAGTCTGAAACCAACCACAGTTCCTTGAAGTTCAAGCGGTTCATTTCTGTTTGGTCTGTATTTGTGTTATTTTTAGGAATGAGAAAAAATAACAGGACTGTTTTGTATTTCTGTGTTTATTTTCAGGTGGCCTAGGCTGCAGAAACTCTACCGGCAGAATGAGTCCTATGATTGGCAAAAAGAATACAGGACCAGACACATGGTGTGTTTACAGATCCAAAGAACAGTCGTGTCAATCTCCAAGAGATTCTTCACAGAAGTTGTAAGTGACCTTGAAAGAGAATGGCATGCCAGTAGCAGGCCTGCTGTAGTCTTAAAAGATATCACAGTTTACAGTAACATATATTAAGAATTAATTTATTGCAAGTGTAACTGTTATTATGTTGAAGGGGAATTCCACTCATTTTTCAAAATTTCTGCATAATTCTATTGTTAAGATGTAAACAAAGTCATCCAGAGTGGTGTAATATGGAAAACTCTGTTCTAGAGAATCTCACAGTCAGAATTGTTCACAGTGGAGGTGATGGGAACCATCTGAAGAGTTCAATGCCTCTAAAAGTTCACTTAAAAAAGCTATTACACACAGTGGTTACAAATGCCTGAGACGTTGTTTTATGATAGTTTTTGGCCTAAAATGTATTTTTGAAATCTGATCATAGCGGAGAGGTGCATGCAGGGCATTATGAGGCAAAATATTCCCCAAAGATTTTTTTTCCAGATTTACTACTATTTCACCATTAACAATAACGTTATCAGTATCAATCGATATACGTATATTTCGACTCTCTCATACTTTACTAATGTCTATTTTTTCATTTTTGCATAATATATGTAAGTTTATGTTTATTTATATGTCTTGATACTGTAACACTGCAATATCCATCCATCTGTCTGTCCATCCATATCATATCATATCATAAAAACACTAAAGACGTGTAGTTTCAGTGGTCATTTTGGATGGCAAATAAAATGTGACCCCTGGTTCCTATCACTATCATTGTTAAGAAATCAGTAAGTCAGCAAGTTTCTTTCCAATGAATTCTGTCCAATTTCACATCAAACGACTCTGAATGACTTTGTTTACATCTCAACGACTGAATTAAGCAGACATTTTGAAAAAATAGTAGAAATCCACTTCAAACTGAAGAATTAATTCATACCACTTTCCTCTTACACTGAATGTAATCAGTCAGTCCAAAGAGTAATGCTAAGATATAATGGAAGCTTATACCTCTCAGTGAGTTTATGCATTAGCATTAGCTATTAGCACACATTCTGTCACATAGCTAAGAACAGCAGTAGCCGCCATCTTGAAGCTTGATTTCATACATACTTGTGTCAAACCACATAAGCAAGTCCATTAGAGATTACTTAACAACTTAACCTGACTTGAGGCAAGTTTGTGGTGATTTAGGTACGTAGTTAGCATAATGCTAATTTCTATACATATGCTTTCACTACTTGTTAGCTACATTAGCCTCGTAGCTCCAGCGCAACACTGAAAACAAAAAAACATCAGACGCCAATCATGTCCTTTCTAACTGACGGTATTTAGAGTAAGAGGAAAAGGAGTTTAGTGCTGAACTATCGCTTTAATGCACAGTTGAAAAGCTGGTAGTTTTGTAAGGTAAGTGGATCGTGGCTGCTTTTTAAGCACTAACCTAGAGGTCTGTAACTCAGCCTTGCGTTGGCCAGGTTTTGGGAGACAGCTTTACAGAGATCGAGTCCCTGGGTGCCCCTGAACATTTCTGTGAAGACGAGCTCCTCTCCATCCTCAACTCTGACAAAAGGTCAGGACTGCATTTGTTTACTGGGGGGTTTTAGGCACCTTTTTTCTCTCGTATCTTTACACGCTTCAAAATCTTCACAAGCCTCTGTTTATCTCTGTCTCTCTTTTAGAAAAAGCTTGACACTGAAGTACTATGCAAAGAAAATCCTATACTTCCTTCGCCAACAGAACATCTTAAGAAATCTGAAGGCCTTTCTGGAGCGTCCTTCAGAAGAGCAGTCCGCCCTGGAAGGTGAAAATATTGCATAATTCAGTGATACTTGCATTTTATCTTTTTACTTTTTCAACATTTCTGAGTAAGATTTAGCTACCAGCATCCAACAATGAAACAAAGACAAAGTTATGTACGGTAAGACAATTATAAGGCAAAAACCAGTTGCATGTTTATGTTTATTCACAATTTTCCCATAAATAAAGAAATATATTTCCATATATTTTTTGAAATGTGTGTCGAGATTGTAAATGTATGTAAGTATTACAAAAAATGTCTTCAATGCACATGTATTTCAATATATTGACATATATGTGCATATATTGACACATATTTAAATATTAAAAATGGCACAATTAAATGTTTTAGTGCATTTTTAGCACATATATTGCACATTTATTTATATTATTCCCAAAAATATGTGCATATATTTCTCATCCATATGGGTTCACTTTACAATAAGACAAGTTCACAGTCAATATTATATAAAATATATATAAAATTTGGTGTCCTAACCCTAACCCTAACCCTAGACAAATATAACTAATAATAATGTAAGTTTATACCTTAATTCTTAAGAAGTTATTTGAAGGATACCAATTTCTCATAAGTTTTTCTTAAGAATGAAGTACGAAAAAACACACATTTAAGAAGACTTTCTTACTTAAGACACTTTCACGAATCCGGCCCCAGATTTCTTGAGAGCCTCCATTGAATCAAGAATCCACGGGCTGCATGAACAAGATTGAGAGGCTCCAGTCACAGGAGAGTTAAACCGTTGACTGTATATATGGTAGATATGATATATGTGCTCATTGAAGCGTACAGCCACTGTTGCTCTCACTGGACGTCAGTGATGAAAATCGGAAATTTCATGTTCAGTTTCATGTGAACTCTGTGTTCACACAGTGAAAATAATGTTATTGAATTATTGAAAGTAATACATTCTGATGGTTTATTTTGTCCACTCGTATAGCTATATAAAACGAATCACCTTTTAAATGGAAAAAAATGTGATGAATCATGATTTATTATTTTAATTGTTTCCTATATGATTCTCTCTTTTGAAGGTGCTGTGTTAGTCGATCAGTATTGTAACCCTCTGGCTGATGTTACCCTTGAAAGTATATCCGCCCAACTAAACGACATCACAGAGAAAGTGAAAAAGTATCTAAGAGTGAAAAACGCCTCTCACCCAAGCCTGAGAACGGGCCAAGGTAGATCAGATGCTCCAGTGCAATTTTCATAAATCTATTAATGTCAGTACTAATACAGAAGTGGTGACTGTACTCATTTTACCTTAACGTTGTGTTCTGTAGGTGATTGCATGGTGTTGGAAGACTTTGAGCTTCAGAGGCAAGTCATCTGTGCCCTCAATGCAGTTTTGTATGACCAGCTTCAGTATAAGGGCAATGAATGTGACTACTACAACCCACTCAACTCTTACATACATCAGGTACGTACATGACTACAGCAGTTCACCGTTCATTTCACTGCTGATTTATAGGAGCTCTTTCTATGCGTTCTGCATATGTTGTAACAGTTTGAGTCCCCTTTATGTTTGTGCCTGTATTCTAACGGTATTGAAATCTTCTATTGCCGCCTTCTGGTTAGGTGCTACTGCGGCGGACGGGCATTCCCATCAGCCTCTCTGTGTTGTATATGACGCTGGCCAGGAAGATGGGCGTCCTCCTGGAGCCGGTCAACTTCCCCAACCATTTCCTGTTACGTTGGTGCCAGCGCCAGGCCAGGTTGTTATTTAGACCTAGTATTTTTTATTTATTATCTATTTATGACATTGTTATTGTAGGCTTATACCTTCTGATAGCAATGTCACCAGTACAGATTACTATTAAAGTGATGCTTTTGGGCCAAAATCAACTTCACCTCAACTTAAAGTTTGAAAAGATGCATCGATGCCGATACTGTGCTCACTTACTCATACTTGTACTCATAAAAATTCACAGATACCATTCCGATACCAGCTGTGACGTAATTAGAGTGTACACTGCAGCGCTAATGAACAAACACATTGAAGGAAAGTCTGCAGGCTGGCCATTCTACCTGCAGAAAGGAAATCGACTCATCAGACATTTTCATTAATATAATCAAATAAAATAGTTTAATTCAAAATCTATTTAAAATACGTGAATTTTCTACAGGTATTAAAATTCAAGGCTGAACTGAGGGACCTCCAAAATACACTAAAATTACATTTTATGGCTACTGTGAAAAAGGGTTAAATTTGTTTGTTGATCAAAGCTATGGCTCTCTTGCAGCATTTCCCATTTCCTCTAGGATGTTTTTTTATAGCATTGGTGGTTGCAGTTCAACTCTGTTCACACAAGCGGGCCGCCCCTGCAAAATGTCTATAGCGGAAACACTGCTCTTGTACTTAAAGCAAATTGTTGTATTTTTTTTGATAAAATGATTATAGAATGACATATATCATATTCTTGAGAATGAAAAATATTACAAAAAAAAAAATTATAACAACAATGAATGGTCGAATGTATGCAGACATACATATATACATACATAAACATTCTTTGCTCTCATATATGCTGTGCAGTAGTGACGATATCTACGACTACGTTTACATCGATGCGTTTGGGAAGGGGAAGCAGCTGACTGCTAAAGAGTGTGAGTACCTGATCCGTCAGCAGGTGACAGCAGACTATTACAGCTCCATCAGCACCACCGAGCTGCTGCTGAGGATGGTGGGCAACCTGCTCAACATCGGCAAGAGAGGGTGAGTGTCTCTCACTCTCTATCTATCACAGACACACATAGGTCACTGTTACTGGATGTATACAGAAATAATCAGCAATCAATAGCACTACACATATAATATTGTTGCATTGGAATCTGTTTGTGTCAAGTAAACATGTACATTTCTATTATCTACTCTTTAATCCATAGTTGCACAAGAATCCCTGGAGGAACTGTTGTGTGAAGTCATACTGTAGATGTTATTTCAACATTTCAGATGTTAAAGGGGAATTCCACCATTTTTTCTTAATTCAGTCATTTAAACAAAGTGATTCAGAGTGGTTTGATGTGAAATGGTGCATTGTAGAGAAAGCAGCTCCCATTTCTTCACAGTGGTGGTGATGGGAACCAGATGTCTACAATGCAAATTTTGCCATTTTAAGTACTATCCAAAATTATATATATATATATATATATATATATATATATATATATATATATATATGTGTATATATATGTATATATACACATACATACACACACACACAGGGTGATGTACTCGAAAGAGGCCCTGAATATTCTGTTGTAACTCCCATTAGGATGAAGCAATCTGAACTAAAAAATACGTTACATACCTTGACATCTGTGTAATTGATTGCATTACATGGAAGCTGGAAGCGGTCTCTGGTTTTTGCCAGACACATGAAGGGGTACGGGGCTTTGCACCCAGGAGTTGCAAATGGAGGCTGTCCGGCGCCTACCTATGTATATGTGTGTGTGTGTGTGTGTGAGTGTGTGTGTGTGTATATATATATATATATATATATATATATATATATATATATATATATATATATATATATATATATAGCGACGGCTGTCCGGCGCCTACCTATATATATATATATATATATATATATATATATATATATATATATATATATATATATATATATATATATAGGTAGGCGCCGGACAGCCGTCGCAATGTTTAACCTCCATTTGCAACTTCCGGGTGCATTCCCCCGTACCCCTTCATGTGTTTTCTTTCTTATAAATAACATATAAAACATATTTTATACCAACATTCTATCTTAAAACTATCATAAAACAGTGTCTCAGGCATCAGGCCCCATATTCATAACCATTTCATGTAATAGCTCTCTGTGAGAGACCTTTTAGAGGCATTGAACTAAGGCAGATACAGCGCTGAAGAGTTGCATGTTTTCCCTGCTTTGGAAAACCTGATTACACTAATCTGTTTAACCCTAAATCTAATATGAATTACTCTACAGAGAATTTTACTATTTAATTCAAACTTTATTGATCAGCCAAGACATGTTTGGTGTCTGAGTTTAAAATTCAGGCTGCAAGATCACTGCTAATACTGTTTTTAGCTACGCTACATACTTTTCTACATTTTTTCCACCATAGAACCAACTTTAACACCCTTATTGTGTAGCTTTGTTTCACTGACTTTGTGGAAGGCTTCAGCCAACGAGGCTGTTTTTCAGTTAATCAGGCTGTGAAAGCATCTGGTACTGACTCGGTTTGAATGTTTGTTTTATACAGTGAAGGCAATGAGAAGTCATATCAGTTGCTGAGGGACTCTCTGGATCTCTACCTCACCATTGACCCTGATAACGTCCAGTATCTGCTGCTCCAGGCTCGACTTTACTTCCACTTGGGCATCTGGCCTGAGAAGGTTAGTACTGTCCTCACTGGTATAGCCAAAAGTGGCTTTCTTGTGAGAAAAAGCTTTGTATAACAATATAGCAGATTAAAAATAGTCTTATTTGAAATACTGCAGTTCTTACACAGTTACAGTGAAAGATTGATGATGCTTTTTGTACCAAAATAAATTGCACAGAAAAGTGTGTAAATTAATGCTCTATGCTTCAAATACATTGTAAATGACTTCACAGTTGAAGTCATGATCATAACTACATAACTTATTAGTTATAACATATTAGTTACATAGTAGTTATTGAAGAATTCATAGTTACTAAGCAGTACATTTTAAGCTACCACTTTACAATAAGACTACACTTATAAAGTGTTTATGAATGGCTTAAAATAAGTTTACTAATAATGATTAGGTTTTAAATAATTAATTATTTCTTACCTAATTACTTAGTAATTTAATTAAGCGGCAATACATAAATAAAAAAAGGGCAACTGTGATCTGTTGCTAGCCAAGTAGTGAGCTTTTTTGAGTTTGATGCCAGCAACATGTTTCAGAAAACACAATTCTCCCTCTGTCTATCTATCTATCTATCTATCTGTTAGGTGCTGGATATTCTGCAGCATATTCAGGCATTGGATCCCTCTCAGCACGGAGCTGTTGGCTATCTGGTGCAGCACACTCTGGAGCACATCCAGCATAAAAGACACCCCATAGAACCGGAGGTGAAGCGGCGCAGCGCCCCCGAACACAGCCAAGTGCAGTACTCTGTAGGCCTCGTTATGAAACACAAAAGGTATGTGTTTGTTTGTTTGTATAAGAGTGATAATCAATGGAATTACCATATAACTGTCATTAGATACTTCATGTTCCAGACTGTGAGAAAAACAGTTCCAGTTAGTTATCATTTGAATATGCCTCCTGAGAGCGTTCTGAGTCAAAGCACTGTTCAGACATGCAAAGATACATGTGCAGCCAGAATTCACCCCATAGAGCCGGAGGTGAAAAGGCGCAGCGCCTCAGAACACAGCAGGGGTCCGTTTTAAACCTATTTTTACCCAAAGGACTGAGCTGCTGACATTGTTTTTCATAGAGGGGATTAAGGGGATTCTCCACTATATTCAACTTATTTTAATAAAATTCAAGTTTAGTGATTATACACATACAGAAATGTACAAAATAACAGAATATATAACAGAATAAAAAAGATATAATAAATGCTTAAAATATTGGCTGTTCACAGTATCACAGTAGCAGAACTCAGTGTGCAGTATTCTGTAGTTACAATACAAATTGTACAGTAGTGCAGAAGTAATGAGATTCCACATTCATCTGAATTGACTTTATTAGCATAACTTTAACTAAGGATCGTCACTGTAAGGCCAACACAAAGCGGCTATTTTTGCCATTTAATCTGTTCTGCTTTAGTAACGTGATTTCTCAGTCTATTGCATTTATTTGATGGGTTAGGAACATGATCTAACGACCGAACAGCACTTTAGAAAAATGTGTGTTATAGGGTGGAATTTGTATTTTTATTTGATGTTTTATTTCTGTATTTTCCAAACTCTGCCGTAGCCATGCTCTGTTTAAGTTCTTGCTGCATTTTGCTTAGAGCGAGCAGAGTTGGTTCCCACTCAGCTCACTCTAATGAATCAGCTTTTTAAATCCAGAACGAGAGAGGGCGGCGTGAGCATTGTTTAATTTGTGTATATTGTTGTCTCTCGCCACATTACAGCATGATATGACACGTCCTATGTGAAGTAAATTATCCACTTAGTCTAATGCACATCATTTTGTATGAGATCATTGTATTTGCCACATTCATACTGCTTAACTTTTCAGCACCTTTAACTAAAAGGGCCCAAATCATGGAAAACCAACTTTCTCTCACATTTTTTTAAATAAAGAAAAGTTTTAAGTAATTTGTAAACATTGTCAAATTTTTAAAACTTGCCATTTGCTACCCAGTCCATACAACTCATATATGGAAAGTAAGCTGCAAAAACTGAATTGAATTGACATTATTTCTGTGATATCACAAGCACCAATTTATATACGTCTACCCATCCAGCTGACGGCAGTTTAGCCCCACCTATATTCAAGTTCTAAGGGGTGTTTCAGCCCTGAGTCCTTTTTGAATGAAGCACAATACAGGGCACCCAATCAGAACAGAACCAAAACAAAAACAGTCTATTGAACGGTTTTAAGCGATAAAGTGATTTGGTACATGAAACCACACAAACGTTATAATGTTATAAATTTTAATTAAAAGAAAAAATGTAGTATGTGGGCCCTTTAAAACACTTTCACTTGTCCCTGATAAGAAGCAGTTACAGATTAAAACTGCACTCTGAATGAGCTCACATGCTCACTCTGCCACATCCAACAATAAAGGCAGCACTGAGCTTCTTTTATACAGTGATAGAGAACTAGTAGCTCACAACAAACTCCAGTTTCACAGGCTGATCAGTTTCAATATGAACATGGACATGCAAATGCTACTCCTCTTGCAACAGATTTAAAAGAGTTAAATGGGGTTAAATAAATGTTAGATGTGAAGCATAACAGTTTATGACATATAATACAAACATAGTTAAGTAGTATTAACTGATTTTGTCAAATTTCAGCTAGAATTCGGAGCATTAAGGCAGTAGTTTAGAAAAAATCTAATTTACACATTTTCCCCATAACTTAAATGTAGTCGGTCAGACAAGACATGGTGTACTTGTAGAATACTGACCAACTGTATGTATGACAGTATGCTAAATTCTGAATAAAAATATTTTAATAGTATTTTTTAAAATGTAACACTACTGTTTTTTTTCTCAGTTCCATCTGATCAGATGATTAAAAAATCAGATACAGAAATTGTGTATAGTAAAGATTTCTTGAAGTATCACAATATTGTCTTTTTTGCCATATCGCACACCCCTGCTTGCTTGTGTAGTTAGGTATCTGACACTGTATGACATACTGGTATCCAGAAAAAATGACAGAATTCAGGCCTAAGATGGCTGCTGACACTGTTTTTAGCCATGCAGTGTTCATTTCTTTAAAAACAGTGTGTCATACAGTGTCAGAAACCACATAAACAAGTCTGAGCTTCCATTATTACATGATGATGTTCCCTCCTAAAAAGTCTGATGAGTATTTTCTCTTCCCCTCTGCAGGTCAGGTTATAACTGTGTTATTTACGGATGGGATCCCAAATGCACGATGAGTCAGGAGTGGATCACTACCATGAGAGTCCATCAGCTCTCCAACGGTGCCAATCAGCCATTCTACAACGTCCTGGTGCAGGACGGCACCTGCCGATATGCTGCGCAGGGTAGGCAGAAGCTTCAGATGGGACTCTCTAAGCATCAAGCATTCTCCTCTTTTCACTTTTCGTATGCACGAGGAGGAGGAGGCATGTGCTAACCTTAACTGTTAAGGGGAATTCCACCAAATATTCCAAAATTTTGCATAACTAAATGGTTAAGATTCAGCTGACGTGGAATGCTCTGTTCTAGAGAAAAAAGAGCAAGTCAGAATTGTCCCAGGTGGTGGTGATAGGAACCAAACAAACCAAACTGAAGAGTTTAATGCTGCTAAAAAGGACCTCACAGAAGGTTATTACATGAAATAGCTGGCTGATGTCTGAGACATTGTTTTAGGATAGTACTGATATAAAGTTTAGGCCTAAAACATATTTTTTTAATCCATTCCTGGTGGGGGTGTAGATGCAGGGCATTCCAAGGCAAAATAGTCCCCATAGAAAACTTTGTTTTCCTTCTGATTAGCCTCTAACAGTTTATCATCATCAATATTACATATAAAACTCAGACACATCTAGGTTGACCTGTTATTTTAGATAGTAAATAAAATGGTTATAGTTGTGTTGTAGACATCACAACCCACCACTGTAAAGAAATCTGAGGCAGTAATTACAGCATAATTACAGTCATTAGAGTCATTACAGTCAAAGTGAACAATTTTACATTAAACCACTCTAGACTACTTTGTTTACATCTCCACAGTTTAATTATGCTGTAATTTGGAAATTTTATGGAATTCCTTTTTATCACAGCAAAGGATCCATGTGATATAAATATTGTGAATCGTCAAAATGTCCTCAAGGATTGTAATTATAGATTTACCATATTATTAAACCTTACCTGTAGCATAATATCAAACTTTAACTCGTAGGCCTACACTGAACATTAAATTAGCCTAATTAAAACACAACTAGACCTGCACAGCAGTTAGCTTTTCTCATCATAACCTCGAAATGAAAAGAGGACAGTATTTAAATTAAATGCATTTTTTCTGTGTGTTTTGTGTGGCAGTCTTTTAGCTAAATGAAAGAACAAAGCCTTCTAAGCTTAAGCACCATTTAGAAACAAAACATTGCTTTTGGGTCACAGCTTAATGATAAAGAACTGATGTGGCTCCTGAGGGAAGACCACTTGAGAACCACTGTTCTGGCTTCTCTTAAAAATGATGGTAATTAACAACACACTCTTTGTGGTGGCTCTGTAACACAGCAAGTCTCAGACACAGACTGTGTAATACACACATCTTTGTGATTTGAGCTCTCTGCCTGGGTGCTGCATCTTATGCCTAATATTACTTAGAGGTGCACTGATCATGAATTTTCATGGCAGACTCAGATCTCCTTACTGAACGATTGACCATAGGCTTACATTTAAGCTTACACTGTGTGGGCTGTAAGAGCACAAGGGACATTTCTAACTTTCTGTTAGTCAAAGTCGCAGTATATTCAGGCTGTATTTGCTTTTTAATGCACTGATATCAATCAGTGCTCCTTGGCAGTAACAGTGGTTGCCAAGCAACGTAACAGTCAGTGATAATTTCTTGATTACTTCATCCTGGGAAGTTAATACAGAATTGATGTGTGCAGTCATGAGTATATTGTGTATTTTACAGCTTCGAACATGACTCAGCCAATCAGATTTTAGAAAAGAAATAGCTTAACAAAAACCTCCGTAACTACAAGGCTAAGAACAGGGTAAAAGGGGGCTAACAAAGTATACAGAGAAACAGATGGACTACAGTCTGTAATTGTAAACTACAAAGTGCACCTATATAGTAAGTGGAGGTGACAATGAGTGTAGAAACAAGGAGGGGATTTTAATGAATTGGCCAGTCAGTTTATTAATAATGATGATTTTAGCATTTGAGACCAAAACATTGAGCTGGGGCTTTACATTTTTTGAGCCTGTAAATGTGGCGGTAATATGTAAAGACATATGACATGGTCAGAAAAACCCAAGTGAAATCCGATCCGATGCCTCTGACTTTTGAATTACTATTTCAGGCTTAAGAGGACGACTTGCAGCAGCATATGCACACCGTATATTTTGACAAAAAAATCTTAGGTAACACTTTATTTGAAGGGTTTCTACATAACACATTAATAACATTGTACCTACGCACTTCATAATATGTTAATAAATGTGTGAATCAACATAAAGTAAATATTTTACATGATATTAATATAGACTACTATGTCACTTTGAGATACATTTTTCAAAATAAAAGTCATTTTTTTGGATAAAGTATATATTTTTTCAGTAAAACACCTCATTTCTGGACACTCAGGCATGTTTCACCTATACTTTCTTTTTACTTATTATCTGTTTTTCTTCAGCTTTTGTTGCGTTGGCTGTCACTTTACTACATCGGCAGTAAATAACTCATAAATATGCTTAGGAACAGTCATTCATCTGAATTTTAGTATTGTGGTGTGTCTAGGCACTTAATGACCAAAGAGGTAACGTCACGTCATTTTTATTTTGGCTGTCCAGAAATGAGGCATTCTTCTGAAAATAATATAGTTTTTCAAAAATTATAATTCTAATATTTTAAAAAATATTTTGAAAAATGTCTCCCAGTAAAATGACATAGTAGTCCGTATTAACATCATATAAAACATGTATGCTTCTTGAACGTTGATTTAAACATTAACATGTTATGAAGCGTTTATGTAAGATGTTATGAATGTGTTATGTAGACACTCTACAAGTAAAGTGTTGCCAAATCTTACATAATGCAGCTTGAAGGAATCAAAAGTGGTTCTTATATGGCATCACAAAAAGAACGAAAGTGTACAAGCTGGTTTTCACACATTTGTGTTGAGTGTCGAGTGTGACATGCTAACCTGACCTCTCTTTCCGTTCTGTCCTGTAGAAAATCTGGAGCCTCACTCTGCTCCGTTGGAAATTGCCCACCCCGAGGTGGGCCGATACTTCACTGAGTTCGCTGATACACACTACATTGCCAATGAGGAGCTCCAGACTCGTTACCCAGAAGACACGGTGGAGACCCAGCGTGCCGTACAGGAGCTTTACCACACGCAAACCCCTAACTCAGGGCACCCTGCAGGGCCAGGCACTGACCACCACAGCCACGATGCCTCCATGGCTCCTTAGAACACAAACTGCCACTCACCCTTTCATCATCAATGCTAAATGCACCCCTCACACCCCCCCCCCTCCACTCCCCTTTTAGGCAGATCCAGTCCGCTGCTCATGTCACTCTGGGAAAAGTTGTCCTGTGTTGTTGATCTGAAGCCAGAATTCATATAAGACAGGTTTTACACACCTGAAGCGTTAGATTTTGATGGGGAAGCTTCACTTTTAAAGGAACATTGCAGTGGTTTTCAGCCTTCTGCATCTATATGCATATTTCAGTTTAGAAAAGAACAGAAAACCCACTCACTTCACTTATAATAGGAACCAGTTGCTGAATTCTGTGAATGAGCACTTAAAATATGTGAGTACATAATGTGAACTGCAAAACAACAACCATTACACTCTGTTACAGTACAGGTCTTAGGATGAGACAGACATAAAGAATGTTCTACCAAAGCTGTTCTTTTCAAACCTTTAAACATTGGAGCAACAAAATCATTCCTGGTCCAGTGGCTTCAGTGCATGCAGGAGTCTGTAAAAACTTCGCCAACATCATTGCCTTGGTAACAAATTGCCACAAATTCTTCTCTCTAGTAAACTAGTCTCATCTCTGAAAGAACAAATTATATACAGTACTGTGCCGAAGTCAGAGACCACCCTTCATGTATGTGATTTAATTGCCAGTATTAGCTATTCATTTCCCAGCATCAAGAAAGGAGGAAAACGGATACCTCAACCACTATACATCTACATTTGTCAGTATTTAGTGTGTCTACGCTTTGCCTTCCTTACAGCTTCAGTTCTTTTCAGGAGTTTTTCAAAGACATTTACAGGAACACACCTCTAAAGTTCAGTCCTAGACGTTGGTTGCATTTTCTGCTTCTGGCATGGTCGCTCCATTGTTCTGAGAACACCAGCAGCTTCTTTTTACTTGATGTGTCTGTCTCCTTTTCTCAGTGAGACATCCTTTCAGACCCATAGCACTGAGTTGTCTTCTCACAGTGGAAGGACGGCTGGGGATCTTTAGATCTGAAGCAAGAGTGGAGCTTGATTTTCTCCTCTCTCTCAAAGATGAAAGCTTTAAGTACTGTTTATCTGATGGGGACAGCGTTGGTGGTCTAACAGATCTTGCAAATTTGTTAGAACTGTCAAAAACTCCTGTTGTTTCTCTTTTATTTTCCTTTGACTTTCTCCTTCCTTATGCTCGTGGATTATCTTACGTCTGAGCTCAGAAATATCTCCTGAAATAGGAACAACTTGTACTTAATGGGCTTTAAATGAATGAAGGGTGGTCTCTGACGTATGAACAGTACTGTAGATTTACACCTTAATTTATTGATACTTAGAAGAAGTAGCAAGTGTTCTGCAAAAATATGTATTTAGCAGATAAGTTTACTGTTGATATTCAGCAACTGCCCAATAGCCTCTGTTATAAGTGGTTTTCAAGTCGACTGATCTTTTTTTTTTTCTAGGAACAAAGAAATGTGATGAAATTATTGTACATGGTAATTAACTGCACATTACCGATGCATCAAACAGACATTCAGCTGAAAAATGCATCACAGATCAAGACCTGACTGGACCTTAAACGATGATATTTAAAGCTTGAATTGACATCAAGAAAGGACCAACTGGGTGTGTGAAGGCTGTCAGAGTTGGAGTGAATTTCTTATGCTCTGTAGCTTTAAGATTATCCTCACTGTTACAAAGAGCCTTTCAGTAATGAACATTTAATGCTCATAACCTTTCAATGCATTTGTGAAACAGTTTAATGATTACAGGTCGACACTTTTGCCTGGTGAATTGGGTCTAATCCCACAGTGACAGTCCTAATCCATATATTTCTCTTTTAAATACAGGCCCTGGTCCTAGATCAGTACTATGGGACAATTTTAACCAGTGCTCTGCAAATCCCAAGACTCCCATCCCTCAATCTAATTTCTTAATCTGCACTGCTGCACATCTAATGATATGAGAGAGCGTACGTTCCCTCAATCGCCACCACAATCTTCATGCACTTACGGGAGGATATTAATATTATGTCATAAATTGTCACATTAAGTAATTTTTTTCTAATATATTTACAAGTAAAACACTAGTAAACAAGGGCTTGTGGACGTAGTCATGTGATAAGATCACAAGGATGAATGCTTGAAAATGGTTGTAGACACCAGAGACAAGAGAATGAGTCTCAATAAAAAAAGAGAAGCTCAACGTTTGTGGTCTCAAGTCATTGAACTTTACGTAAAACTACTTCTTCTACATACAGCAAAGCATTTTCCCGCTGCAGTATTCAGTGTGCAAAAGTTTGAACACCCCTAGTCAATTATATTTTGTTGGTTTTCTAAGTTAAAACATCCTCTATAGTGAACAAACTTAAACATGGCATTTTTCTGCCAAATTTAGGCCCAATCCCATTTTTACCCCTATCCCTTGTTTTTGAGTGTCACCTTGCCCCTTAGAACTGAGTTAAAGGGGTGGTGGTTGAAATCTCCCCCAACGAAATGGGACCCTCAAACAAAGAAGAACATCACTTCATTAACAGGCTACTGTTGGTGCTCTGTAGGCGACCCTGTCAGTCTGCAGTGATAGCAGAGGAGGGTAAAGTTTAGGAACCTCACTGCTGGGCTTTAGTTACATTTAGGGCATCATATGCTTTTAAAGAGGGGGGGATGCAACAATTATCTATTATCGCCCACCCCTAATTCTTCAGTGACATGAAGCTGAAGTCAGCTATTCGCCTGCTTCCCGTTTGGATTTTCCCGTTCCACCTTAAATGGTACAGCAGTTACATTCTGGCACTTTAGGTGTCAGAACTGCTAGACTGTTTAAGGTGGAACGGGAAATTTAGCTAGCTACCGAGACATTTGCATACTATTTGCGATTTTTTCCTTTTTTATGAAGGAAAGGACCATAATGTATTGAAACAACAGTAAACTAAGATAATACAATGGTTATTATAATTTTTTAATAGAGAAAATTCTCACATTTGTGGGTTTCTTTGATCACTTGTGCAGCCATCTTGCTGGTGCTTCTTTTTTCTCATAACTCTGTTTGGAGTGTGTCTCTGAGTAACCTCCGTTTGGGGCCATGTAGCCCTAACACTTCGCCCTACCCCTCTATCTTAACAAAAATCGGGACACCCTACCTCTAGGCGTAAACGTGCTAAGGGCTAAGTGGTAGTGGCAAGGGGTGAAATGGGATTGGGCCTTTTTCTGTTTCTATTTCGGTTTCTTTCTCAGGTTTACCATACTGGAAAAGACTGAAATATAAAATGTGCCATATCTTTTCCACCTGCCACTTTTTAGGTTTTATTTTTTCCCCGGTATGATAAATTCAGCGATAAGCTGTTATTGTGCATTAAAATGTGCCGAAGTGTGTTCTCTGTTAACTTATTTTCAATCAACAAAATGTCATTTGATCAGCCTAAACTTTTGCATATGATTGTATTAACTGAACTTTAGGGCAAGAAGAGCAGGAGCTATATCCACATCATTCACTCAACCTGTTACCATTAAGTTTATTCATCATATTCTGGCAAGCTCCACCTCCTGTGATCGTATTGGCTGGATAATAATGTTTATAGCAACATAATCTGAATATACAGTGGCCTCCAAATGTATTTGGACATGCTTAAAAATGCATTATGTTCCCGGTGTTAGGAAACAAAATGCCAAACCAGGTGGTGTTTATCTTTAACAGGCCATTCCATAACTACATTTTTGTATTTTTGAAAAAAATATATTCTTTCAAAGGGTGTCAGTTTCAGATTGTTATTGTTTGAGCAGCTTCTTTGCAGATTTCTGCAGGTTTGCATCCAGAATGCCTTAATACACTCCTGAGTTCAGGATCCATCAGTCGACACAAGCTCACTGACACCACTGTAAGAAAAGTAGCTCCAGAGGTTGAGGTTTCCACCTGTGCTTTACAGCAGTGTTAGTGCAGTCTGAGTTCTTCTCCAGGCTTCCTCTGCATAGAGTCCAACATCAGTCTGATTTTTTTGTGTTTTTCTCTGAAAAATATCACTTTGTAAACCATTTTTGTTTTCTTTCTTCTTTAGGAAAAACTTCTCTTTTCTCTGTCCAAATACTTGTTGGGGCCACATATATTACACTCTTACAAGGGTTCTTTCATAAAGACAATGGCTTTATATAGAGCCATGAGTACTCAAAGAGCCATTTGCATGCTTAAATGATTCTTTGCCTGGTGAAATTGTTCTTCAGATTGATGGAGAATGTGTTGTATATGGTTCTATATGGAACCTTTTTGAAAATATATAAGACCAGAAAGGGTTCTGCTATTGTTATGATGTCAAGCTTGTAACAATGAATGAACTCTTTTAGCTACAGAACCATATAATCTCTATTAACCACACATTCTCTATCAATCTGAAGAGCCATTTCGCCATGCAAAGAACCCTTTAAGCATGAAATGGTTCTATATAGACCTCATGGTTCTAAACAGATCTATAACTGCTTACATTTTCACCACTCGTGTATTTTACTGTAGGAATATCCCGCCAGCATTGGATACATTCTATAATGAATTTACTGTAATTGGAGAATATCACTGTTATTGGAAGAAAACCTTGTATCTCTGAAAATGGTAACTTTACAGGAGAAGGAAAAACATACTTTACTTTTAATGTAAGTCAATGGAACCAGACTTTTTTCCAAGCCATTTTGGGTCACTTCTTTTAGTCCATTCATCATGAAATTTACATACAATGTAAAGGGTAACAGGTATTTTCAAATTATGTCAAAAACCGAAAAACATCAAAAATGGAGATATGAGGTTTTCTTCCAACGACAGCGATATATTGAATATTGCATTGTATTTCATTTTATTTTTTTTAAAGGGAAACTCCATTGATTTTTCAAAAAAAAATCAACATAATTAAATGATTGAGGTCTAAACTAAGTCATTCTGGGTGGTTTGATGTGAAATTCCCCGTTCTCGAGTCAGAGATGTTAACAGTGGTGGTGATAGGAACCAGACGTCCGAAGAGTTTAATGCCTCTAAAAGCTCCTTCACAGAAAGTTATTATATGAAATGCTTACAAAAACACTGCCTGATGTCTGAGACATTGTTTTATGATAGCTTTGTGATCAAGATTTGGCTTAAAATGTATTTTAATCCATTTATTTTAACCCATCCGCGGCAGAGGGGCACATGTAGGGCACTGTAAGGCAAAATAGTCTATAACTATTTACTTATAGTCTATAAGAAATCTGAGTCTCTTATATCAGCCATTCTGAATGACTCTGTTTACATCCCGAGGACTAAATTATTCAGAAATTTCGAAAACATGTTGAAGTTCCCCTTTAACATTAGCTAGCGGTGTGATAAGTGTTGGCCTATCCGTGCGCAGAACGGTTAGAACGCCTCCCGTCCAATCAAATCACCAAACTGGAGCTAACCGTTTTTCCTGGCCAATCAAAACGCAGGTAGGCGGGGCTTGTCGGAATACGGGTGGGAAAAAACAACAACAAGCTGAACTTCGCCGTCCGCGCTCATTCAGCGATCATGGGCAGCTCGCAGTCCACAACAGAGGAGCACAATTTCCAGCTCCTCGCTGACCGGACCGGCTGTGAGTAGCAGCGCTGCTTCTCTGACTCTCTCTTTTCTATCTCTCCTCTCTTTATTCTCTTTTCAGCTTCTCTGTTTCATTTTAACCAGCGTGGCTGCTTTAGTGTGAGTTAAGGAACTGACCGGACTGTTTCTCTCTCCACCTCACTGCTCTCACCTGGTCAAAGAAAACTCTGTTCAGGTGGAGGAACTGAGCCTCTAACGCACCACTGTCTACTTTACATCACTTTCGTTGGCTGGATTTTGGTCAAATCAATACATAGAAATCACTGGATAGAAAACTGAAGCCAAACCTCTTTTGAACGTTTTTGAAATGACTGAAAGTGATTGTACATTTTTCACGTGAACCTGCAGGGAGCTGTGAACGTTTAAACGACTTAGAGAGTTAGAAACTCGTTAAAAACAACTCAGAGAGTTATAAATGTTTTTTAAAATGGGCCAGAGAGTTACAGCATTGTCACGTCTTTTTAGAATGACCTTTGTTATAATGAGAGAGTTGTAAACTTTATTATCAAGATATAGAGAGTTGTAAACTTTGTTAAAATGACTTAGAGTTGTAAAATTTGTTAAAATGACTTAGAGTTGTAAACTTTGTTATAATTACTCAATTATAGACTTTTTTTAAATGACCTAGAGTTGTAAACCTTGTTAAAATTACTTAGTTATAGACTTTTTTTAAATGACCTAGAGTTGTAAACTTTGCTATAATTACTTAATTATAGACTTTGTTAAATGACCTAGAGTTGTAAATTTTGTTAAAATCATCCAGGTATTTGTAAATGTTTAAAAATGATCTAAAGTTTTAAACTTTGGTAAAGTGACCTACAGAGTTGTAAACCTTGTTAAAATGATTCAGAGAGTTGTAAACGTTTTTAAATGACCTTGAGAGTTTTAAGCTTTGTTAAAATGACCTAGAGAGCTGTGAATTCCAAAACAATCACCTAGAGAGTTAGAGATATGAAGAGATTCATAAGCTCCTTAAATTACCCAAAGAGTTGTACACACTTTAAAATGACCAAAAATAAACTTGTAAGAACTCAAAAATAACAAAAGTACAGTACCAAAATAAATAAATAAATAAAGCCTACCAAAATAGTGAATATTTGGGAAAATTATATTACTATTATTACACAGGCCTTAATATGTGAGGCACTGATCAGGCAGCTGCAAGTTTTTTATGTGTCCAAAAAAGAGCTCTAATTTTTAACGATGAAAGGAATCTTTTTAAAAATCACCAAAAGTGAGCTGTAAACTTTTTGAATTACCAAACGATTTGTAAACTTTTCACCAATGTTTGATACAATTTTACTAAAAGTAATAAAATAAAATAGAAATGTTATGAAAGACAGGAGTAAATGTAGAAACTGTTCTGTACAAATTATACTACCAAGGATGATTCTACAGACCTCAGTATGTGTTTATATGTGTTATGAAAATGATGTGGCTTTTGAATCACTTCGTCCTGTCCTCAGTCTGACCGCCTACATTTATTACTCGTTTAGTCACACACACTTACACACACACTCATGCATGATGCCACTGTGTGGTGGCTCTTTCAGCTCAGCGTTGGCTTCGTGGTTAATGGGGGTTAATGAGTGGTCCTGTCATAAGCACAGTTTGTAATGCGATTGTAAATGTGTGTTTGTGCATGTCTATGTTAGAAAGCAGTTGTCTGTCTGTGCTGTATGACACAGTTAACCCTGCGCTGGTGCTGACACAGCGTCTTCAGGTCTGTACCTAGCACTTAATGATAGAGTAAACAAATACGACAGTGTGAAATAGGAACTGACCTTTTGTCCTGTGGGACCTGCTCCACCTCAATCTCAGCCTTCCCACTGGAAAAGACGCAGAACTGGTCTTCCAGCATAAAAGGACTTAAATGTATTATAGTTCTTTAACTATGATGTTCTTACTTCTCATGTGTTGTGATTGAAGGTCACCTCATGGTCAGTACGTTGACTAATCAGTGGATCATGCTCAACTGACTGACTCTTTTACCAGGAAATCTATGCTTGTAATAGCCTAATCATTTCTAGGAACTAAACAAAAAGATATCTGTCATTTTGAATTCATTGTTATCGAATAGAATCATCCTGCTTGTTGTATTTAACCCCTTATTTGGCCAGAGGTCACCAGAAGGCCCAAGGTTTCTTTACAAACTTCTATGATCTAAGAGTAGCTCAGCCAGTTTGCATTGAAGTCCCTGTAGTTACTGAATAATAAGCCTTAGTATATAATTAGCCTGGGACTTTAAGGGGTTAAACTCTTATTTTATTGTTGAGTTTTGGTGGGAAGTAAGGATTTAAGCCCAATGGAAACACAGCAATTTTGAAATTGTAGCTGACGATTAATTGTCGTTTAAATAATTGCAATTAATGATTTAATTGTCTTTTCTTGTTCATTGTTGTCAACCATTAAATCACAAGCCTAAAGGGGCCAAATTGGATGACTAGCCACCTTAGCACTAGCTATGTTTACTCAGTAGCTAACACTGGTTGTACTTGCAAATCAATACTACACTTACACAGAATTATGTGTAGAGTTGCTGGTCTTAAATGGAACCAGTTGACAGAGAGCATTAGAAGAGCCCCAACACTGGACACTTAAATCCAGGCTCAAAACCCTCCTATTTGAGCAGATTTCAGCTCAGTTTAAACACTGTCCGCATTTCTAGCCCTTTTCCTCTGTAACGGCACTTTTTATCCTAATTTAATTTCCAATTTGAGTTTTAATTGAATGATTTTCTATTTTAAATCTCATCTTTTAATCATGTTTTAATCATTGTTTCTATTCTCCTCTACTTTTTAAACGACTCTATTTTCTCATTTGTAAAGCACTTTGAATGAGAGCAGTACATAAAAGGTGCTACATAAATAAACTTACCTTGCCTGGCGTTGTTTTTCACAGGAGTACAAATATATCGTTGCTGTCCAAAGAAAAATAAGTATCTCCAACATAGAAAGTTTACAGGAGAAGCAAAAACACTCCCACCTTTTAATGTAAGTTACTGTAAAGGGGCTTTATTTTAAGTCAATTGGGGCCTTTAAATTTGCCCAATCATCATAAAATTCACACACCATAAAGGACAGCTGGTGTGTTGAAATGATGTAGAAAAACAAAAAATCAACAAAAATGGAGATGCATGGTTTTTACTGGACAGCGACGATATGCATGAAACACATTTGGCTACTATACGTGCTAAAGGTGTTAGACTGGGCTGCACTGCTAACAAAGCATTGCTCTGTGCTGCCCCCAAGTTAGATCGCCAAGGTGACTTGTTGGAGGACCAAGTTAGAATAGAACTTATTTGTTTTCAAAATCCTCATGATGTCTCAATGAGTGCATTTACTGCTTTCCTTTATTTACATTGATTTGTACACTATTCACATTTTCTTGGTTGCACCATAATATGACTGTGGAATCTAACAACTGTGGAAAATGTTTGCAGTCAGCTTAAATCATCTCAGATACTTGCAATTAGGAAATTATGGAATAATCATGACAGGCCTACACAAATAGGGTATCAAATAAAAGCTCACAAACCACACTGTCAACAGATTGTTTGTGAGCTAAGAGTGAGAATAATTAATACTGAATTACACAATTCTTTTATCCCCACTAATAACTGGTAATTGGGACATCTGAGGGTTGTACTGTTGTTATTTAAAGCACCAAGAAGGAATCGCTGAAGCAGGTCAACGTCTAGTCACAGCAGAGCAGAGCCCTTCATTAAGGGCTGTGGAGCTACGTGTAATAGTAGCTTATGGCAGATTTCATATCTCCGCAGTCAGAGATGATCTAAAACACCAAGTAAACCATTTAGTGTCTGATTCATCGCAAGAGGTCGTTCCGAAAAGAGAAGCGGTTTCTCTCGATATGAATCCATATGGCATCATATTAAAATGAAAAAGTGTTGAGCAAGAGGTCTTTCCTGTCCACACACTCATGACCATAATCATATGTTCACAGTCATATGAATAATCCTTAATCAGCGCATGAATATGTTTGGTCTGTTTTCCTAAATCACCGCTGGGTTATGGGCATTGTAAAAATATTAGAGTAACGAAAATTAATAAAGTAAAAGCAGATCCAGATTTAGTTGAACTAATTCCTCCATAAATCTCCAGAACTCACATTTTCTATAATATGTTAAACTCACATATTTAATATAATAACTGTGTTTTTTGTTCTCTATCTAGTTTCTCTGGAGCAGATCAGAATCCTACATAAAAGGTTTAAGCACCTCACCCACGACAAGGACACCTTAAGGTACGTCACAGAATCAGAACACCTGTTTACCAAGTATGACAAGCAATCATGAGTCAGCTTCGGGAACATAGAACATGATAGTCAACAGGCAACAACGTACAAAGACGCGCAAATAGAACAGAAAATGAATTATTGAAAATAGGTCCCAATTGTTATGGCTACTGTATACTACAGGGCAGATTTACTAAAAGAGGCACTAATTACTGATAGTCTATGCTTTGCACTGGTGGGCGTGGCCCCCCTTGTCTACTTAGCTTCAAATTTAGTTCTAACACAGTTTGTCAATTGCCGTACGATTGTTGTACGGAAGCCTGTTTCTGCCAGGTAGAAGAAAAAAAAAGCGGTTTGTTCCATTTTCTGGCAGTATGGCAATATTTTGATTAATAATTTCAATAATTTCATCTTTTCTTTCAGTATATTACACTGTAAACTGAAATAAATTGACCTAAATAAATAGTTTGATTGAAAGAATGGTTCATTCAAAGTATACATTCAGGTTGAATAAAACTAGTTAATTTACTTGTTTCCACATGAAGTATTTTTTAGGTTAAACCAGCAAATCATGTTTTACAATGTATATTTTGGCTTAAAAAGTCAATCTGACTTATTATGTTGAAATATTTGACTAATGTTGAAACAGCTGACTTATTATTTATTGAAATCATTGCTAATTTTCTTGAGATTTTGACTTAGTAAGCCGAAATGAATTATTACTCTTTGAGAAAGCATAATTATATTAACATGTCACTATTCTGAGAATATTAAAATACCAAGAAAAATAATTCACTATGTCTTCTTGACAGTTCAGATGTGAAACATAAGCCAAAAGTGGACATACAGCTGTCAGAAAAAAAAAGCACTATGCAACTTTTTTTTCAACTGACAGAAACAGGCTTTTGTTGGACGGGCGTCTGTGAGCCTTGTTAGCACAGCAGCATGTTAAATAGCGCATTGTAACCTTCTCCCACCAATAGCTCATTGTGTCGATTTAGTAATGAAAACAGTCACTTTTTAACACCACAATATTGTTTACAATGGTGCAAAACAGCATTAGTAGATCTGCCCCTAACTCTCTCTGAGTTTTAAATATGCAGTTTGTATTATCGCAAGAGACAAACCTGAGTACATTCAAAAAATCAACATGCAGTCGTAAAATCAGTCAGCTTTTAAGCATGGTTTTAGTGTTGGTGGACACTGTCCCACTGTGGGAAGAGGGGAGGGCATTTTTTAATGCATGGCAGGCTAAGTTGATGCTAAGTTGAGCACTCTCAGAAAAGCTAAAAAGAACAAAATGTTTAAAATAAACAATTACTTTTTTACCATTTGAGGGTAAACAATTCAATAAGGTCCAGTTAGAGAAAATTTCCTCAAGCAAAGGTCCGGAACATCATAACGTCTAACTTGCATTATGATTCAGTGCCATATACTGTTTACTGAAGTAGCCTAGTAGGTATATCAACATCTTATACAGTCATATATATTTATTGTCAGTTTTCTCTTTTTAGAGCACGACATGTAATAACCTCCCTCTGACTCACTTTCTTCTCCGACTGCTGTTTCTCTCCTTGTCCCTCCCCTGCGTGTGCGTCACTCACTCAAGTCTCAGTGCTCATGTAATGCACAGATCTGATTGGCTGAGTAGCGTCACGTGTGATATTTACAACGCATGCGATTGGTTTGTGAGTCTCCCGGGCAGCTAAACCGGTACTGTATTGACTAGATATGTTACGGCGATTAATATAGGACCACCCTGTCAAAATTAAATAATTCTCCACAGTTTATCGGTTATAGGTCCTGGCCCGCATAGGACAGCGTCTGGGTCTGGACTCGGACCGCGGTCCGCCTGTTAGTGACCCCTGTTATATGACCTTCAGCAGCAAACTAAATTAATTACTAGCTATTCATATATTCATACAGAAGTGTGCACTGTGGCAATATTTTGTGTACTGACAAGCCAAAACCTTACACTATTAAGACTAGTACACGGTATATACATACACTCACACATATACTATATGGACAAAAGTATTGGGACACACCTCAATCACTGAATTCAGGTGTTTTATTCAGTCCCATTGCTACAGGTGTATAAGACTTGGCTGGGTGAGTTTAGTGTGAAACACCTCGACTGGCCCACACAGAGCCCTGACCTCAACCCCTTCGAACACCTTTGGGATTAACTAGACCAGAGATTCTGAGCTAGACCCTCTCATCCAACATCAGTGTCTGACCTCACAAATGCTCTTCATGGATGAATGGGCAGAAATTCCCACAGACACTCCAAAATCTTGTAGGAAGCTTCCCAGAAGAGTTACAGTTACAGCTGCAAAGGGGGACTAACTCCATATTAGTCCTGTGGATTTAGAATGGGATTTCATAAAAGCTCCTGTAGGTGTAATGTGTAGGTGTCCCAATACTTTTGTCCATATTGTGTGTGTGTGTGTGTGTGTATGTGTGTGTATACATAGCTTTTTCATTTGTAATCCAAAACATAATAAGCGGAAGGCTTAAGATTCTAGACTTATTCAAACAGACTGATCAAATATAAGCCTATTTTCTGACGGCAAGTTTATCTAAGAGTGAATAGGGGGCGTGTACATGACCGCGCCACTGCGCGCACACTAAACCCCAGCGCTACAAACAAAGGCACTTTGGTATGTGTAAAGGGAACCGTGACAGGTTGTTCTTGTTTTTCCCTTACTGCTATCTGCACTCCGCTGGCAGAGGAGAACCTGCAGCATTCAGCTGTGGATGTCAAATAACTCCCTATTCTTACTCCCTGGCTCTCATTGTCCTAATGCTCAGTGTTATTTTGTTGGTTTTGGCTGTATGTGCTGGGCAGAGAGTCCAAATGAGTTGAATTTATTGAAAGAAATGGTCTTCACTTGTAAGAATAAAGGTGTTAATAGGGTTCTTTGGAGTAATTCCATAGAAGAACCACTTTATGTACAGGGGCCCAAAAAAATATTTGGACACTTTAACCATTTAACCATCTGGTAAAACTTTATGAAGTTCTTTAATGACGTTCTTTAGGATAGTTCATGAAATGCTGAACAAAATGATACTTGTTTTGGAGAAAACCAGTTCTAGCACCACATCAGACTGATGGTAGACTCTGTGTGGAGAAGAATTCCAACCAGACTGCACTAAAGCTGCTGTAAAGTACAGAGGTGGAACCCTCATTGTCTGGAGCTGTTTTTCATACAATGGTGTCGATGAGCTTGTGTTCACTGATGGGTCTAAAAAAATGAGCTGAAACGAAACACACCGGATGTTGTTTGAAAGGATACTTACATCGTTTGACATTTTATTTCCTTACACAATGAGCTTAATACATGTTTCAGTAGGGTACAAATCTCTAAATACTTTCTGGGGCCACTGTGTGGTTCTTTAAAGCAGTGGTTCTCAAACTGGTCCCCAGGGACCCCCAGATGGTCCACATTTTGCTCCAAACCACCTCACAGCACACATTGATAGAGCAAAAATGAGCTCTATGAGTGTGAAGGACCTTTATAAAGCGTAATGAACCTCCATGCAGTGTGAAGGTTCTACATCAATTTAAAGGTTTTTTCAGAGCCAACAAATTCAAGATCATTTGAGGAATCTATATTTTTAAGTGTTGCTGTTTGAAAGCACTGACATTTTTCTCTGATTTTCAGGAGAGAGGACTTTGAGGACATCAGTGATTTGACGTTCAACCCCATTAGAAGCCAGATTGTTGAAGCCTTCTTTGATAAGAGGTAGCTACATTTAGAAATGTCACCAAACACATTTTTACTTCCCTCGCTAAGCACACACTTCAAAAACTGATGTTCTAGTAAGTGTAGGCAGCATATCTGATGTTTCTCTTTATGAGAACGTTTTAAGGATCTACAAATGAGTCATGGGTTTAAATTGGAGTGATATAAGGGGCCCAATACAGACATTACGAGGACTGTAGCTGTCTGTAGTTACACTAGAGTGACATCATTCTCATGTAGATTAGAAAAGTTATGATATATTGTCTTTGATGAAGTCTGGTTAGAGATTTGGTGATGTAGAAAGACGGGCCTTTCAAAGCTTAAGGGAAGTGGAGTCAAAGGCCAGAGGGTCAGACAGATGAGACTACATCAAACTTAAACTCTTAAGCTCAGGAGAGCAATAAAACAGCACTGAATTTCCCACAGAGCTCAGCTGTTTTCATTCCTCGAGGAGTTGGTGAGGGTGGGGTGGGGGTGCATTTATGCATGACTTTGTGTGAATTCATTTCGTTTAAAGCATCATAAAACATCCAGAACAAGCTCTGAATACATCTGACAAGGGCCGTTTAACGCGGGGAATGTTTTGTTACCCACATGCACTGACCTGCTTTTGCTGGTGCTGCTTCAGGAACTTTGGACATAATGAAGTGGGCAGTGTGGAGGAGATTGGCTTCGAGGAGTTCCTCACCGTGATGTCACACTTCAGGCCAACGGGACAGCATCTGACCGAGGAGGAGAAAGACAAGATCAGGCAGGAGAAACTACGCTGTGAGAACCCAAACCAAAACAATCACCATCAACAAGCTGCCCATTCACACTGTCATATGATGTTCTCTTCCACACATTCACACTATTCTACAATGTTCTCTCCCCTGTTTACACTGTTCTAGTACACATTTACCACCCATTCACTGTTCTAGAACATATTTACCCCATTTACACTGTTCTAGAATGTTCTCTCCCCTCATTTACACTGTTCTAGAATGTTCTCTCCTCAATTTAAACAGTTCCCAGAATGTTCCCTTCCCCATTCACACTGTCCTAGAATGTTGTCCTCTACCCATTTGCACTTTTCTAGAAATTTCTCCCCCATTTACACAGTTCTAGAACATATTTACCCCATTCACACTGTTCTAGAATGTTCTCTCCCTCATTTACACTGTTCTAGAATGTTCTCCTCCCCATTCACAGTCCTAGAATGTTGTCCTCCACCCATTTGCACTATTCTAGAATGTTCTCTCCCCCCATTTACACAGTTTTAGAACATATTTACCCCATTTACACTATTCTAGAATGTTCTCTCCCCTCATTTACAATATTCTAGAATGTTCAATTCCCTACACTGTTCTAGAATGTATTTAGCCCCCATTCACACTGTTCTAGAACATTCTCTTCCACTCACTCATACTATTCTAGAATGTTCTCTCCCTCATTTACACTGTTCTGGAATATTCCCTTCCACCATTCACATTGTTCTAGAACATATTTACCCCATTCATACTGTTCTGGAGTATCCCACCATTCACACTGTTCTAGAATGTTCCATCCTCGATTCACATTGTTATAGAACGCCCCCCCCCCTCCCCGTTCACACAGTTCTAGACTGTTCTCCACCTCTCACACTGGTTCATTTAGCTTGCCAGATCTTATTCTGGAACAGTATAAGTATAGTTTGTCTAAACCTATGAATGCCATTGGTTTGAGGCCACAATCAAACACATTATTTCCTAATGACCCTACCTTACACTGGACATTACATATTGGTGGCCAGCAAAGCCTGTGTTTGAGGACAGTGTGGAATTATGGGCTCAAATAAACCATTATCTTACCCATTGTTTACCTTCTTACCCATCTTACCCATCCGCTCCTCTCTTCAGTTCTGTTCAACATGCATGACAAAGACAATGACGGCACCATCACTTTGGATGAATACAGACATGTAAGAAAAGTTTGACCATTATCATACAGACCAGTAGCTCCCAACCCTGGTCCTGAAGTACCTCCTACACCACACATTTTACTGCTCCCAGCACACCTGATCCAGCTGATCAGCCCATTAAACAACCTCTTTGTGAGTTGGAGCTGTGGTACTGCAGGACCAGGGTTTGGAACCTGTGCTATAGACCCTTCACAGCTCTGTCACTTCACTGTTCCTGCACTGCTGTGTCTTGATGTTCTGCAGGTAGTTGAAGAGCTGCTGTCCAGCTATCCGGAGATAGAGAGCGAAACAGCCAAGGCCATTGCAGATGCCGCTATGCTTGAAGTGGCGAGCGTTACAATGGGTCAAATGGTAAAGTACATATTTCCCTACATGCATCTGAAAAGGGCACAAGTTCTGAATCAGTTCAGTTCTGATGTTTGTGTGTTTATATACTGAAAACAGTCATAATCTATTTTTACATGGTTTATTACTGTCATACGTGAAAATAAGTTAACACAACCTCTACAGAGAACAGGACGTATTTCTATTCTAGTACCTATTTACGACCCATTCATACTGTTCTAATATGTTCTCTTCCATCATTCACACTGTTCTAGAACATATTTACCCCCTTTGCACGATTCCAGGATGTATTTAGCCCCCCAGTCACGCTGTTACAGAATGTTCTCTTCCACCTCCTCACACTGTTCTAGAATGTTCTCTCCCCCTTTACACTGTTCTAGAACGTATTTAGCCCACATTCACACTGTTCTAAAACATATTTACTCCCTTTCACACTGTTCTAGAATGTTCTCTGCCACTCATTCACACTATTCTAGAATGTCCTTTCCTCATTTGCAGTTCTAGAATGTATTTAGCCCCCGTTCACAATGTTACAGAATGTTCTCTTACACCCACTCACACTGTTCTAACATTATCTTCCACCATTCACACTGTTCTAGAACATATTTACCCCCTTTCACGCTGTTCTAGAATGCTCTCTTCCACTCATTCTAGAATGTTCTTTCCTCATTTGCACAGTTCTACAATGCATTTAGCCCCCAATCACACTGTTACAGAATGTTCTCTTACACCCACTCACACTGTTCTAGAATGTTCTCTCCCCAATCACACAGTTCTAGAACATATTTACCCCTCTTCCACTCATTCACACTATTCTAGAATGTTCTCTTTCCTCATTTGCACTGCCCTAGGATGCATCTAGCCCCATTCACTGTTAGTGCTCTCTCCACCATTTACACTGTTCTAGAACATATTTAGCCTGATTTCACAGTCATAGAAGCTTCTCTTCCATCCATTCAGTGTTCATTCATAGTGTTCTTATCCCCGTTCACACTGTTCTAGTGTTCTTATCCCCACTCACACTGTTCTAGAATGTGTTTAGCCCACATTCACTGTCATAAAATGTTCTCTTCCACCCACTCACAGTTCACAACAAATGGAAATGTTGCATTTTTCTACACATTGTGCACAACTTCTATTTATTCTATTTATTAAGTGTTATTTTGTCTTCTGCACAGGCAACATTCATATTTTATGTTGTGTATGTTATTATTTTATGTTAAATTCAGCAAATAAACAGTAAGAGTGCACTAAAATGTGCAGAAGTGCGTCTCTGTAGAGGATGTGTTCTCATATTTACTTAGAAAATCAACACGTCAGGATGCTCTCTTGCATATAACCGGAAGTAAATGATCTCTGTTCTAATTGGCTGCCATGCGATGTGCCTCTTTCGGAAAGCAATCCAGGCTGAAACACTCCTTATAACATCAGCATGAATGGGCGGGGCTAAAGTGCTGTAATCTGTATAGGTGAATATAATGTAAATGTACACGTTTTTGTGGCATCACAAAAACACTGAGTTTAAAATTGGTGGCTTTGGCAGTTTAGTTCCCATATATGGACTGTACTGCCTGAAGTGAACAGTACATTAAGGAACTTTAATGACGTTTACATACTACATCAGGTGTGCCGAGTCCTGGTCCTGGAGATCTACCACCCTGGACAGTTTAGATCCAACACACCTGGCTTTATTATTCAGATATCCCTGAAGGTCTTCATTACATGGATCAGGTGTGATTGACTAGGGTTGTAGCTAAACTCCGCAGGGTGGTAGATCTCCAGGACCAGGACTGGGCACCCCTGAACTACATCAAACTCATTTAAAAGCGAATAAAATTAGTTTTTCTATATGGCCCATTTAAGTGTGCTGGTTATGTATGCTATCAAGATTTTATGATTACTACAATATCCATAACCTCCTTTCTTTAGGCTCCAGATGAGTTTTATGAGGGAATCACCTTTGAGCACTTTCTGAAGGTTTGTGAAGTTCTCTCTGTTCACCATTTCACGTTAACACATTCTACACATCTACCTTTAAACCATTCACATCATCTGCCTCTCCTGCAGATCCTAAAAGGTGTCGAGATCGAGACAAAGATGCACATCCGCTTTCTGAACGTGGACACGACGACGATGAGCTGTGGAAAGTGAAGTTTCCTCTTCAGAGCACAAAGCTTTTTCTTTGTGCTGCCAAACAATCCAGTTCTTCCCCCTCAGTTCCTCCTACAGTATCTCCAGACTCGCAGTGTTGTTCAACAATGTGACGTGTCTGAACAAGCTGAGCAAGTTTCTATGGATATACTCCACATTCCTGGGTTGCGGCTGATATACGTGCGAGACGCATGCTGGTGTGAAGTAAGAGAGTAAACCACAGGACATGCAGCCCAGCCCATTTAAAGGAATACAAAGCACAATTATATGGAGATATAAAGTGAAATCATCTCAAATCTATGTTTATATATGTGTAAGAATTCTCATTTTGAGATTGTGAAATATTGTAATATTATATTACATATTTTATACATTCTTACTTGTTTTAAATCATTTTGTCAAGTCAAATTATCTCACTATATTGACAGGTATTTATGCTTGTTTTAAGAAATATGCTTGAAACAAGCAAAAATATCTGTCAATATAGTGAGACAATGTCACTTGGAAAAAAATACAGCAAGTGAAATAATTATATGAGAAATATTTAGTATAATTTGACTAGATTTAAGACGATTTCACTTGACAGGAGACCAATTTTTGCTGTGTACTCCAGCACTTTCCAGCCTGATCTTTAGCTCATGCATCTGTACTGTAAGGTCAGTTAATACAGAGTCATTTCAACACATTTCCCTGTACTTACCATGTTTTCTAACAACACACTTACAATAGAAGCCAATTGGGCAGGTGCTACATAATAGGAGAAAACTGACCTTATAATACAGATATAACAGATAAAGATTAGGTTGAAAAATGTTACTCTATTCCTTTAACGCTAATTCAAGGCCTTGATTATTCTAGTTTCAGTGCATTAATGCCCTGCCCAGTTACCTCTTGTGAAATACTATGAGCACTGCACACCCAATAAGAACTCCCGTGTGTGTATGTGTATGTATACATGTAGCTGTTGTCAGAACAAAACCTTGTATCTCAGTTTTTGTTGTTTTTTAGTTTTTATCATAATTTGAAAATGCCTGTTGCTCTTTACAATGTATGTAAATTTCATGATGAATGGACCAAAAGAAATGACCCAAAATGACTTTGGAAAAAAGTCTGGTTCCATTGACTTACATTAAACGTAGAGTATGTTTTTTCCTTCTCCTGTAAAGTTACCATTTTGGAGATATGTGGTTTTGTTCCGACAACAGCGATATATATTTATATTCATACACATACATACACACACACACACACACACACACACACACACACACACATACATACGTATAAGTACACATCCTTTGCACACTTGCAAATTTGAATGCAGTTACTGTATAGTTGCTGCATTTAACATATTGGGGAAAAAAAAACAAAAGATGTGGCCTGTGCAAAAGTTACGGCACATTTGATATATGTTTTATCTTTGTCCAATATGTTAAATTTGCAGAAAAATATTAAATTTTGTTCCCTGTAAAGAATGTGTTTTCTTATTTTCACTATGAAAATTTAAGAAAATATGTCATTTGACTGAGGATGTTCAAACTTTTGCATGTGACTGTATATATATATATATATATACACACAGTATCATGGTTTGCTTCCAATTTATCTAAACAGGACCTGATACAGAGCAATGGCTCAGCCAATACTGCTAAAGCTGCTAACCAAAGTGAATGAAAATGGCTAACTGGTGGCTACTTACATTCATTGTTAGCAACATTAGCATGCATTAGCTCTTTCATTAGTACAGGGGTGCACAACTCTGGTCCTGGAGGGTCGGCATCCAGCACAGTAAGGTGATTAACCTGGTTTTGTGGGTGTGTTTGAGTCGGTAAACCACCTCCAGGACCGGAGTCGTGCACCCCTGCTTTAGTAGTCAAGGGGGAATCCCACCCATTTTTCAAAATTCATGCATCGTTCAATCATTGTGATGTAAACAATCTGATTCAGGGTGGTTTAATATGAAAAGGTTCATTGTAGAGAAACCTAAAGACTTCTTTACAGTGAGGTCAGTGGTGGTGACCGAAACCAGACTTTGTAATGTTTACAAGGCAAATATAGTTACTTTACTTACAGTCCACGGTCTTCTGAGTTTGATATATAATGTTGACAATGGTAACATAGTAGTTAATAATTAAAAATTTTTCTAGGCTATTTTGTCTTACAACTCTCTGAATATACCTCTCCGCCATTACCGGCTTAAAAAAATACTAAACTAGAATATAAGAGATTCAGCCCAAAGCTCATCCAGCTTACACAGGGCTGCTGCCCTTGAGATCTCAACACAAACTGAAATATTCTGTATATTAGTTTCTCTTTTATTAAAGCAGAACTGGTTGAAAATCAGGGATAGGCTCCAGCAACCCCCCATGACCCATGAGGATAAGTGGCTTAGATGAGTGAGAGCGTTGAAAGTCAGACACTGATACATAATTTGAGACCACTGCATGACATGTTGTTGTCACTAGTGCTTTGTTTGCAATTTCCCTATGTGGCTCCATTAACTGCTCTATCTATTCTTTGCATGGTCTTTCAGACTGCTGTCCACTGGCTATTTTTGGTTGGTGGATTGTTTTCAATTAGTTTAATATACACAATAACTCTCTTCAACCTTTATGCATTATCTATAAATTTAATACCACTAATAGTAAAACCTTTTAACCTTTAATTTTAAATCTATTTTAATATACTACTTATAATACTTGTTAGGGATCCATGATTATGCTGTCATCTCAAAACTGTAGTAAAACAATGTCCCGGGCTTTGGGCTGCGCACTCATAACTGCTTCTTATAACCATTTTCAGTGAGGTAACTTTAAAGGCATTGAGCATTTTGACGTCTGGTTCCTATCACCATGACTGTGAGCAATTCTGACTCTCTAGAACGGAACATTTCACAACAAACCACTGAGTCACTGAGTGACTTTGTTTACACCCTAACTGTTAAATCATGTTGAAATTCTGAAAAATCAAAGGAAGGCCCCTTTAAATATGCTAAATGCACTGCTAATAATCACACTCTGTGTAGATGAACTCTGTCCAGCCTTAACTAAGCTATTACAGAAATGTTCCCCACCCAAGTTAATGAGTCAGTTTACTTTGTTTGGCAATAGATTCCAAACACTCAACTTCTCAGGAGCTATAGGACACACAATTGTTATCCATGTGGAGATCAAGGGCTTTAGTTTAGTAGATTTTCCATTAAAAAAAAAAAGGTTGAGCATAATTGACACTTCAGTGGAAGAATAATATTGTAATATTGACTGAATATGTACATTTATATTTTCAACTAATAAAATTTTGCTAACAATTAACCATAATCGTAATCTTTTTACAGATGAGGACTTGATATCCAGAGAGACAAATATATACAGAAGACTAAGTGTAAAAAGCAAAATACATAAATCAACAGAAAATCAACTAAAATATCTCTAAAAGCCTGCAGAGGTATTTTCATGTGTTGTCCTTGTGCTGATACCTGAAACTCACTGTGCAGTTTCTCTTATACTGGGATAAACAAAAGCAGCTTCCTCTGTTTAAGATAACATAAAAAGAAGTTTCCTCTTGCAGCCTCTGACTCAGCGTGCTTGAACAGATGCATTACGGGTCAGAGCCCAGAGCTCTGAGGGTCAGCGAGAGTGTCATAAGGCACGGCGAGGCCGATGTTGTAGTTGTAGCCGCTCGTCTCGCTGTAGTTGGACCTGCAGATGGGCAGAACGTGGTCCTGCGTGGAGGAGTCGATGGAGAAATCGTAGTAGCAGATCACCCCCCGGTGTCTGTAGAGAGAACAGCAAGAGAGCATTTAAATATGAGAGTACATCACCAGCCAGGTTTAACTAGGGGTACTGTGGTATGCATATTAATATAGTGTTTTTTATACACATTGTGATTTAAAGACTCGTATGAAATGTGATAGACATCAATTATTCCGAAAATAATTTGTCAGAAAATAAAACTCCCCTGCACTGCAACCAAAAAACTTTGTTTAAATGTATATAAATTTAGATTTGTTATTAATAGGCTATTACGTGTTTGTGTTATGTTTTCACCAGATGCTGCGGTTTTGTTTCGGCAATTGGACCAAAAAACTAGCAGCAATAGGAATGTTGGCATGTCAGTTTTACTGCTGTATCAAAAATGTATCATATTATGGCACAAAAACCAAAATACATACTGTGTTGTAGAATTTGTGTATGGTTACATCCATAGGTTTAAAGGGGAATTCCACCAAATTTGCAACATTTTTTAATCATTTAATCATTGAGATGTAAACAGTCATTCAGACTGGTTTGTTGTGAAATGATGTGGTGAACCAGGCACACAAACACAACCGTTATATTTACTATCTGAAACCACCAGTGAACCTACTCATGTCTTCTGAGTTTGTGTATGTATTGTTAATAATTTTGAATTTTAGATGTGTTAAACACTTCAGACGTCTGGTTCCTATCACCACCAGTGTGAACTCAGTAAGCTCTGACTCTATGTTTCTTTAGAATTTCACATCAAACCACTCTGACTGACTTTGTTTACACCTTTACATGAGAATATATAGAAAAATACAGAAAAAAAATGATAGAAATCCTCGAGAGGATTACAAAATGTCTGCGTCTATCTGGATGATTCTGCACTAAGACCGTAGAAACATGCTTGACTCATCTGGTAGATATCCTGTGGGATCAGGTGTGCCGCATTTGATCTGAACAAAATCCTTCATTTGACGCATTTCTATTCAAATATTAGTCCAATTATATTATGGAACAAAAGCTCTATCTACAGATAAAGGCTTGATGGTTCCGGTTCTGGTCCTGGAGTCTGGAGTACCCGCTGTTCTGCATATTACAGTGTTTTCCATGCTCTGACACACCTGATCCAAATAATCAGCTAATTAACAAACCCTTCAAGTTGAAATGAGAGTTTTATAGCAGAGAAAACACGAAAATATGCAGCGCAGTTAATATGCAGCTAATCTACAGCTATTAGCATGTGCAGAATATTTTTCTGCTACAGAAACAGAAATGAACCACTGGCCGGGTGAGTATGGTACTGCCGTGGCTTCGGGGCTACAGTGGTCTCAGGAAGAAAGACTGCACGTGTGCGTGCTGAAGGTGGTCGGGCTGATAACAGACCGCTGTAAGAAACTAAAATAAAGCATGGAATATTCCAGTCATTCCAACTTTTTGAATGAGTATGTGTTAGCCACGGTATTACGTGTTCGTATCGAATGCAGAAAGTTCAGATTTGCAATGTTGTGTTAGCATCACATTTTACCTTCTAACTTTAAGCAGACTTTTAGACATCTTCAGACACTAGACACTTCTTTCATGTGCTGCAGTTGTACAGTGAATTACAGAGTAAAGCCACAGGGAACTACTTCAGAGCTTCTATGAGGGATGTTAGACAAAAGACTTAGAGTTAACAAGAGAGGGTATGATGATCAAGAACTTCTCCACTACAGGTTTGATACCACACAACATCCAGAATACAGCTAAACAACAAATGCTGAAAGGAAAGTCCCTGAAAATGCGCTAAAGACATCTGAAGCCTCAGTTTTTGAAATGAGAATAAAATAACAGTTCCAAAGTGAGAAGAATGACAAGCTCTCAGTTGTTGAAGATGTTAAATTACATGGCATATTATGTAGCCTATACACTGTAATAATTTTAGTCATTTTATTTTACACCGATCAGGCATAACATTATGACCACCTCCTTGTTTCTACACTCATTGTCCATTTTATCAGCTCCACTTACTATATAGGTGCACTTTGTAGTTCTACAGTTACAGACTGTAGTCCATCTGTTTCTCTGCATACTTTGTTAGCCCCCTTTTACCCTGTTCTTCAGTGATCAGGACCCCCATGGACCCTCACAGAGCAGGTACTATTTGGGTGGTGGATCATTCTCAGCACTGCAGCAACAGTGATGTGGTGGTGGTGTGTTAGCGTGTGTTGCGCTGGTACGAGTGGATCAGACACAGCAGTGCTGCTGGAGTTTTTAAACACTTCAGTGTCACTGCTGGACTGAGAATAGTCCACCAACCAAAAATATCCAGCCAACAGCATCCTGTGGGCAGCGTCCTCTGACCACCGATGAAGGACTAGAGGATGACCAACACAAACTATGCAGCAGCAGATGAGCTATCGTCTCTGGCTTTACATCTACAAGGTGGACTGACAAGGTAGGAGTGTCTAATAGAGTGGACAGTGAGTGGACACAGTGTTTAAAAACTCCAGCAGCACTGCTGTGTCTGATCCACTCGTACCAGCGCAACACACGCTAACACACCACCACCACATCACTGTTGCTGCAGTGCTGAGAATGATCCACCACCCAAATAGTACCTGCTCTGTGAGGGTCCATGGGGGTCCTGACCACTGAAGAACAGCGTAAAAGGGGGCTAACAAAGTATGCAGAGAAACAGATGAGTGTAGAAACAAGGAGGTGGTCATAATGTTATGCCTGACTGATGAATGTAAACTGTTTTTATTTACCGTTAGCTCAAATGTGTGCTATTGAAAGCAGACTGTATTAATAATAAAAGTGGTAACAGTTTATTTGGATAGTCCACTTTAGATGTTTGTAGATACTTAATTTACTTTCAAGTTATATTCAACTAAATATCTACTAAACTGACCATTTTCTTTAAATCTAAACCTGGCGGCTCTAATCCTAACCCTAACCCTAACCTTAACCTTAACCCAAAACCTAAACCCAACCGTCACCCTGGTCCAAATCCTAGTTTCAACAGACAGTTTGTTAACAGTTTGAGCATCTGTAGATAATCTATAGAGGACTATAGTGGACTATCCAAATAAAGTGAGATCATAAAACCGCATTTTCTTTATTATCTTGTAGATTTTTATGTTAAACATGTTTAATCAAAAGCACAAACAAAACAGCTTTAAAAAAATCCTAGTTTCAGACAGATATTTTAATTTTAGTGCATCACTGGTTTTGTACACTGCTTTTGTTACCCATCTCTTCTCCCCGAAATGAGATGGAATCAGGTAAAATGGGCAGTTTGAAAGAATCAGCTTGGTAAAATGAACTGGACTTCAGATGCTGCTTTCAGGACAGTGCATACACAAGATCACCACACCTGAGAGCTGTAGCCTCCAAGCGCTGTAGCTGAGGACTGTTGTGCTGGGCAACTAAGAAAGTGGCATATCGTCACTGTCACAACCAAACCTCATATCTCAGAAACAGCAACTTTCTAGGAGAATGTTCTTAACATTTTAATATTAATGTCAAGACATTTTATTGCACACAATTCTGGACCATTTCTATTGATCCCTTCATTATCAAATGCTCAAAGAACGTATAGCGCAGTGGACGTTTTCAAACTGAAGAACGTTACAAGGTTTTGATATGACAGAGAGAATATGTTGATGGATTGCACTGAGATCAGCCTCTCTCAGCTACCTGCGGTGTGCGGTGAGGTCGTCGTCTGTGATGCAGGCGCCGCGTGGGTTCTTCTCGTCAGGGATGTTGGCTGTCACCAGGGTGCTGGCGTTAAACCGTATGTGGCGGACGGGGTGCCTGCACACAGAGAGGGGCACATCAACCCCCACATCACACAGTGCTTTCAAGCTTCTGTTCAGATCCAGTTCATTTGCATACAAACATACCAGACATATTCTGCATAGATGTGATAATGAGGTTGTCGAGTCAAGTCACCCGTATTCAAAGACAAGAATTAGCATGTGTTGAATGATCAAGTCATATTTTTTTTAAAAATAGAAATGAGAATGAAGTAAATAAGTGATTAAAACAATAACAAAAAATAAAAAGCATCAACCAAAGATGAGCCAAACCAGATGCCGAGGAGGATTTTTCAAATTTTCTGCATAATTCAATCCTTGATATATAAAACCCATTCAGAGTGGTCTGATGTGGAACAGTTCATTGTAGAGAAACTCAGTTTTCTTTACAGTGGTGGTGGTGATCGAAACCAGGGGTCGCAAAGTCTATAATGCAAATATAGCCATTTTATTTACTATCCAGAATGACCAGTGAATCTACACGTGTCTGCTCATTTTTATATGTGATGTTGATGATGATTAAATAGTGGTAAATCTAAAAAAAAACACCCTGCATGCACCTCTCCACTATGAACGGATTAAAAAAAATACATTTCAGGCTAAAAGCTTATCTCAAAACTACTGTTAAACAAGGCTTTTGTAACCATTTCATGTAACAGCTTTTTATGAGGGAGTTTTAAGAGGCATTTACTGTCTGGCTCTAGAAGCATTTGACATCTGGGGCCGTATTACAGAAACTTCTTACGTCTGAAATCTTAGCTTATTTGCTTAGTCACCATGACAACTTCAGGTTAATTTAGGACAGAAGCTATTACAGAACAGCAGTTCTTCATTTCATAATCTTATCCTAACTCCAGATAAGAAAACAGTTTTACAGAAACATCCTAACTGGACTAAATTTCCTCAATTCTGTCCAAACTTTAAGACAAACCTCAGAGGTGTCTTAACTTCTGTTTAAACTGTCTGTTTCTATTGTTTTACGCATTGACAGGCAGCATAATTCACTACTAGCATAATGATGTTACATTTATCTAATGTAAAAACTGTGCTTTGACTTAAAACAGCTTTTTAAAAACCCCAGAAGCTGCACACACGATCTCGACAATGTCGATCAAAACTCATCAGATAAAATATTACAGTGATGGTGGTAACATTAGCGCAGTCAGCTAAAGTGTTTGGGAAAGTGTGATAAACTGTACAAATTACATGTTTACATTTCAGCTGTGCATGTATGGTCGGTTGCTATGAAACAGACATGACAGTTGATCGTCGACTTCCATCGAGCAGGTTAAGATTTCCTAACTTGAGATAAGACGCTGTAGGATGAGATCCTAAATTAAGATAAGATTTGCTTCTATAATACAAATTTGTAAAAAATCTTATCTTGACCTGTCAGATCTTAAGTTAAGACAAAAAGATAGGAATGTTCTGTAATACCTGGTTCCCGTCACCACCACTGTGAACAATCCTGACTCTGTAAGTTTATCTAGAGTGCAGGATTTCACATCAAACCACCCTGAATGACTTTGTTTACATCTGAATGATTGAATTGTGGAGACATTTAGAATAAAATCTTTGGAATTCACCTTTTAAAAGACTCAAAAGCCTAGACGTCAAGATCAATTGCCGAAGGCTGCTTTACACCAATCAGGCACAACATTATGACCACCTCCTTGTTTCTTCGCTCATTGTCCATTTTATCAGCTCCACTTACTATATAGGCGCACTTTGTAGTTCTACAGTTACAGACTGTAGTCCATCTGTTTCTCTGCATACTTTGTTAGCCCCCTTTTAATTTTCTCCCCAATTTAATCGTCTCCAATTCCACCCGCTAGTTAGGACTCCCCCAATCACACGATGCTATCAATGCTAGGAGGGTGAAGGCTAACACAGGCTTCCTCCGAGACCTGTAAAGCCAACCACCGCTTCTTTTCGAACTGCCGCTCACGCAACGTCACTGGACAGCCGAACGTGCTCGGAGGAAAGCGCCAACCGCCAGATCTGTTACGTCAGCTAACAGACGCCTGCGCTGACTAGCATCGCGCTGAGTGATGGGGGAGAAGGAGGGGCCATCCCACCCACCCAGAGAGAGCGAGGCCAATTGTGCTCTCTCGGACTCCCGGCTACGGATGGCTGCAGCATCACCAGGGATCGAACTCACGATCTCCTGATGATAGGGCCAACGCTTAGACGGTTGCGCCACTCGGGAGCCCTGTTAGCCCCCTTTTACCCTGTTCTTCAGTGGTCAGGACCCCCATGGACCCTCACAGAGCAGGTACTACTTGGGTGGTGGATCATTCTCAGCACTGCAGTAACACTGATGTGGTGGTGCTGTGTTAGTGTGTGTTGCGCTGGTCTGAGTGGATCAGACACAGCAGTGCTGCTGGAGTTTTTAAACACCTCAGTGTCACTGCTGGACTGAGAATAGTCCACCAACCAAAAATATCCAGTCAACAGCTTCCTGTGGGCAGCATCCTGTGACCACTGATAAAGGACTAGAGGATGATTAGCTCATACTGTACAGCAAAAGATGAGCTATCGTCTCTGGCTTTACATCTACAGGGTGGAGTGGACAGTGAGTGGACAGTGTTTAAAAACTCCAGCAGCACTGCTGGGTCTGATCCACTCAGACCAGCACAACACACACTAACACACCACCACCATGTCAGTGTTACTACAGTGCTGAGAATGATCCACCACCCAAAAGTACCTGCTCTGTGAGGGTCCATGTGGGTCCTGACCACTGAAGAACAGGGTAAAAGGGGGCTAACAAAGTATGCAGAGAAACAGATGGACTACAGTCTGTAACTGTAGAACTACAAAGTGCACCTATATAGTAAGTAGAGCTGATAAAATGGACAATGAGCATAGAAACAAGGAGGTGGTCATAATGCTATGCCTGATCGGTGTGTTATGTCTGTTATACATTATGAATGCAGGTTAGACGTCATTACACTAAGATAACAAGTGCTATCTAACAGCTGACCTTACTGTGTTTCCCAACCATACCACACCACGTCAAACCCCTCCACATTCTCCTAATGCTAGTTGTAGTCCATGCCAACCCCTGAAGGTCGAACATGCCCTCCTCTGAAGCACATGAGAGCAACAGACGTTTCCAACCTGCCTGCAACGCATGTCGCACACCAGCTCAAAAGAGAGTGCTAATTGCCCTCAGTTAGCTACATTTAGCTACAGTTAGCACACTGCTCTGTATCCTAAAGAGAAATGGAAAACAAACTGCTGCTCAGATTCTTTTCTTGATGTCAGTCATGGTTAAGAAGGTGTGCATATTAGGTCTGGGTCTGTATTCACAAAGCTCCTCAGAGTAGGAGCACTGGTCTAGGATCAGCCAGCTCTGTTATAGGGGTCATTCTATAGAAACGTCCACTTTTTATCTATCTATAGGAGTCACTGGCACTACTGATCATCATTGGTGTTACACATAAGAAAGGGAACACCAGAGACATTTTTAATGAAAAATGCATTTTACAAAACAGCTGCTACAGAGCATCAAACGCATGTTGTCAATCATGGAATATCCACTAAAATATGTGATTTAATCCATTTGTATTCTATTTTTTTTCACAATTACCTCAGAATAAAGTTGTTCATAGCATTGACTTTAACTAACAGCTTCATATGAAATCATGAGCTAAATGAGAACATTTCTGATAATTGAAAGACACAGTGGACTTATCGTGCTTTTCTTCATAGATCCTCAGATAACCGGTAATCGGAAGTGATGTCATCAGTGTGATTTTTTATTTCAAAATAAGGGATTTATTGTTACGCAGTAATACCAGTGACACGACTCCTGGGGATCACAGCTTTCATCATATATTCTATAATATTTATTTGATATTTGTTTTCTCTCTGTTGTTTAATTCATATATATTTTATAGTCATGTATAGATTATTGCAGTTCAAATAGCAGAAAAACATGCTTTTTTACCTCAAAATATGGCCTCACCCTTTACACTGTGAGGACGAGCTCTTCTGTGGTGCTTAGAATTCTATATAATTGATTTAAAAAACAATATTGCTAAACTGATGGCTCAAGAAGGTGTAATTGTTAAAATAACGTATTGTTTTATTTTAAAATATAAATAAATTGTAACTCTAACATGTGTTTCAAGTGTAATATATCTGTAAACGCTAGACGTTTCCACAGAATTACTCACATGCTACGACTTTACTAGTGGAAACAGATCCTAGATCAGCACTTCTAATCTGAGAAGCTCCACGATTACAAGCCCAGGTTTACTGTACCTTAAAACAACAATCAAATTTGCACAGTTTTCCCATTTTCCCAAATATAGCTGAACAACCAAGACATGTTTGATGTCCATTTTGCTTTTCACTAGAGCTAATGTTAGACTAAGGGAAGGCTAATGTTGCTAACAAGTAGGGCTGTATGATATGGACAGAAAACATGATGTTCAATAAAGCTGCTGGATATGATGACAACAATATGACAGTAAAAAATTATTATTAAAATAATGTGTCTCTGACTGAATATGATACAAGTACAGACTTATTTACAGACGTATAAACAGAAATCTAACTAACCTCTCCATTAAGCAAAAAGGAAAACACAAAATTACAGAAGTATCGTTCACTTTTGTGCAAAATAAAAAGAAACACTAAAAGAAATAGCCACTTACACTGGACGTGCATATTTTTGTGCTCCAAAAGGCTGAGAACAGTCAGCATTACCTTAAGAGCTTTTTCTATAAAGGCTAAAAATAAATAAATATATATTCATTTTTATATTCATTTATTTGTTTTTGTTTAGTTATTAAATATGATTGTCTTGACAGGAACCATTACTGCCTAACACACTTCAAAGGCAATACTGAGTGTGAGAACAATCCTATTGTTTGATGTGTTTTTACAGGCTTGTACTTCAGAATGGAGTAGATAACTTTAGAGCTGTGCAAAGGAAGACAAGCGCAGTGAAGCACTCATTAGGCTTCTCTGGCACGGCGTGTATGAGGAAATTTGATGTGTTCTGTCATTGCAGCTCTTAATGATGTATTTTTCGTGGAAACTTATATTGAGATAACAATAAAAATATGATTTTTCATGCAGCACTTCTAACAAGTAATGACAGGTTATAGTACCAGATTAGCTGTATTTCTACATCTTCAGACAATTTCTTGAATATTTTGGAGCCTGTATGTGGTGTAACTCTGCTACGACTGAGCTCAACTCAGCCTGCTTGCTGCCTTAATTGCTGCGTTATACGATTTAAAAAAAGGCCGAACTAGCTAAATAAGTCAATAAAATAAATAAAAATAAATTACTAAAGCTAAAACAGTGATTGTGATACAAAAAATGATCATTCTAATTTGTTACACCCTTAGAGTCTAGATATGTGACTCATAAATGATGTACAAGTGATTCAAGCAACTCCTAAAAGCTGTATTTGAACAAGAGGGCTACAATCACAGATCCTATCATAGCACCGGTTGAGAGCGGCTGAGCTTCAGCCTGACTACCACCTACTGGATATACTTGGAACTGCAATGACGAATCTACTTAAACTTATGGCTAATTATGAAACAAATACAGGGAGATTCAAAAAGAATCATCCAATTTCAAAATGATTTGTTTCACTTGTAAATCATTACAGAACAATGCAGTAAACTGTAAATGGTTTAAATGAGCATAAAGTTTATTATGTAATTTCACAAGTGCTCAATATGAACCTCTTCCAGCTGTACAGACAACATCAACGCCATAGTCAAATTTATCCCATGCTCGATTGAGCATGTCGGGTGTCGCTGCACTCACAGCTCTTTCAATGCGATTTCGGAGATCATCCAGTGTTGTGGAACCAACGCCGAACGCTCTGAGCTGTTGGAGGTTCACTTCCGACGAAAATCACGCTGCACAGTTATGACGGATTCGCTCTTATTGAAGCAGAGAACGCAGAACGCTTTTTGCTCAGGGGTCTCATCTCCTCACAGACTGAAGGGAACCATCTTCCACTGACAGTCAGAAACTCTATGAACCCCTCTTACAATTGGTATGTGATTGGTTCCTAGGCGCCTCACGGTTGTAAAAATATGGTGCTTTGAATTCTGATGATTCTTTTTTGAATCACCCTTTATTATCATAATGGTTCGCTTTGAATATGAGTACTTGAAAATTCGGAAATAATAATGAGTATTCAAAACCTGTTTGGGCCAACTCTACAGGTGTCATATAAGCTTCCATCACTTGTTAGCTATATTAGGCTAATAGCAGCAATGAAAACTTTGGACACCAAACATGTCTGATCAACTACATCTGAGGCAAAATTTGGGTATATTTGATTCTGGCCAAGCTATTCCTTAGCAAATCTTTCCTTTTACCTGTTGTGCATCTCCCAGAGTTTTGCCCCCATCCTCATTTCCCACACGCTGACCAATCCCTCGCCGCCACCACTCACAATCTTCCAATCATCTGCCTGCACTGTGGTCACACCCAAGTGATGAGCATAGAGGGAAACCACAGAGGTGCCGGTGCGCAGGTCAAACACCCTGACCCTGAGAAAGAGTAAACGAAAGCATGAATGAATAAAAAAAAAAGATAGATGATTGGATGGGTGGATGGATGAGATGTCAGTTCCTCTGAATTAATTGCCAGTTGAATTCATTTCTAACGAAATAAGTTCCTCTGTTATTTCTCGAGCCATCAACGTGTGGCTTTGTGATTATCAAACATTGGCTTTCACTCCAAAGGAAACATAATCAGTGGCCAAAAAAAGGCACAAAGGATTTTGAAACCATCTGTGCCACAGTTCCTTAATGGTACCAAAGGCAGCCAAGAGATGACTGCATGTGGTCGCTTTCCTCAACTTAATCACCGAAATCTAATTACGCTCAGACAGGAAAGCGCTTAACGTGAGCTTTAAAGATATTGAATTATACATGCATAACTAAGTATGTTTTAATGTAGCAGATTCCAGACACTGCATGGACAAGTGTGGACACTATGTGTTTAATTTCACAGAGACGCTGTCTGTCTCTCTTTTCAGGGGGTGGAATACAGTTACTGGCAGTTTCCGTCCGTCATTAATCTCATGTTGGAACATGAGATGATTTCAGTGGGCTGTCGGGAAACACGTTTCTTTCAATTAATCAAAAATATGATTTTCCAACAGGTCCTCTTTCAGACTCTCACCAGAAAGTGCTCTCTGTTTTATCCCTTAGTTACTTAGTTAAATAAAGTTACTTATCGCTGCTGTCGGAAGAAAACTTTGTATCTCCACTTCTGTTATTCGTTTTTCAGTTTCTGACAACTGAAAATGCCTGTTGCCCTTTACATTGTGTCTAAATTTCATGAAGAATGGACCAAAAGAAACAGCCCAAAATGACTTGGTAAAAAGTCTGGTTCCAATGACTTACATTAGAAGTAAAGTATTTTTTTCCTTCTCCTGTAAACTAATCATTTCGGCGATACAAGGTTTTCTTCCGACAACAGTGCAATGCTGAATTCTATCATTTAAGAAATATTGCTACTAAAATAAGAAATATTGCTACTAATATCACTTTTCTATACTGAAGAAAAACGCTTGTTACATGTCAGAGTTGATTACTGTACTGCTTTTTAGTGGATCTCCCAGAAAAACAATGCATCCTCTACAACTTGTCCAACTTGTCCGATATTTCAGATATTAATAAAAATAAAAAAGAGAGCTCATATCACTCCTTTTTGAAAGAACTGCATTGGCTACCTGCAACCTTTAAGGGTATTTTACTTGTTTTTAAAGCTCAAAATGGCTTCAAAGCACTTCACTGAATATCTGTCTGTTTATGTTCCAACATGTGATCTTAGATATGCAGATACTGGCCTTCTGTAAATTACAGAAAAAATGGAGAAGACTCTTTCTGTTATTATGCTTTTAAACTATGGTAGTCATTCGCATAATTAGGCAGTCAAGCTCAGTGCACACTTAAGAAATATCTGAAAACGTATCATTAAAAATGTTGCTTTTATTAGTAGTTATAATACAACCAATTTTACTTATCTTTTCATTTTATGTTCTTTGTTTTAATTTTACTTTATTTCATTATCATTTTTATCGAGTGTTTTACGTTGATTTTTGAACTCACTACTTTGTTGTAAAGCAGTTTGAGCTGCTACATGAAAATGGCTCGATAGATAAAGTTATTATTATTATTATTATTATTATTATTATTATTACTCTCACTGTTGATCATTACTAATTGAGTAATCAAGTGATTATTTTGATGATAAATCCATTAATAATATACATGCAATTTGTAACAGCATTTATATTATATATATAATATTTATTTACATATCGCTGCTGTCAGAACAAAACCTTGTGTCTCCATTTTTGTCGTTTTTCAGTTTTTTCATAATTTGAAAATGCCTGTTGCCCTTTACATCGTGTGTAAATTTCTTGGTCAATGGACCAATTAGATACACCCCAAAATGACTTGGGAAAAAAAGTCTGATTACACTGACTTACATTAAAAGTAAAGTATGTTTTTTCCTTCTCCTATAAAGTTACCATTTTGGAGATACAAGGTTTTGTTCTGACAGCAGCGACATATTTTTTGATCTATATAGATAAAAACTACAAACGAATGCAAATTCGTGAGATCCTGCTGGTGTGGGTTTCCTCTCTTTTAGCAAAGCGCATAAAAGCTATTTGAATGCTAATAGCTCCCCCTTGCGGAGAACATTCAGACTACATAACGTGGCTTTATAGTGATTCGCAGATTCCCTATTTATCAGTCAAACTTATTAGAACACCTGTTTATAAAGATATCTGCAGAGAATGTTTGACAATTTTTAATTGAGTCATTCATTTTAATAGAGTCATCATGAAAGTCTAATATAATCAATGATGACAGTCCTACTTGTGCACAGTGTAGGAGTTTGCTAATGACATTCATCCATATTGCGCATTATGTATGTGAATAAAGCACTGAGCTACAGCCATTTCCCCCCCTTTGTCTCCGTCTCTGCGCCGCAAGATTCTCTAAAACACAGCAGCTTTTCTCTTCATCCAACACGGAGACGACCAGTTCGGTCAGATTTTAGGCTGAGTACAACTCATTCTCCTACCAGGCCATTTTCTCTCACTCTTTCAACAGAATTAATTGGAGAGAGGGGAAGAGATGCATTAGGGCCTGGCCTTTGGCCACTCTAATGGACACTGCTTCTTCCTTTCTGCTCGGTGGGTTTGGGACTTCGCCCACAGACAGTTCAGACGAGGCCAAGCCGTCTCTGGCACTCAAAAAGAGCATTTTGTTTAGCCACTTCATCACAGAGACAGACAAAAAGGTAAGAGCCTGCTCCTCTCCCACCGTCGCAGATGGGTGGATGGAGCGAGAGCCGTAAGGACTGGGCTGTTTTAAAAGAGGCCACAGCTGGGCCCTGCGACATGAGGCCCTCACTCTTGGCTGTCCACTTAGTGCCTGCGAGAAAACGCAGCAGGAGTTTATCTACAAAGACCCGCCAGCGCTTTTCGTCACTTGCCAAATAGTGCTCCCACTGTCATCCACAAGTGAGAGTGAATGGCTCTTTATCTGGCAGAGTAACTCGTACTCAGAGAAACAGGCTACAGATGTGTTTCGACATGGGAAGACAGATGCCCCTCCTCGCTCCTCCAGGAGCAGCTTTTGTCCGCTAAATCAATACCACCGGGTCTCAGATAATAACACCTGTCCTTTTCACTGGAGAGTATTTTTTCTGCAGTAAGTAGCCTTTCAAATCCTTTTTGGGTTTTTTTGAGAGTTGTTAGCCAAAAACAGACATTTCATGATTCTTAAGGAGTAAAAAAACCTTCAAAATTTTTCTATTTTCATTTTCATATATGCTGTTGAATATTATCTTGCATATTTCAATAATCTATCATAAGAAAAATGGTACCACTTTATATTGACATCTCTAATAAGTGTGTAGTTACACATTAATTACACATGTAACAACCCTGTCTCTATTGGTGATATATTCAGTTGGATTACAGTCATGCAGCTTACGCAGAACACAAGCATGAACTTCAGTTTTTAACTCATGTAATTCCACAAGAGATAGTTTTCTTCCGCTGATTCGCTGTAACTTCGCTATTTATCCCTGAGCTGAAGACTCTGTTACATCTTACATAAGGAAAGCTACTTTACATATGTTCTCTGATACCTTCCAAGGTTCAAAACAGCTCCATATTAAACAGCCATTAAATCAAACCCATTAGGTGCCCTTGAGAAAGTCTGCCTGCACCTCACAATGTCAAACTAAAATGTGTGAAACACATCAAATACATTCCACCTTGTCCTAATGAGCCGAGGGGATAATAAGACATATTAGACTGTATTTCAAATGGAAACCTAACACCAGCTGCACATGAAAATGAGACGGAAGCTGATCAGTCAGTAGTTATTAAACTCGCCTGGTTTGAGACACATTTTGCAGTCGCTAGAGGATTTTAAACTGTCAGACAGATGACAGAAGAGTGTGTGCGCTGTAAGAGGTGTTATTTTTGTGTGTGTGTGTGTAAGTGTGTAAAATACCTCCTGTCTTTGTTCCCACACACCAGCAGGTGTGGGGGAGCATCTCTCAGGTTGATGCAGGTGAAGTCCCCCGGCGAGTTACCCAAACTCAGCTCCGGCTGACGAGTCTCCAGGCTGTACACTTTCACCTGAGAACAGAGGAAAGACAGTGAGGAGAGAGAGAGAAAGAGAGAGAGACAAAGAGAGAGGCATGCTCTGATGCTGGCGGACGTCCAATTACAGCACCTGCTCATGCTCCAGAGTGGACACACTTATGTCCACTGTTGACAAGTGACATATCTTTCGATCTCAACAGGGACTTGAACTCTGTCCTCAGATTTTCAGCAACCAGATGACTTGGGTAGAACTTTCACAATAACTCCAGAGTAAGATCCTTTTTAGGCCAGTATGGCAAAATATAACAATGCTAATAATTACGTTAATGCTTCTTTTAGAGTCTCAGTTCAAGATATTCTAGATATTAACCAGGTAACTATGAGCTACAACCTCCAACGACTATTTATTATTTATTACTTATTATTTGGGATAACATGGTGGTAAGTACCAAGACAGTCTAGCTAAATTACCCTGCTTTTACCTACTAATGTGATGAAGTACATTGTAAATTACCTCAAAATTATTTGGAATAATGAGGTGGTCAGTACAAACATACACCACATTTCGATGTAATGTCACATGTTTAAGCAGGAAAGTAAATAGGACATACCTCCAAAACCTGGGTAAGTAATATGGCTAAAATGATGATACAAAATACAAAGAGAGTTTTCTGAAGTCAATGTTAATGACCCAATAAAACCAGGATAAGAATAATTGCTGTAGAGTCACTTTCATTTCTAGATCATAAACAGGTACATACCATATAAGAGACTCTGTACCATTTTTCTGGGACTGATACGCTGAAACACATACAATGCTACAGCATTACGAGTCACATTCAACATGCTATGATTTGTCTTTTATCACTACATCCAAATTCCTGACAATATAGCAAAATGTCAGACCGCTATGCTGATTGGGAGCCCCTACAAAAGCATCCAACTGATGAGTGCTCTTTAAGTACCGACGGCCCAGAAAGGCATATTGTAACATAATTTGTCATGATAACTATTATATCATCACATTAAATGCCCCTTACACTTCAAATAAAATATGGCTAGTTTCTTAACAGAGAAGCTACTTTCTATTCCTGTTTTGACCTGTCAAACAGCCACAAATGGTCAAAGGCCTCGGACACACTCTGTCCAAGTCTTCCTTACAACTCGCTGGTATCAAAGCCATCAATCCTCCAGGGTTTATATGGCAGTTATTTTACCTCTGCATTTATCCACTCACTGGCCACTTTGTAAGAAACCTCTTCCTTGTAGCTTCACCTTGCTGCTGTATAGTTAAGAGCCCGTAACCCATCTGTTGATGCACTGTTTGTGTTAGCCATCCTCTAGCTCTTCATCAATGGTCATTTTTTGACCACAGAGCTGCTAGATATACAGAATTGCTAGATATTTCTAGGTGGTGGTCCACTTTACACCTGAGTGACACTGATGTGTGTAAAAACTCCAGCAACATTGTCTGATACATTCATTTCAGCACCACACACCCTACCGTGTCAGTAAAATCTGGCCAACAGCAGTCCTGTAGTCAGAAACCAACCAATGATGAATGAGGTAGAGGGGGGCTGATAAACTGCGCAACAATAGATGGGCTACAATCATAATTGTACACCTGTACAGTGGACCTATAAGGTAGGTGGAGCTCAAAGTGGGCAGTAACTGGTGGTACATGGCAGTATTTCAAAAAAGAAAAGGTCAGTTAGTGGAAGCACAAGGTAAGCGTTTCTAATAAAGAGGCCAGTTAGTGGAAGTACAAGGTGGGTGTTTCCAATAAAGCGGCCAGTTAGTGGAAACATAAGGTAGGCTTTTCTAATTAAGTGGCCAGTGAGTGGAAGTACACAACAGGTGTTTCTAATAAAGTGGCCATTAAGTGGAAGAACAAGGTACGCATTTCTAATAAAGTGGCCAGTTTGTAGAAGTAAAAGGTAGGTGTTTCTAATAAAGTGGCCAGTGAGAGGGAGTACACGATAGGTGTTTCTAATAAAGTGGCCAGTGAGTGGGAGTAAAAGGTGGGTGTTTCCAATACAGTGGCCCGTGAGTGGAAGTACAAGGCAAGCATTCCTAATTAAGTGGCCAGTTAGTGGAAGTACAAGTTATGAAGTTATACGCAATATATCCAATACAGTATATGATCCAGTGTAGACAGAACATGGTGTTGCATGGTATGAGAGGCTTAGCACAATAAGAACTAACCGGCATTGATTACCAATGGGAGCTAACTGTGTAATAAACAAATAAATAAATGAATGAATGAATGAATTAATTCACCATCAGCTGGACTCAATGCCCTCAAACCAGTCTGCAAACTAATTCAATATGGCTGCTAAATAATTGGTAAATTGATGGTTGCAGCTACCATCTAAAACACTTTCAAAGATAAAAAAAAAGAGAATAGCCAAATTGGACATGAATAATTGAACCAATGGATAAAGAAATCAAACAAAAGCAAGGGAAGAGGAGAGAACAGCATGATGTAAGCTTTGAGAGAGTGCCAGCTGTTTAGTGGCTCCTCTACGGGCCAGACACTCTTAATTGTGCACTGCCCTCCAGCAAGCCAAAACCTCAGACAGGAGGCAAAAATTACAGCCGACTGGATTTGGTCTGTGAGAAAAGAAAAGGGAAATCAGCTTCCTCGGCTTTGGCAGACAGAGACCGGGTGCCATAAGGTGGATCTTTTGCTAACAGGAAGAATAGACGAAGCAATTTGTCCTTGAGAAGAAAGAATAATGTGGACAAATGGCTTACCCAATAGGCTGACTCAATTATTTCATTAGAGTTGAACATTAAGGAGATACAAGCAGTAAACGTCTTTTCAGACTGGAGATTAATGCACATTTGTTTCAGAGACAGCTTTAAATGTAAATTGGGCTGAGATTTAAAGTTTTTTTTTCTTACTGAAAAACTAACCAGTGCCATTCTAGCTTTTTAACAATGTATGATGTGAACATACACAGTGAACAATGGCATCTATGGCCAGTTTGTTTTCCAGACCCAGATTAAGCCTAAAGACTAAACAGAGGTTTTAATGGTGAAACACCATTGGAAGTGCAATTTAGCCCAAGACAAATGCCCAAGAAACCAGCACTTAATGTTTGTTAATGTTTTTATTGTGATTCTTCAGTCTCATGGTGGACAATATGGCTTTACAGACACTGACACTTCTTTGATCTTCAGATTCACAGACAACAGCAACAGCTTCAAACGTGAATCAACTCTTGATCTTTTGTTAGCTCTCATGAACATGAAGTAATGAGGGGCAGCTGGCCAAAAAAGCAACTAAACAGCCTATCGTCCAATTACTTATGGGCCCCTGAAATTAGCAGGATAAAATTCCTATATGATTTGCCACATACAGGTGCAAATGCCCTTAAATTCAACCTGTCCATGTTTCACCTTAGGCTTGAACTGACAGTTGACATCTATTACAACTGTCAATCAAGTTGGAAGACAAGTGGCCAAAAACATGCTGTCCATGGCTTTAACCCCTTGTATGGCCAGGACCCCCCAGCAGGTCTAAAGTTTTACCACACACTTCTTAAACTCAGCCAGTTTGCTTTGTAGTCCATACTAAATAATAAACCTTAGACCCAATCCCATTCCTTCTTTTTACCCCTACCTCTGTTTTCGAGTGTTACCCTAACCCCTTGGAACTGAGTTACATGGGGTAGTGGTTGAAATCTTCCCCTACAAAATGGGACAAGCCTCAAATTAAAGAAAAAAACAAATATAGCCGCAAGCGGCAATCTGCAGGGTTCAAGCACCAGGAAGACATTGAGGATTTAAGCAGTGCCCTCTGGTCGTAGAATGCAGCAGATGTTTAGATTTTTAAGAAAGATCTCCTTTTCTTATGATTAAGACCACTAGGTGATACATCTGCTACAATCTACGCAACTCAGTTTAACATCCATGACAGGGATTCGAACCCACGACCCTAGAGTTCAAAGGCGGAGGCTCTCATGGTGAGCCACAGGACATCTGTGGCACAGCTGCAATTTTTGAAACAATTTATTGAAAGGAAGCAACAAGGAACCACGCACCAGTTTAGGACAAAGTAGCAGCATAAACAAATTTCAGCACCATCCAACATCTGTAACAGGGAATCAAACCCACGACCTTAATCGTCAAAGGCAGATGTTTTCATGGTGAGCTACAAGAGGCCCACAGCAGACCTGTTTTTTGAGACAATTCATTGGTACAGAGCAATAAGGAACCAAGCACCATTTTGGGGATTAGTTCCCACCTTGTAATTACTGTGACTATTGAGTAGTATAATTCCAAATGAAATCATAATATACTGTCAGTTCGTCATTTTGTATATTTTTGTCAAATTTGGTTATAATCAACCCGAATGTTTCCAAAGCAAGGAGAAAATGAAAATACAATGCTAAAGTTAGCCAGCTCCTTATTCAAATTTTCCACCTTAAATGGCACAGCAGCTACAGGTTATCACTGCTCTGCTTAAGGTGCTTCAGGTGGAACAGAACATTTTAACGAGAAACTGGCGGATAGGAAGCCTTGTGCCTTCAGCGTTGTGGGGAAAACACGAGTCTCAGCAGCTAATTCTCCCCACAGGATTCAGGCAGCCGCTAAGTGCCGATTCTGAACAGGCGAAACAAATGACTCGATCTGTAGGGATGTTAATAGGCTAGGAGCGAGTGAGCCACGTTAGAAAATCCTCTCTCACTCATTTCAGCCAGAAAGTAAGAAAAACACTTTATACAGAGGCACAAGATCTGACTGTAAAGGAACCTGCATCACTCTGTTCATGTAACATCCAGATGTAACTTTACAAATTTCCTTTTTTTCTTACTTATAGATGTTGCAAGTTTATTTATATGTTTTTTTATTTATTTCGTGTCTTCTAAGAAAATGACTTGCACCAGTTATCCCTTCAACAAGCACTGTTCTTTTAGACACAAAAGTGGGGATTACCAAAAAAATAAATAAATAAAAAAAAAATAAAAAAAACCATAAAGAAAGTAAAAAAAATGAATCAGCCATGAAAAACTGTATCATTGGTGCGCCCCTGTTATTAAGGTCAAGAGATCAAAAACGTGAATTTTTTTTTTTTTTCTGCACAATCAAATTAATGTAAGCATGGTGGAAAATTCGTTGTTGTTTCCAATCTGTCTATTAGCTACAACAGTAGCATAGCATTCAAAATTGGAAGCTTGACATTTTGGCCCAATCCCATTTCTTTTTTTTACCCCTACCCCTTGTTTTCGAGTGTCACTGAGTTACAAGGGGTAGTGGTTGAAATCTTGCCCTACGAAATAGGACAACCCTCAAATTAACATTGCTTCATTAACAGCTACTAGCGCTGCTCTGTAGGAGACCCTGCCAGTCTGCAGTGATAGCAGAGGAGGGAAAAGTTCAGCAATCTCTACTTACATTTAGGGCATCATATGCTTTCAAAGAGGGGGTTTTCCTGTTCCACCTTAAACGCTTCAGGCATCAGAACTGCTGGACTATTTAAGGTGGCATGGGAATGCCATGGGCATGCTATTCACGTTTTTTTATGCTTGTTTTGAAGAAAACCACAATACATTGAAACGACTCACATTTGTGGGTTTCTTTGGTCTCTTGCTCTTCTTGCCCATCTTGCCAGTTTTTCTTTTTTTTCTCATAGCACTCTGTTTGAGCCTCTGAAAAACCTCCGTTTGGAGGGCCATGTAGCCCTAGCACTTCACCCTACCCCTCTATCTCAACTAAAATTGGGACACCCTAAGGGCTAAGGGCTAAGTGGTAGGGGCGAGGGGTGAAATGGGATTGGGCCTTTGTAGTGAATTTACATAAAGATGGACACAATTTCTCATTAGGTATCAGCATTCAAGCTTGTGCAACCACAGCAACAGTCGCAACGAAAGTATGCATCTGATGGTGAAGCATGTTTAGTGTATATCTATATAGAAGCTGCACTTAACACAGCTTATGCTGCTCCTGTTCTTTTTAGCTCATCTTATACATCGTGCTCAGCTTCCTTGTCTGGCAGCGTCTCTCCAGAGCAATAGAACGGGATTTGCAATAAGCTCGAATCCCAGGATGCTCTGCTCTAAATCTCTCACTTTCAGCACCTAAAGGTGCAATACAGCGCCGCATTTTCACCAGACAGACTGTCTGCTAAATGTGAAAGCGGCGCCTCTGGGTATGCCAGCGTGAGCTCTGCACCATGTGTGTGCATGTGTGTAAGTGTTCCAGGCACACAATGTGGTCCACACACACACACACACACAAACACACACACATAAAACAGCAGTTGCCCAGTTGCCTCGAGTCCAGCTGAAAGCCAAAGATGATGATAAACAAAAAGAAGGATGATCACTCTGGCCCCTGCTGACACACATACACCACAGACCACCGCATGTCCTCCAGACAGGCAAGAAAATGAGCCAGCAGACAGACAAAGGAGGGAAAACAACATAAACACAACCTAACACTTTCACAAACACTCGTACACTAAAAGGTCTCAAACTTGGCCGACAGGGCTGCACAATATGGACATAAAATATAATTGAGCAATAGAACACGAGAGGGAGTGTGTTATCACGAAATAACATCACGGCTGTGATTTGGTCGCCGTAGGTCATCACAGCCGTGATGCTATTTGCGATAACACAACAGAGTGTTCTATTGCTTTTATACAACAGTTAAATAAATAAAGTAAGGAATTAATAAATTGGGCCATAAATGTGGCATTTAATATGTTTTAATGTTTGCAGTTCCTTCAGCCAAATTATAGTTCCCTCATTGCCACGTCAGAGTAACGCTGCACTTCCTGAATACAGCGCAGAGTGATTGCAATTCCTTAGCAGATGCTAAGATGTTGCCGACGGACAATATGGTATTTTAGATGGTTGCTAAGGTGTTGCCAAGTGATTGCTATGGTATACCAGGTGGTTGCTAGGGTGTTGGTAGGTGGTTGCTTAAGGTGTTGGTAGGTGGTTGCTATGGTATCTCAGATGGTTGCTAGAGTGTTGCTTACCAGTGTTCCAGATGGTTGCTAATGTGTTGCAAAGCTGTTGCTATGGTATCCTAGGTGGTTGCTATGGTACCCTAAGTGGTTGCAAACGTGCTGCTAAATGGTTGCTATGATATTTCAGGAGGATGCTAGGTGGTTGCTATGGTGTTTCAGGTGGATGTTCAGGTGTTGCTAGGTGGTTGTAAGGCAGTTACTAATTGGTTGCTATAGCATCCTGGGTGGTTTCTAGGGTGTTGCTATGGTACTGTAAGTGGTTGCTATGGCATTTCTGAAGTTTGCTGTGGTGTTACTAGGTGGTTACTATAGTATACCAGGTGGTTGCTAGGGTATTGCTCAGTTATTCCAATGTTATTCCAGGGTGTTGCTAAGGTGTTCCTAGGTGGTTGCTATGCTATCTCAGGTGGTTGCTTGGATGTTGCTATGTCCTTGCTAGGTGATTGCTGCCCTGGGTGGTTGCAAGGATGTCGCTAGGTGGTTGCTATGGTTTTCCAGGTGGTTGCTAGGAAGTTGCTATAGAATTTGAAGTAGATGCTCAGGAGGTCATAGGTTATTGCTACTTTATTCCAATGTGTTGGTAAGGTGTACCTAGGTGGTTGCTATGGTATCCCTGATGGTTGCTAGGGGTTAAAACATATATAAAAGAACGTTAGCAGAGATATTTTTCCACACCTCTAAAGTTTGGCTTTAAAAACTTTTAAAGTCTTAAAAGTTTTCTGCTTCTCATGCTCCAAAACACATAAAATGATGTTAAGGTCTGGGCTTTTATGTTGGCAATGGCTGCTTGACGGCTACGCATCCGTTCATACTCATAGTATTTGTCTTCTCACAGTGGAAAGATGGACAGAAACACATGGTTAGGGAACCAGCCTTGTGACCAGAAGGTCGCTAGTTCGATCCCCTGAGCCGACAGTACGTGACTGAAGTGTGCTTGATCAAGACACCTAACCCCCAACTGCTCCCTAGGCGCTGTGGATAGGGCTGCCCAGCACTCTGGGGAGGTGTGCTCACTGCCCCCTAGTGTGTGTGCATTCACTAGTGTGTATGTGGTGTTTCACTGCACGGATGGGTCAAAATGCGTGGGTGAAATTTCCCCATTGCTGGACTAATAAGGGTCTCTTAACTCAGGGGTGGAGCTTGAATTTCTCCTCTCTCTCAAAGATAAAAGCTTTAAGTGCTGTTTATCTGATGGGGACCATTTTGGTGATCTACCATGTTTTACAGGTGGTTGTTATAAGTCCCGTTTTCTTTGCATCTTCTAATTTTTTTGTACTCCAGTTTTAGTAACTCCTGTTTTTCGCTTATTTTCCTTTGACCTTCTCATTTTTTATGCAAGTGGATTATTTTACGTCTAATCTCCTGAAAAATAAATCATTTGCACTCAGTGGCTGTTTTAACTGGAAATCAAATAAATGAAAGGTGGCCGGACTTTCGCACAGTACCGTAAATGTAAATGCACCAAAATATTCAAATGAAATCAAATTGTGGTGAAATATGAGACTTCACGATGCATGTAATCAAATCAAATCCTGAGGTCAGAAATTTGAACCCCATTATTCCCAAGGTACTGTCACGAACATTCACCGGTGTGATACTGTTTTTTCTCTAAATGAACCTGCTTAGGCTTTAATATGGTAAGTTATTGCAAACTGATGAAGAAAACAGGCTCATCTATATTAAAAGCACTTAGAAAAGCTAGGCGGCCCCAAACTTTTGACGGGCAGTATATGTGAAGGCACACTGGTGGTGTAGTGTGATGAATATTTTCATTACCAGTGGAGCGAACTCTGGAAGTCTCCTTCCTTTCCTTAACAAGTTTTAATGAGGCATATGCCTGCTCGTTAAGGAACACAGAAACACCTCGGATTCACCAGTGTGTGTTCTGGCAACTCTAACTTCCCTCTCGCAGTACGAGAACCCCGTCAACACGCAACGAGGCCGACAGACATGACAATGACACGCAGGCAGAAATGGTGCTAATCATGAATTGGCAAAACGGAGGGATGTCAGGCAAGCCATCCATGTAGGAGAGAAGCAAGACTAACATGAGGTCTGATGGCAATTTGAATGTGTTACAGCAGCAGTGTGCAATGCTTTTCTGGTGGATTAAAAACAAATCAGTGCTACCAGTCAGATTTTAAGACATTTATGAACTGTTCCGGGGTGGTGACTGTGGTGGTCCCCGCTGCCAGGCTGGTTTGCCGTCTATTGGCCAAAACCACTCATGTGGTTACCTGTGTTGTTTACATGAATGTTAGAGATTGAAAAAACATGTAAACATTTATAGAAAGTGGTTTTGCTTACCAAAAGTGCTGCTATGTATACGTGCTGCTAGATAGCTGTCAATAGCTGCTATCAAAGGATAGCTACGGGACAAAGGGACCATTTGGGCAAAGCAAGGTTCAGAATGCAGCACTTAGCTAGATAGCTAATATCGTTTCATAAAAAGGCTGAGACAGGACTCAGGAAAAAACAGGACATTTCATTTCAAGTAGGACATTCTGGGCAAGGTGTAGCTGAAATAAAAGTTAGCTGACAGACAGCTTGTGTCCACTTTAACTACTGTCCCCATTGGTTAGCTTGGTGGTTTGCTTCCATTTCTGTGAAATGAGGTCTTAAATAAAATAAGAAGTTAAAACCAAGGCGTCACACCAAAAGCCTACCACTTTAATAGCTAAACAGTACCTTATAACGTATCGTCGCTGTCCAATGAAAAAGAAGTATCTCCAAAATATTAACTTTAGAGGAGAAGGCAAAAACACTCTTACATTTCAATGTAAGTCAATGTAAAAAGATTTTGTTCCAAGTGATTTTAGAGCATTTCTATTGGTCCATTCATCATGAAATTTTTACACAACATTAAGGACAGCTGGTGTGTTGAAATGATGTAGAAAACTGAAAATCAACAAAAATGGAGATGCATGGTTTTCATTGGACAGCGACAATATCCTAGACAGGATGATGCCAAAAGAGACCAGCTCAACAGGGGAGACCACCACGATCACACTGGCTTTAAAATCTGATTGGCAAAGCCACAGTTAAAACCACTGCAAAAAAAAAACAAACAAACAAACAAAAAAAAAAACATTTACACTGACCAGCCACCTCATTTAGTACACCTGCCTTGTCCATTTTATCAGCTCCACTTACCATATAGGAGCACTCTGTAGTTCTAAATTGACCATAGCCCATCTGTTTCTCTGTATATTCTGTTAGACCCCTTTTACCCTGTTCTTCGATGGTCAGGACCCCCACAGGACCACCACAGGGCAGGAATTATTTGGGTGCTGTTGGACTTTTCAAACACTGTGTCCACTTACTGTCCACTCATAGCTCACCTGTTGCTGCACAGTTTGTGTTAGTTACACTGTCATGTTGCTGTGCCTGATCCACTCGTACCAGCGCAAAACACACCAACACGCCACCATATCGTGTATCATGTTTTATCATATTTATCTGAGATTTATTAAGTTGGAACACGCAAACTAGTACCAGTAGTGCCATGTATAAAAATGTAATAACAACAACAACAATAATAATAGTTGTAATAATAAACCTACAACTGCAATGATTTTTATTCAATGTTTTGCAAAGTGCATGGCAATAAATTCAGTTAAACAGGCCTAATTATGCTTACTTGGTAATGAAACGTGTAGTCAGTCAGTGTTTTTAGTGGTTTTATGCTCTTATGCTCTGAAAAGCATACTGGTATAATTTTTCACAATAACAGTGGTCACAGGACGCTGCCCGCAGGACACTGTTGGCTGGATATTTTTGGTTGGTGGACTATTCTCAGTCCAGCAGTGACACTGAGGTGTTTAAAAACTCCAGCAGCACTGCTGTGTCTGATCCACTCAGACCAGCGCAACACACACTAACACACCACCACCACATCAGTGTTACTGGAGTGCTGAAAATGATCCACCACCCAAATAATACCTGCTCTATGGTGGTCCTGTGGGAGTCCTGACCACTGAAGAACAGGGTAAAAGGGGGGTGACAAAGTATGCAGAGAAACAGATGGACTACAGTCTGTAATTGTAGAACTACAAAGTGCATCTATGTGTAAGTAGAGCTGGTAAAATGTATAAATAAAGTGCTCAGTGAGTGAACATGAAGATATCTTCACATCAAAGTTGACATTCTACACTTAAACTTCATAGTCACTGTTTCTTTTCAAATTGTGTTGGATTACAGAGCCATATAACAAAAACTGTGTTGCTGTCCAGTTACACCGTTTCTTCTGTCTAATTGGACATCTCATTGCAGAGATGTGTAGATGTTTAAGACTGGCTGATAAGGACACCACAGACAAATTCAAACGGAGGCATCATTCTGCTGCTGTGAGCGAAAAGACGAAACGTGAGAGGGTCACATAGCCCTCCTCCGACTTTGAGAAATTGCTCTGTCACTCAAACTTTCGCTCGTTTCTCTGCTCCGCAGCTCTTGCAGCCGTCTCACTAATGAAAGTGTTTAAATGGTGGTGATGTCAGCGGAGGAGCAGTGCCAAGCTATTGTCTAATACAGAGCGACACCATCTGCACACATCCATCTCACACTCATCTAATTACTATCAACTCCATTACACTTTACTCAGCCTCCTACACTCTTAGCAACAAATGGTCTATATAATACAAAAAAATAAAAATTCTATGGCAACTCTTTTTGGTTCTATAATGATCTATATATTTCTATATAATCTTCTATTACTGTTAAGCTTTATCACTTGTCTGTGAAGCACTTCTATGGTTCTATGGTCAGAAAAAGAGGCTTTTGGCAGCAAAATGAAAGAAGGTTAGGCACAGTGGAGGAACTGTAATGTTTGGGTTTGCTTTTCCATAGAAGTCTCCAGGAACCTCATTTTGATACATGACATGATGGATTCCATGAAGTAGCAGGAGATTTTAGATAAATAAAATCTCTCAGGAAAGCCAAAAAGTGGACTGTGGTTGAACCTTCCACCAAGATAACTATCCAAAACATGCATCCAAATCTCTACAAAAAATGGTCAAATTACCATATTTTTGAAATGATGATCACAGTTCTCTGATCTAAACCCCACTAAAAACCTGTGGGGTGAGCTAAAAAGAAGAGAGTCCAAAAGAGAGGACCCAGGATCCTGGAACGATCTGGAGGGATTGTTTATTGAGGAGTGGTCTCAAATTGCTTGCTCTGTATTCTCAAGAGAAAACACAAAGCTGTTTTGTTGGCGCAGGGAGGTTGAAGTTCTAAATACAGAGTGCCAATAATGAGACACATGTAATTTAGTTTCAATCGTGTTGTTTATGTTGTTTTCTTTTCATGGCCGTTTTACCCATCTTTACCAAGGGTACCAATATTTATGGAGCTCACTGTATTATTATTATTAATAATAATAATAATAATGACAATAATAACAATAATAATAGTAACAATAATAATAATAATAATAATAATAATAAAATTGAGAATATAATAATTAACCATCATAGCTTTATAGAGGCTGTAGCTAAATTAGAACTGCACATACAAAAAGAACCATTTTCTGAACTACAATGAACCCTTTAAGCATTCAAATGGTTTTATGGTTCTTTACATAACCATTACCTTAAATCAAGAATCCTTGATGACCCCACCTCCCCCCACCCCACCTCCCCCCTTTTTCTTTAAGCGTACTCGTTCCTCGAGAGATGGGCCTGAGCTTTGGGCTACAACCCCTCAAGACATGCACAGGTATTTTTAAAGGCTTGCTAAAAACCACCAGGGTTGTTCTTAGTGGAAAAGTCTCTTGTGACTTAAGTGGGTTTATTTTAAGGTATACTTGTTGGAGTACAGCATTGTTGGGCTTTTTAGCATGATGGCTATGATGACAACATTGCTTAAGCTCATTCTCAAAGCCCACAGGGGTTGTTAAAGTACCAGCTAGGTCTCCAATGTGTCACAGACTTAAACTAGATAAAAACAGCTTTCTGTTAGAACTAAAAACAAACAGATGTCTCAGAGGTGAAAGATTAGGACCCAATGTTTCTGCTAATTAGGTAAGAGGTCCTGAAGGACAGGCTATTTCTAAAAGAACCCCAAATGTATAACAACTGTTCATTACAAGGTGCTCTGGGAGGGCATTTACAAATATACAACTGTACACACTGTTCAAGAAATATAATAATACAAGGCTGTACCCATATAGACGACAAAGTCTAATCACCTTTTTACATCAAGTGTAAAAGTCATAAAACAACTGAATAAGAATGACTAAATGTTCAGTATTATACACCAATCAGGCATAACATTATGACCACCTGCTTGTTTCTACGCTCATTGACCATTTTATCAGCTCCAATTACTATATAGGTGCACTTTGTAGTTCTACAGTTACAGACTGTAGTCCATCTGTTTCTCTGATACTTTGTTTGCCCCCTTTTACCCTGTTCTTCAGTGGTCAGGACCCCCATGGACCCTCACAGAGCAGGTACTATTTGGGTGGTGGATCATTCTCAGCACTCCAGTAACACTGACGTGGTGGTGGTGGTGTGTTAGTGTGTGTTGCGCTTGTCTGAGTGGATCAGACACAGCAGTGCTGCTGGAGTTTTTAAACACCTCAGTGTCACTGCTGGACTGAGAAGAGTCCACCAACCAAAAATATTCAGCCAACAGCGTCCTGTGGGCAGCGTCCTGTGACCACTGATGAAGGACCAGAGGATGACCAACACAAACTGTGCAGCAGCAGATGAGCTATCGTCTCTGACGTTACATCTACAAGGTGGACTGACAAGGTAGGAGTGTCTAATAGAGTGGACAGTGAGTGGACACAGTGTTTAAAAACTCCAGCAGCACTGCTGTGTCTGATCCACTCATACCAGCACAACACACACTAACACACCACCCGCACCAGTGTCACTGCAGTGCTGAGAATGATCCACCACCCAAATAGGACCTGCTCTGTGAGGGTCCATGGGGGTCCTGACCACTGAAGAACAGGGTAAAAGGGGGCTAACAAAGTATGCAGAGAAACAGATGGACTACAGTCTGTAACTGTAGAACTACAAAGTGCACCTATATAGTAAGTGGAGCTGATAAAAATGGACAATAAGCGTAGAAACAAGGAGGTGGTCATTATGTTATGGCTGATCGGTGTATATACATATATAATCAACGACTATAATGTTAGTTTGCTAGGGTAACGCATTTTTAAACATTGTATACATGCATCTACATGTCTGTGTTTGCCAACTCACCTTGTTCCCTCCGTCATTCATGCCCCAGCCACAGCTCTTCACCCCCAGGGCTGCTCTGCATGCAGTCACATCCAGGCAAGTGACTGGCTGGCCATATACATAGTGGAGCAGTCTGGCTCCTTCATTCTGCTCCTAAGGATGGGAAATACAGCTAAAAATAATGGTACGACACTTAAAAGTATTTTCTCAATGTATAACAACTTTTTTTATTCAACATTTCACATATGGCAAATCTTTAAATCCAATAAAGCAAGGGGCAGTTATGCTCTCTCAGACACTGGCCATTGTTAGGATTTAAACTTGTTCTCTGGACATGCAGCTACGGCACTTGGGAGCCCTTGCTAAATCCATTTAATGAAACCTCAAATGTTCCTTAAGTACTCATGATACCCCAGAAAAGCTCAGAAACACTAATCATACTGTAATTTATCATAACAATGATGTCACATTGTCATATCGTCCACCCCACCTCCTCGTCTTCATTCCGACTTGAATCCAGCATGGAAACGCTCTCGCCAGCCCACGCCAAAACCAGCGGCAACACCCGCTTCCCTGGGACCACCAATACCCCATCCACCTGAAAGTTTACAGAACCTAGTGAACGGTTTTATTTAAAAACAGCAAACACCGCTATCCTGGATCATCAATAGGTCCAACCAGCCTTAAGGCCTTTACACAGCGAGCGTGATTTATTTGGATATCAATAAAGGTATCTGAACGCGTGAATAACTGATGACATCTGGCATACCAAACATGATTTTCCAAACGGTGAATATGCCACATTATTTTATTTGCAGTCTGTTCGCTTTTTGGGAACAAATCATTGTTGCTGCCAATGTTGGTATGACAACAACCAAGATGATTGATCAGTCATGTCCCAGCAACTAGAACTGAAACTATAAAAGGATAAGTTTGTCTTCTATTCCATCATGTTCTAGTATCTCCAAAAGCAGTTAAAGAGATCCAACCTCATGAATGAGGCGGTTCTCCTTTCATTTTTCCAAAATGTTAAGTATGCAATGTCACCGTTTGCCAGTTTTGTGAGTAGCAAAGGATATCTTTTTGTCTTTGAAGATATCTGGCCCTTTTGTTCATCATTTTGCATTGCAGGAAACAAGACAAACTAATTAAAAAAAAATCTGATGTGAATAATTTTGATGTAGCAAAAATTCAATAAACAATATATTTTTTGTGTAGTTTATTGATGTTCTGTTTGATAAGTAACAGCCTTTACACAATTCTTTTTTTTTGATAATTAAAACTGATAAACATTTACATTAATAAAACACTTAACCTCAAACATAACGGACATCCACATTCAAATGCTTAATGTTTCGTAATAACAAGAAAAACAATGAAAAAATGGTGTTATTTTTACAGGCCACAGGTGAGTCTGTGATTAGGACAGCAAAATAATTTAACATTCACACCGTAACTCATACTAAATTAGTGAATTTATGGAAACTCAATTCTGTTCAGCCTCAATTTCTATCAACTAAATTCAATTCAAACCCAAAGCATAAGCTAACACTGCATGGTAGTCGACCATTTTACCTGTTGTCAATAGACACAACACAAACAGAACACACTTACAGGTTTCGATAGCTGGGTGATGCACCTTGATTTCCAGTATCCTCCATCATCAGGGGAATCCACTCGCACCTCTAACCCAGATGCAGTGGCTAAGACTGGTCCATCAGTGCTCAGGTCTAGGGCATGGACCCGCTGGAGGTGCTGATAGTGATGGATGGGCTCCAGACCAGCCTCAGTGCTCCACACATCAACACACCCTGAAATGCCGAGACCAGGATCGGATACACTGAGACAATCAGGTAGAGTCTTTTCATGCAAGTACATGTTACTGCAAATTGGACATAAAGGAAATTCTAATTGGCCCTTATACTACATTATATTTGCATTATATTTTTTTGCATTATCTTTTTTATCCCTTAGAATTAAAGAGGCTATTTTAAGCCACTTTTCCACTTTTGTTACTATGTCTTCAAAACTAATATCTAAATAACCCCCTTCCTGATTGGCTGTCTTGTATTGGGCTTCATTCTTAAAGCAGCCTGGGCTGAAACACTCCCTATAAACACTTCTTATAATTTCAGTATGAAGAGGCGTGGCTAAACTACTGTAGGACACACAGGTGGGCTTACGTAAATGTGCTGGTTTTCATGACATCACAAGACCAAAGAATTCAGAACATGTTGTTGGCTGTTGATTTAGCATATAGGCCCTTTAACAGATTCACTGAGGCAAAATCACCACAACTCTCACCATTTTCGTAGACAGCAGAGGCCACTGTCTCACAAACTCGCACAAAACTGACATGAGGTGGTGGGATATCATCTCTAATGGTGTGGCCAGCTTTCAGGTACAAAGCACCTGAGTCCCAGTGGACAGTGTCCCATAGTCGAATATCACCTGAGGTATACCTGCAGGAGAACATACATACTGTTGGGAATACTGAACTAGACATCTGAAGAGTGTAATGCCTCTAAAAGCTCTCTCACAGAATGTTTTTATACCGTTAGAAATAAAGGTACTGTGAAGGTACATTTTTCGTTCACCAAGGTACGAACAATGTAAATGTTTCAAAGGTACAACAGCGGTTTTAAGGTCTAATTGTGCACCTTAAATAAGTTGTATGTATTTATTAAGTATGTATTTGTACATTTAGATGTGGATTTCTTTAATGAACGTCTTTAATGAAAGCTGGAGCCAAGACCAGCTCTGTCTACCTTATTCTACACTTCTTAAATACTTACTATCACAGCATCCATCATAAAGCTAAAACTAAAACTAATAAAAATACTACTCTTCAGAAAATTAAAACAAAACTAAAACTATAAATGCACCCCTTAAGACTAACTGAAATATAAAACAAAAATTAGTCTAATGAAAACAACCCTGAAAGACACCATGCCTGACGCCTGATACACTGTTTTATAATGGTTTTAAGATAAGGTTGTTTCCTAAAACATAAACTAATCGACATTACATACAAAAACCCAGAAAACACATGTAGGCTCACTGGTCATTTTGGAAAATAAATATAATGGTTGTAGTTGTGTTGCAGACACTGCAATCCCTGGTTACTCTCAGGACCACTGTAAAGCCTGTTAATTCCTCCATAATGCACCTTTTCACATCAAACCACCCTGAACGACTGTGTTTACATCTCAGTTGAATTACGCAGAAATTATCTGTGAATTCCTTTTCAGGGTAACTACTCAGCCACTTTGTCAAACACCTACCTCCTAGTTAAAATGAGGCTGGAAAATCTGTAGGGCTGTGATTTGAATGGTTGTTTTATGGTTTCATGGTGACTGTAGGGCTACAATGCTATAGTGCTTATCATGTAGAATTCAAATACATCAGTAATTGTTGGATAAAACTGAAATCCTGTTGTGAGCTGGTGCTATGTTTTTTTGCTCAAGGCTTAAAGCAAATGTTGCTTAAAGCAAAAGTGAAGTGGTGAAAATGTTTCACTCAGGAAACACATGCAAAACTGACTTCCACTGTACTTAATTTACAACACTTACCCAGCAATGACGAGTCCATCACAGGAGCTCACATCACACAACACTTTTCCTAATTCATACTGAAGGTGGCTAACTGACCCAACTCGATTCTGTAGGACACAGAACAGACAGAAAAACCGGTTACTGCAAACTGTAAGTATGTGTTTTGGTTGAGCTCGGACATCAGAAAAGGTGAGAGCCAATCAAATGTCCCGATCATGAATAATGACCACAATGGTGCTTGTTATTCACCTTTTTTTAGTTTAGCCTGGCATTTTCGTTCTGGGTGTGGTCACAGTTTGAACTCCTGGTTCATCTATCAAAAAGTGTCCCACTTTGGTTTAAAGGGTTATGGTTAGCCCAACCCTTTAAACCAAAGGGACACACCAGCAAAAGCGAAAAATATACTTAAAAAAAACTGTTTTGCTACAGTACAACGATGCTATAGTAGTCTGTGATGAGACTGTCTGGTTGATGACTAGCAGGAGGAACTTTCTGGAAATATAACAAGTGCTTTAGGCTGGATTTTTAAGAACAGAATATTTTAATTTTTTTCTTACATTTAGCTGGTGAATACGGTAAAAATGCAGAAAGCTAACATTAGATCTAAAAATAAAGAGAACAAGGTTTTATAACAGACATTTAGCTGTATTAACTGTCTTCAAATCATCATAACAAAGGAGAGAAGGGATTACTCAAAGAACAGAGCTAAAAGCTACAGTTAGCTGGTCCTAATTTAACCTGGTTATTTGAAAGTCTTAGATTAGTTTGGCCTTTTTTCTCAGGCTGAAGGTCTAAAAACTTGTATCTGGCGTCCACGTTGTACTGAAAAAAGTCAGATTCACTGTCTTCTTTACAATCCAGTCCAAAACCATGAAAAGACTGACTAACGCTAGTGTTGTTGCCTATTATTTATATGTGGCTAGGTCGAGACTAGTTGACACCACAGGGATTCCCAATGGCTGTGTGATGTATTTATGTAAAGCACACTGGGTACTGTACGGAGAGAACACTGATGAACAGAAAATGATATAAAATCATGAATTCTGTCAAGCCGATTAGGCTTAGGGATATTATTCTGAGAATACTGTATAACATGATAAGTAACATATCAAACTCTAGTTTAGAACAAAATGCCACTTTAGATCACCCTAAATAAAAAGCTGGGTAATAGTGAATTGCTTTGAACCTCACGTTTATTACATCATATTATGCTGAGCAGCATTTGTATGGCCTTTGCTATTTACCTTCCAGTTGTACTTTACAGTCTTCTCAGTGTTACAGCAGTCTCTGAGAGTGCCCTTCCAGCAGGGGGAGTCAGAGACACTTGCCCCGCTGTGATACCCCTCCTCCAGGCACAATCGGTACCACAGAACTTCATCCTCTGCTAACATCCTCCAAGACTTACTCACCTAGAACAAAGGACAGGAAAACAGTAAGCACGGTCTCCTGACACTCTCAGGATGCTCTGTTAAAGTGAAAATAATTCAGGTAAGCACTTCAGTAAAGATGCAGGACCAGCGTGCATCTCCTTAATGCAAGCATATATTTCTTAATAAAGGAAACAAAAGATTGGCAGCTGAAAACAGCCTCTCCACTCAGAGGACACAACAGAATCTTACTTACCTGGGCACATCGTCCCAGATCTGCTTTGCTCAGGAACTGGAAGATCTTCAGAGCCAATTCATACGGCAACTCCACATCAAAGAAAGGGATGTCATTGGTCTCATTCTACGTGGGTCAGAAGACAGCAGAAACTTATTATTAAGAAAACAGGTACAACTAGGGTTACTGTAGTAAACAAAAAAGATTTTCATAAACTTTAATAAAAACATAAAAATATAAATAGGATTGAAAACATAAAAAGGCTATTAGAACTGGCAACGTTATTCTAAAAATGTTATAAAATATTTTTAGTTTTACAACAATAATCATTGTTCCTATTGCTTAGTTCACCAATATTCAACAGATTTTTTTCTGACTGCAATAAAAAAAAGATTTCTAATTTCATTCTGCTGTGTTGGTTCAGCTCCGGGCCTGTTTTGCCGTTACTCACACCTCTCATTTTGGAGCTTCTGTATTACATTATAAACTAAAAGGATCTGGAAAAAAAGAATAAACCCTAACAAACCTCAGTTCATGTGCTGAAAAATGTTGGCTGTACTAAGACGTTCCACACAAGTTCTACAGGGATGTCTTGAATAGTTTCTGGACCTGAGACTTATTTATATTCTAGACATTTTTGGGACCAACTTGACCAACTTATACTTGAGTTATTATTATTTCACTGACTATTCTACCCACATCTGTTATCAGACAGTTGAAACAAATGTATTAGAGGATGAAAACAAACAAAAACTGTCCAAATGGTGCTGGGTGCAATTTGCTTTGACATTTATTATATAACATGACTAGAGGGTGGTCTTAGGCCATGCTTTCCATCTCTGTTATAATTTTTACTCTATCTTGCACGGTGCGTCCAAATGTATCCAGAGACCCCTTTTAATTCTATACAGCTACTTTAAGATGCACCAACTGCTGGAAGGTGTTCAATTGCACACACACACACACACACACAGCTTGTATCTGCATAAAAAAAACATTTCCAATGGAACAGAACTCAAGAGTAGCTGCACATGAGCCTAAGGTAACCATGGTCAATGCCAAACTCTGGCCAGAGGAGCATAAAGCCCCCCAGCATTGGGCTGTGGAGCAGTAGAACGACCTTTTCTGGAGTGATAGAGCTCCAACCAATAACTTTGGGATAAGCTGAAGTGGCGTTTGTGATCCAGAATTACATGCTGGAACATAAACAGACAGACACTCTATGATGTAAACGGTGCTTTAAGGTCATTTAGAGCATAAAAAATAGTAGCAGAACTTTAAAATCTATCCTGAATGATACAGACAGCCAGCACAGTTCTTTTAAAACGGGAGTGATCTGATCTCCCTCTGTTGTTTTTGTTACGATGCTGCTGCATTTTGTACGAGTTGTAAAGGATCTGTTGTTTTCCTAGGAAGCCCAGTAAGAAGAGCATTACAGTGATCAACTCTACTTGTAACAAATGCATGAACAAGTTTCTCTCGCTCTGAGATAAAGGACGAACTTTTGCCACATTTCTCAAACGATAGAAAGCCACTTTAGTGACTGTGTTTACATGCCGGATCTAACATCACACCCAGGTTTCGTACTTCAGGTTTGGTGTATGAAGCCAAAGAACCGAGTTCCTCATAAAGCCTTTCTCTCTGAGTTTCTGTACCAACGATCAGTTTTTTCATGATTTAATTGTAGAAAATTTTGCGACATCCACTGAGAAACATCTGACACACAGCTGGTTAGTCTGTCTACAGAGTCGTGATCATCAGAAGGAATGGAAACGTATAACTGGGTATCATCAGCACAGCTATGAAAATGTATATTATGCTTCCTAATGACATCACTTAGAGGTAGCATGTACAAAGAGAAAAGCAAAGGGCCCTAAAACTGGACCTTGAGGGACGCCACAAGAAATACCAAATCTTTCTGATGAATGATTTCCAAGTGAAACCATGAATTGTCTACTACCTAAACTCTCTACTAACACCCTAGATTTCAGTAGAAACACTGGATGAGCAGGTGTCCACAGACTTTCGGAGATCCTGAACCCACCAAATCCTGAATTAGCTGGTCTATAAGTGTGCTTCTTCTCCTCTGAAGAGGACCAGAGCACTTCTGCTCCTCCTTTCCTCCTCCTTCATAGCGCCGTTTCCTCCGTGTCCTCTCCTCCGCTATTCTCTCCAGCAGGGGGCTGCTCCTGCCGTCCAGCAAGCCTGCAGCGATGGACACATACTGGGGCTCTCCAGCGGTTTTCAGGCCCCCGGCATCACCGTCTTTCCCTCTAACGTCACCGCTGCGGCCACTTCTTCCTCCATTAACACTGGACACGCCGGGCCGCCCGTCACTGCTCTCCTTCTTTACCTCTTTCGTTCTCTCCAGCTCCTTCCTCCACTGCTCCCGGAAGGCCAGCAGGTCGTCATCCTCCATCTCACTTTAAAACACTATTTAAGTTCTGCTATTTTTGTTTCATTCATTGAAGATTTACGCCAATGTTTATCTTCCACTGAAGCTTGTGCAAACCAAAACAAACCGCGGTGCAACCTCGAAACTGTCTCGGCCGCATCCAACGCCCCTTTTTGCGTTGGTTCCGCGTGGCGCACACGCCACAGCCATCTAAACGGCGTGTTTACTTCTTGTTTGCGGCTTTTGTCTTCAGTTCGCACCGACAGACACTGCTGACATTGCGGTAGCTTTAATGGCACAACCACGGCATCGTCGTCACCTTCTCGGGCTTTAATCAAACCGTCTACAACGTCGATTTACAAGCTCTCGAACGGCGCTCTTCCATCTTGCGCGCAATGTCCGCGAGAGAGAGAGAGAGAGAGAGAGAGAGAGAGAGAGAGAGAGAGAAATAAAGAGAGAGAAATAAAGAGAGAGAGAGAGGTCAAGACAGAGAGAGAAAGAATAAAAGCAGTGAGAAAGAGAAAGAATAAGAGAAGGAAATTCAGATAGATAGAGAGAATACACTTAGAAAGAAAGAGGGAAATTGGGAGAGAGAGAGAGAGAGAGAGAGAGAGATTAAGAAAGAGAATGGGAGGGAGAGAGAGAGAGAGAGAGAGAGAGAGAGAGAGAGGTGGTGGGGGGAGCACGTTAAGAGTTAACGATCACGGCTCTCTTTTGGGAGTAGATGATGTAAACCCCCCTGAACCATGTGACGCTTTAATAAATAATAATACAGCCAGACGGCAACAAACACGCCGCTCGGTCTCGCGCGCTCGCGAAGCCTCGCTCGTCCGCGCCTCCCGCAGCACGGTGAAGCAGACAGGGCGCTCGCGGAGCCGCTCGCAGCCGGGGCGCGATGTGCTGCTGTGTTCGGGCGGAGCGCGCCGTGCACGCGCCTGGAGGCGCCCAGTGCTCACCGCGCTCTCTGGCGCACCGTCTGCGCCGGATCGGCGACGAGCTGGAGAAGAGCTGGGCCACCGGCGGAGATAACAGCGATGATGATAACGATAATCAGGACAATAAGGGTGATAAAGGCAGCGCGGGGACCGGCAGGGTGTCCGTGAAGGGGATGCACCTGCTGTGCACGGCGATCCAAGTGACCGTGCTCGTGCTGTTTGTGGGATGGCGACATCTGTAGGGCGCAGCCAGGCTTTCCTGCACCTCCCGAAAAGGGCTGCAACAGGTAAGCACGACAGGTGAGACAGGTGGACCGCCTGTGTGTGTTAGGGGTGGAACGATACACATCATACACGATATTTTTATGTGTTACAAAATAAAAGTCTTTTACGAACCGTTAATTATATACTACACACAGACTAGTTTGGCTCAGAAAAGTAGAAAATATATTTTAAAACAAAATATTGGGAAATAGCATGCCCGTGTGCAAAAGAACGATCTAATATGAACCAGTGCAACTGAGCATAAACAATGCAAAAAAAAATGGACAGGTGTCTAGTTTAGATCATTGACAGTCTTTTCCACAAAATAAATGAGACCCTCAGAAGAAACTGAGGGGCTTATTGGTGATAGTTTCCAATTTTAACACCGTTTAATTCATTTCTGATTTTTTGGACGCTGTATTAAAATCGTCACACCCTTAACATATGTGGATGAGGTCATTATACTGGATTATATTAGCCCAGACTGCGATTTGACCCGACATTTGTGCCATAATTTAAAATTTGTTAAGTTCATTGTTATAGAAAAATTTCAAAACAGGCGGCATTTATCTTAAGCATTCCAAGTCCAAGTGGCTGGTCTGTTCTCTTAAATATCTCTATGAATTTTCAGGCATAACATGAGAAATCTACTGGTGTTTACCTAAACTGCAATGTTATATACATTGAACAATGAAGCTAACAATACCAGGACTATTGCTATAGTGTTTGTATTAGATTTGTAGCTTGATGTGATTTTTTTTCTATCACTAAAATATTTTACTGAGTTTGGAAAATGTGATACAATCACAAGCTGGACAAAAAATTAGTCGCATTATTTCATGTTTAAGTGTTAAATTGCCTCAATGAGAGCACCAATCCTGTCAGATAAGGCGTGTACCAGTCTCTTGGGATAGTTCCTGTCCATTTTAGTCCACTAGAACTTTGTGCGTCATGTCTGAGCAGAACACAACATTGACACTCCCATATTCCAATATGACAGCTGTAAGGTGTCTGTATGTGACTGGCTCAACATGATGGACACTTTGACTGACCAGCAAAATCACCAGAGCTCAATTCTCAAATTGGAACAGAGGATGAAATGCTGAAATAGGCACACAAGAACTGAAACAAGCACTTGGTTCATGGAAAAAGGGCAAAAAAATGGAGAGGAACTCAATGTCAAGACACTGGTGTAAGCTTTACATAACAGGACTGGTGCTGTTATTAATGCAAGGGGGCACCAAGTATTAGAAAAGAAATGCATGCTACTAATTTTCTGCCTGGTGAGTTTTTATCACCATGAGAGTCAAACTAGCCTGCATTACAATGATATTGAACTTATTTTCACTTCAAGGCTCCAGTTATGTCTGAGTTGGGTTCTGAGCAGATGGGCCTGAAGATCGCACCAGTGCGGAGCGTGAACACCTGTTGAGAGAAAAGCAAGGATGCGAGGACGTCCCTCAGCCTGCGGAAGCCTGCCACGCACACTCGCTCACTCACCGTCTCCTCATCCGTGTATGTGCTTAATGATGTCTGGTAGAGTGTTTGGATGCAATCACTGAACACTTTGCGGTTTCGTTGTCACTCTCATCAACCCAGATGAGCACTGGTCCACCAGCCCGGTCGCCGGACCTCGAGCCGAGCCAGCTGTGTCTCGATGTCATTCGGCGCGTTTGTTTTGGTGAGATGCGCTGAGGTCAAATGTAGTCAAACCCACCGGCGGCTCACTGGGGACACTAATAATACTCCACTGATGTCATTGTCCCTTGGCGATTGAGGGGAAAATTTTATCATTATGGCAATAGGAGTCTTGGCTCAAACTTGATGACCTTAGAACTGATTATTTATTACTGAAAGTTATGCAAAAGAATTAAAAAAAAAAAATCTAAATTGCCTAAATTGTACATTGTCATCAGCCTTCAGAGGAGGACTGCCTAACGGACTGTTACCAAAACCTTCTCCTCTGCTTATTGCACTGTAACATTTTTGTAATAAGCTATTATAAATGAAGTCTAAACTGTAAGTTTCTTTTTTAATTTCGATTGTTTCCTATCATTCTGCGATGTTACTCTTTATTACAATGCATATTTGTATGGTAGAACTGTCTGGGGTGTATTTTGGCCTTCGGTAGGTGTTTACACATCAAGACCAATCTTTTCTAGAGCTTTTTATAAAGGGCTTCGACTTGATTGTTGGTTGCAGTGTTAACGTAGATAATTTGTATGAAATCTCATGCATAATGTGAATCTAAGGGCATGCTACTGATGTTTACATAAGCTACAATCTTTTATATAAACTGAATTATGAACAGCTAGCGTGGTGTTTTTATTAAATCATGTGTTTTACCTCTACCGCTATTTTGATATTGTGATTTTGTCCTTTATGAAAATAAAAGGCTTTTAAATTTACCAAAATGAAGCGTTTTACTGAAAGAGTTTTAATATCACAAGTGATAATGTCACACAATCATACATTACCATGCAACTCATCCTAGATTACAGTGCCATTTAACTCATTTTGGCTTAAAAGCGCCATGTTGTTTTGCTGCTCAGGACTAGGCTGCAACAGTAGAGGGCAATGATACATAACAAAGAGCCTTTTCTTTTTTCAATGAAGATGTAGTACGTTATGTAATGTAACAGCAGTGGTGGATTTACTTACTGTCCCCAGCGCAGAGACAACAAAAGTAACGGGCCTGTCATAGAAAAATTTCATATCAATGAATAAAAAAGGACGATGCAACATTTGATTGTTTACTTGCTATTGCTATTGTTATGTCTCAAACACGTTGATGCTCGTAAGACATGCCATTCCACCCACTAGCATTCACTGTTAGAAATAAAGGTTCTGTGCAGGTACATTTTTCATTCATCAAGGTACAAACAATGTAAATGTTCCCTCAAAGGTACAACAGTGGTTTTAAGATCTGATTGTGAACCTTAAATAAATTTGTCCAAGTGAAAAGTTCGTATTTGTACCTTTTCATAATATAATGTTTTAAAACAGAACAGTAAAATAAAAGCCTGGAGACGAGACGGGGTGTGTGGAGTCAATACAACTTAGAAAATATAATATTAGTGGATTATGGTACAGTTATGTTCCCTGACTAAAGGTACTGAGATGTACCCTTGAGGGTCCCACCCCAGTGACAAGAGTTCGTACCTTTATTTTGTACCTATTTGGAAGCATTATGAACAAGAGGGAGAGACATCAGGGCTATCTGTGTAGACTTCAAGGGAGCTAATGAGTGAGGCATGTGGTTTACAAAGTGGATTTTTCTGTGTACACTTGTTAAATGACAGGATTTGTTGATTTTCTAAGCGAAAATAAGTTCAAATATCCTCCACAATTACTTTTATTTGCTGAATTTAACATATTAGAATGTACAAACGTTAAAGCGCATTTTATATTTTGTTTTTTCCCCCAAATATGGTCAACTCCAAAAATAAAAAGAAGCTGCGCACTAAAATTTACATAAGTCCAGAGAGGCCATGAGGTAGTTATAATTTTCTGGATTATTTTGAGATAAGTTAATTATCTTGTTTTCTCAAAATACCACAATTGTCATCTTGAAATAACTTACTTATCTTTTTTAACAAAAGTTGTTATCTTAAGATAACAAGTTAATTATCTTGTGATCTTAAGATAACAGTTATTATCTTGAGATGTTATTTATCTTCTCAAAATAACAAAATTGTTATCTTGAAATAACTTACTTATCTTGTTTAACAAAAGTTGTTATCTTAAGATAACAAGTTAATTATCTTGTGATCTTAAGATTACAGTTATTATCTTGAGATGTTATTTATCTTCTCAAAATAACAAAATTGTTATCTTGAAATAACTTACTTATCTTGTTTAACAAAAGTTGTTATCTTAAGATAACAAGTTAATTATCTTGTGATCTTAAGATTACAGTTATCTTGAGATGTTATTTATCTTCTCAAAATAACAAAATTGTTATCTTGAAATGACTTATCTTGCTATCTCGATCTTTTGATAAAAGCTATCTTGAGATAAGTTATCTTGTTATCTCAAGCTGACAAAATTGTTATCCTGAAATAACAACTTATCTTCTCAATCTTCTGATAAGTTATCTTAAGATAACAACTTACTTATCTTGCTATATCAAGATAACAATCCAGAAAATTATAGCAATAACTCACAGCCTCTCCGGACTTCCATAAGTTGTCTGTAGAGGATGTGTCTTATTTTCACTTAGAAAATCTAGAAAAGGGATAATTCGATTCCCCCAGTTAAGTAGAAAAGTTCTGAGTAATCAAATCTGGGCTTTATTACTTGCAACGAAGCAACAGCTGTGGACGGCGCAGTCCGTGTTAAAAGCCATCAGTGCTTTACGAAGTGGATAAATAAATAAAACAAAAACATCAAATCTGACTGTATTCAGAAACTGAAAATAAGTGATGCACTGAATGTACTTCATTCAAATGTGTAATACTTCATTCAAACTCAAATCATTTCCACAAGAATAAAATATATTACATCGACAATCAGAACGAAGTCAAAAACTGTGTAAAATACTTCTACGCATGTGGAAATGACGACCTTTGACTCTCATACATAGTAGTTCCATGGTCAGCAATGACAGATTTGGATGGTAGTTCTGCCAGGCATCATAAAACATTACAAAATTCCTTGTGCACTGACTGTGTTCCCCTCCCAGACCACCAGCTCGCTGTGCCCGATACTCGCTGTGGTCAGTAGATCTGAAAGTGAGCAGAGGTGGTGCCGTCCTTCCAGCTGCGAGGTGTCTCCACAACTACTGCGCGGCACAGCGGACAGGTTCGTTCACGGTCGAACCACAGACAAAGACAGTCCTCACAGAACACGTGCTGCAAGACAAAAACGTTCTAGCGGTCACTTCAGTTCGCTTACACATGCTGTAATGCACTCACTCCAGTCACGTCTACTGTACACGTACACTACTCCTCCAAAAAGTTTCCAGACATATAGGATTTAAAATTTGCTGCTGGTTTACGACGGTAAAATATTAAACATCTTAAATATTAAATGGCCAGGTTTATTCTGATTAAACCATAATCAACTACGTAGAAAACACCACTCTTAAAAACTGTGTCCCCAGTTTGCTCTAATATTTAATTTTGTTTTACATCAAATTTTATGACATTCCTGAAAACGACATTTCCTACACAAATTAATATTACATTTGCTGATGGATGATTATTAAATCAAAATGCAATGTCAAATTTGAATAAAAAATATGACATAACATGCGTTATACTGTGCCATTAGGATAGCCCCAGGCATGTTTCTGCACAGCGTGTCTTTGCAGGTCTTACCTGGCAGAGCAGAGCTATTGGCTCTCTGAATTCAGCCTGGCAGATCGCGCACACATCTCCTGCTTCACTGCACTGCTGACTGCTGGCTCTCATACCATACGTCTGAGCAGAGAGACATACACAGGCAAAAAATTAATCCATAAAAATATCCTAAAGCATTAATATACCACATACTGCATCACACAGTAAATTAATTCTATACATATATATTCTATAGAATTCTGGAACTGTAGTTCTTCAGACTACCTTACAAAATATCAGCTACTTTTTTCAAAATATGAAGCTTTTGTTACTTTTGACTGTATTCACATTTTTTGCATTCATTTTAATAATATGTGGTGTTTTACTGGCGAAAAACACTTCTTATCAAGATAAATGGTTTTAAACAATGTCAATGTACTTAGGTGCCTAAGACATTTGCACAGCACTGTGTGGATGTGTGGATATATGTGTGGTGGATGGATGGAGGGCTGAATGGCTGGATGGATGACAGATGGACAGATAGACAGACAGACAGACCGACAAAGTCTACAGAAATTATATATAAAAAAAAAATTCTTAAAAATGTCCCTATACTTTTTCTTTTAATTTCTCATGTTCATTTTGACTAGATTTTGATATATATATATATATATATATATATATATATATATATATATATATATATATATATATATATATCTATCTATCTATCTCCCAATTCTAAAGGGGGAATTTATCAATTTTTTACATTTTCAGCATAATTCAATCATTAAAATGTACACAAATTCTTATAAAATAGTTCATTATAAAGAAACCTGCGGACTATATAGATGTTTTATTTACTGTACAAAACAAATTAGTGAACCTACATGTGTCTGAGTTTTAATATGTAATGATGATGGTAAAACAGAGGTAAATTTAAAAAAAAAAATAAATAAATAAATAATATATATATATATATATATATATATATATATATATATATATATATATATATATATATATATATATATATATATATTTGAGGATGAATCTCATTTACAACATACCCGAGCAAGTTAAACAGGGATTTACAAAAACAAAAGTTAATATTCAATTTCATCAACAAAAACAAATCAAAACCCGCATGTCTAAATGAACACAGAAAATTCATAAATAAAATAAAGAGTGTGACCTCTGTGCTTTCTAGACTTACAGGAAAGTACATTCCCCTTCAACCATTTTTTGCTCTTAATGATGATTCATATCTACAGCTCAATGAGAAATGATGGAAAATTACGTTTGCTGGTTTGACTGCAGCATGAATGAAAGTTCAGCGTTGGATGCCTCCTCATGTGTTGCATAGTAGGAAGATGTTATTTTATTTTCATGATATAGTTATGATGGAACTCTCTACCACTAGAATACACAGTGCTAAGGCTTCAACAATCCAAATATGGGAAAATTTGGCTGGTGACATTAGTGAACTACTTAATGCATAAGTAAAATGTTTGAAAGTAGTAAATTAGGGATACAGAGTACCCATACTGTAATGCATGCAAGGACAGGACAGCAGACTAATCTCTGTCACCACTCTGTTAATTTTTTTTCTGTGTGTGTTAGTAAGGGAGTGCAGGCATAGATGTGAGGTATATATATATATATATATATATATATATATATATATATATATATATATATATATATATATATATATATATATATATATATAGATAGATAGATAGATAGATTAATAGTGTTTCTCTTTTGTTTCTGTGTTAATTTTGTTGTGTCGGTTTTCCGACTGAGGGAGGGAGGGAGAGAGGAAGGGAGTTCGGGGGGCAGAGCATTTATTTGTATCTGTGTTGTCATTGTACATCATGTTTTCTGTTTAGTATTAAAAATAAGAAAGTTGTTCACAAAAAAAACAAAAAAATAAGAGCTCAAATAAACAGTCTATGTATTGAACATATAATGAAAAAATTAAAATGTGAAAGAAACAACTAAGATAACAGACAATAAGAAAAACAAAACAAAAAAATTTAATGACACAAACATAAATTATAAAGAAAATTATTCAATAAAAATAGTGAAATCAAACAGAACAGTAAAAGACGTACAATCAAATAAAACAGTTGCAGGCTGAGTGGAGGTGGGTAGAAATCAGAAGTTTAAAATGGTCGAGTGACACCAGTAAGCAGAGCTTTAGAGTTTGCTGTAATGTATTCCAGTTTGCTGGTGTACTGCAGCTAAAAGCAGATTTTCCCAATTTAGTAAAAAAAATTAAAATTGCAGGTTTTAAGCCACCTGTAGCTATGCATTTGTGACTATTTCACCTAACAGCTTCAAGTGATGCAGCTTTTAGAGGAATTAAATGCTTCAGACATCTGGTTCCTTCTTCATCTAATGTAAAAATTCAGACTTGGTAAGTTTCTCTAGAATGTAGCATTTCACAGTGAAACACTCTGAATGACTTTGTTTACGATTATTTTGAAATTTTGAAAGCTCTGTGGAATTTCCCCTACCACTACACTGATCATTATGACTGGACAGAACGCTTGAAGTTCACAGAGACAGCTGCAGTGTGGGTGCAAAACTAATGGGGGCTCTCTGCCAGCTATGCATCAGCTTTGTAAAGTGCATATTCAAACTACTATAGCACAAAGAAATAAACATCAGGAACTTAAATCCTTTGGAAGAGGGAAAAAGGACCAACCTGAGAGCTACACAGAACAACGAACGCTTTCCGAATGCCTGATATTCTCCCACAAAGATCAAACGACTGCAAAAGAGGAAAAAAAAAACAGAAAAAAACATGATAATAGCAAAGGCACATCTGACAGTGTCTTTTTGATCTGCTCAAATGGCTCCTGTAATAAGCTTCTGTCCCTGAATAAAACTCTTCAGCCCATCATAAAAATCTCATTTTCAGGAGCTGGGGCGCAGCAGTCGTGCACAAATTTCTACTCAAATCCTTTGCCGAAAAACATCTTTTGGAAATCCCACCATTGTTTGTCCAATGTGTGAATGCACGTCCTTGCCCTTACAAGAAACAGAATCACTGATGGGAATAGGAAATTTATTAGCAACAAAAGCCTTTTTTTTTTCCATTCCCCACAGAAACAAGGTGTTGATGACATTTTACCTTGCAAAGGCTGTAGATAATAATCAACGATGCACCCAGGAAATAGCTGCTGGATGGATCTTCCCCCATGATGTACTTGTACCACATCTGGATGGGAACCAAAGCCCGGAACAGCTGACTCAGCTCCTCGATCAGCAAATAAAGCTTCCCCTGTTAGGCAACACAATGAAGGTGTAAAACACTATACTTCATAGTGAGAGTGCTGATTCAAGGCCAGGGACAGCTAATTATCAGAGGTCTAAATATCATTATGATTGATACTGTATATTATATATATATATATATATATATATATATATATATATATATATATATATATATATATATATATACACATATATGTGTGTGTGTGTGTGTGTGTGTGTTTAAATATTACACACAGTATCAGTCAAATCAGTCATTTTTCACATTTTTCAGTTTCTGACATAATTTGAAAGTACCTGTGAAAGTACCCAATATCCTATATTTTGTGTGCAAATTTCATGACGAATGGACCAACGGAAATGACTCAAAATTACCTGGAAAAAAGTCTGGTTCCATTGACTTACATTTATACAGAAAACATTTATATGTAATACTCCCCCCCCACAAAAAAAAACACCAAAAACACAATATTGCTAACATAATATTACTGTTAATGCCTCAATATTTTTCCAAACTTAATATGGATATTATTTTCCTCTCTGTAAAAAGGGTGAGAGAAAATTGCAAGCACTTGTGTCTAGCAGAACGCTAAGAGAAGGATTTTGGGTAGGCAAGAAGTGCCAGCACTTAGGCACAGAAGAGGGCGACATCAAGCCAAACACCGAGGGGAAAAACACTGTCGCATAAGAGGAGAAAAAAATTAAATAAATAAACAAAAATTACACCAAATATTGCTGGATTTCATTCACCCATCCATATACTGCAGGTGCCCCCCTCCTACATGATTTAAAAGAGCCTGCGAGTAAAAAAAACCTTAAACTAGGTCTAAACAGTGGCAACAAACCAACGCTCCACAGTCTCTTGGCGTGATGAACAATTTAGCTACACTGCAAAGAAAACTGGCAGAAACTCTGTACACCTGCTACCCACTTACGCTAAGAGTAGCAGTCAACCTTTCAGACCGATACAAGACCACTTTACTTCACTCACAGTCCAACAGCACCCACTGTGAAGGAGAGCAGAAAAAAATGTGATATTGTACAGACATCTATATACTTCTCTTAACAGTTGTTGGGGTTGTATTAGCTGGAGGTTCTAGTAAACAATAGGTGCCAATAATAAAGTCATAATCCCACACCATGTTAACACCACTAGCATATAAGAACATTTAACATGGATAGCCTTTTAAAGGATAGCTCGTCTCTTAGGACATGTTTTGTGTGCAACAGTGGCTTATTTAGCTTCGCACAAGAGCGTGCAACAAGACATGGAAACTTATACCTCACCAATTAGCAATATGCTGACAAAATCATCACACAGCTGTCTCAAATCTTCGTAATCTCAAACAGACTTGCTTATGTGGATTCTGCCATTACATGACATACTGTTATCTGTAAAAAAGGGACAAAAGTAAACTGCATAGATAATACCAGCAGCTAACTTGAGGCCTATACTTTGTCTGGACTTTTGTTCATTTGCATAGGTAAGTATGTCATGCAGTGTCAGAAACCACATAAGCAAGTCCATCTGACATTACTTGACACAGTTTGAGGTATTAAGTCATGCAGTTTGCACAATGCTCAATGAGGTGACTTAGGCCCAATCCCATTTCTTATTTTTACCCCTAACCCTTGTTTTTGAGTGTCACTGTGAAATCTTTCCCTATCAAATGGGACCCTCAAATAAAAAAAATTAAAAAAAATCACTTCATTAACAGGCTAAAGTTCAGCAACCTCACTGCTGGGCTTTAGTTACATTTAGGACATGATATGCCTTTAAATAGGGGGGCGCGGGACAATTAATTATTACCCGCCCACCCCTAATTCTTCAGTGATATGAGCTGAAGTCAGCTATTCATTAGCTTCTTGTTTGAATTTCCATGCTCCACCTTAAATAGTGCAGCAGTTGTGATGTCTGAGGTGCTAGAATGTAACTGCTGCACCATTTAAGGTGGAACAGGGAAATTTAGCTAGCTACCAAGACATCAGCAAACTACTAGCATTTTTATGCTTGCTATGAAGAAAAGGGCCATAATACATTGAAACGACACTAAACTAAGACAATATAATGGTTAGCGTATTTTTAATAGAGAAAACTCTTAGCTACATTTGTGGGTGTCTTTGGTTGTTTGCGCAGCCATCTTGCCGGTCTTTCTTTGTTTGGAGTGAGCCTCGAAAAAACCTCCGTTTGGAGGGCCATGATCCCCAACACTTCTCCCTACCCCTCTATCTTAACAAAAATCAGGACACCCTACCTCTAGGTGTGAATGCACAAAACAGAGAGGTAAGGGCTAAGTGGTAGGGGCAAGGGGTGAAATGGGATTGAGCCTTAATCTTGCATTATTTGTTAGCTACATTAGCCTCACAGCTAAACTAAAAAAGCAAACTTCAGGAAATTTGCATAAATTTTTCCTTCATGGAACTTCACGGGATATGGAGAGCGGGGAATCTACTCCAACATGTGCACTCGCTTCCCAAACGTGAACCACTGAACCGCTGAGAGAATGACTACTGCTGCAGCTCCATATGCATAATGATGGCTTGGATTTTCTCTGACAGCAATTAATCACCCTCTTTGGATGCATGCTGGATGCATGCTAGATGCCTGCCGGGGTCCTGTGACCTGCCCACATAGGCAATTCATCTTAGCCAGAGTTTCCACCAAACTGTTTTCTCTCTTCCTCTCAGCTTGTCTGATTAGACAGACTGAAACTGGACCTTCGCCAAACACTAAAAAGCGGAGCCAGTTTTCTTCACGGGGGGCCATCTCATTCCTGCTCGGTTTTGACAGTAACGGCTGTGCGTCCGTAATAACAATAAAAGAAACCATTTTTAAAGGAGGCCACTCGGGGGTGCTGGGGGGACATCCCTTGGGTAGGGAAACCATGTGTTCCATTAATCTTAATCCATGTGGGGCGGTATTTGATTAAAACACTGATTAGTCTTTTTGTTCTTTTCTTCTATATTGCACCGGCTTAAAAGGTTTTTAAAACCGCTCTGACCTCCACAGAAGCCCTATAGCCATTCACAAAGGGTCTCAATGGTCAAATGAGTGCAAAGCCCAGACATGCATGGGCTTGTATATATGTGTATGTGTGGGTGTTTATAGCCATAGTAATGCTCAGCATGGCACAGTAATGAGGCAGAAAGGCTGACTGCGTGACCATGACTTCATCGCCTGACAGTGGGCCACCTGGGCACAGTACAAGAGGTGGAAAGTGTGTGTCTACGTGTGTGAAAGTGTGTGCGTGTGTGTTGAGGGGAGCACGCCTGGCTCACATGACGTCCTGACACTGATTGGGCTATGTGGTGTTTGCAGGGAGTCCCATCCAGACTTCCCTGAGGCAAGAGAAAGCAGTAACCATGAGTGAGGTCCAAGGTACGTGCGTGTGTGTGTCTGAGTTTGTTTTGGTACATTTTCAGGACAAACATTAAAAAAAAAAGTCAATTATATCAATGATATCATTGACACCAGTCAACGATATCAAGAGCTCTGCATAGAACTGGCCTTGTAGGAAACCCAGAGAAACACAGGGCTAATCTAAAATGTCAGAAACATAAAATGATCAAATTTAATTTCTTTTTGGTTACAGAAGTTGAGGTTTAGTACTAGACTTAGAATATTCACACATGTAAATCATTTGTGCTCCTATTTTACACAAGTGAAAAATACTGCCCTAACAAGGACACAGTTGGCTTACAATTTACCTGTGAGTCATTAAAATTGACCTCTTCTGGCCAAAATGCCCCCTGAATTCAGGTTTAATTGGTCAGACTGTGAATCTGAAGTAAAACTGTTAAAATTTAGACCAAGAACATTCTGAGGAAATTAGATATAGACATGCACAAGAAAAGAAAATGTCTACAAAGTAATAGCCAAGTGTTTGGATATCCCAGTGAGTGCTGGTGGATCAATTGTGAGGAAATGGAAACTGCATCATGTCACCAAGGCACTGCTTACACAAGGCCATCCCTCTGAACTCAGCCTCAGAACAACAAGAGGACTTGTGAGGAAAGCCTCAGAGAGGCCAACAATCACTGTGAAGGAGCTACAGCGTTCACTAGCTGAGGCAGAGTGAAGGTGCACCAGTCAAAGATATCAAGAGCTCTGCATAGAACTGGCCTGTATGGAAGGGTGACTAGAAAGAAGCCATTACTAAAGACAAACCACATCAAAGCAGGTCAAATGTTTACCAGGAAGCATCAGAGTGGCCCAGCTAAAATGTGGGATAGGGTTTTATGCTCAGATTAGACAAAATTGAGCTTTTTGGACAAAATTCAAAATGCTGTGTGTCAGCCACTGTCCATTCCACAACAAACACCATCTCAACAGTAAAGTATGGTGGTGGCAGCATCCTGCTGTGTATATTGCTTTTCCTTAGCAGAGACTGGGCATCTTGTTAAAATTGAAGGATGAATGGATGGTGCAAAATACAGGGAGATACTACACTACAACTTGTTTCAATCTGCTAAAAAAAAACTAAAGCTTAAGAGAAACTTCACCTTTCATCAGGACAGTGATCCCAAGCACCAGGCCAAGCAACACAGGAGTAGTCAAACAACAAAAAGATGAAAATGTTCTACAATGTCCAAGTCAAAGACCAGATCTGAATCTGATTCAGAATGTGGTACTATTTGAAAATTGCGATCCATAAGCGTCATCTAACCAACCTGAAGAACCTGGAGGTAATCTGCCTGGAAGAATGGGTGAAAATCACTCCCAAACAGTGTGCAAAGCTAGTAGACACTCACACCAACATATTTAAAACTATTATTGCAGCTTGGTTCTACCAAGTACTAGCCTGAAGGGGTTGAATACTTATGCAAAAAGCATTTATCATTTTTTTTTAAAGATCTGCTGACAAATAATTCATTTCTACTTTGAAAGCTTACTCAAAGAGTATATTGGCTTTCAATACAAATACTGGCTGGAACAATCTGTGTGTCATTTGTTTTACAGACTAATCTGATGACTTTCAAAGGGGGTTGAATACTTTTGCAAGGCACGGCAGGTATTTCTATACATGTAGGTTATAATGCTATTACAAATACAGTGCTGTGAAAAGTCACGGGCCACCCTTCAATGTATTTCATTTCCCATCAAAACAGCCATTAAATAAAGAAAAAAAGTTGTTCTTTTTTCAGAATCAGGAAAAAAAACAGAAAACATATATTTAATGGAAAATTACACTTCAGTCTCAACAATTAAATATATTAGTTATTTTTTAGCATTTAATACGGAAGCCTTTATTACAGCTTTCATTCTTTTCAGGAGAGTTGCTTTCAGCTTTTCAACAAATGCAGGGATATTGTTCCCCACAAGTTCAGTCTCAGAAGTTACATTTTCTGCTTCTCACAATCCAAATAATCCCAAACACATTCAGTGATGTTGAGGTCTGGACTCTGTGGTGGTCAGTCCATTATCCTGAGAACACCAGCAGCTTCTTTGTTTGGTTTGCAAATTTTCTTCAAATTTATTTCCTTTTCTCAGAAATGGCTTCTTGACAGCTACACATCATTTCACACTCGGTGTTGAGTTGTCTTCTCTTAGTGGAAGGATGGGTGTGGATGTTTTCAGATATGAAGCAGCTTGATTTTCTCCTCTCTCTCAAAGATGAAAGCTTTAAGTGCTGTTTATCTGATGGGAACAGTTTTGTTGTCTACCAGGTCTTGCAAGGTTGTTGCAAGGAGTCCCTTTTTCTCTGTATCTTTTGATCATTTTTCGAACAGTTTTGGAAACTCCTTTTTTCACTTATTTTCCTTTGACTTTAACTTTCCTTATGCAAGTGGATGCATCGTATATCTAACACCTTCAGAAATAACTCCTGAAAAAACTGAATAACGCGTACTTAACGGCTGTTTTGACTGGAAAGTACATAAATAAAGGGCGGTCTCTGACTTTTGCACAAGACTGTACAGGTACTTGCACAAATATAATACATATGGGAAATACGTATGACCTCACGTCCTAACATTGTATGAAAACAAACCTGTGTGCACGTGTGTGCATGCATGTGTGTGTGTGTGTGTGCTCCAGGGAGAGGTGACCTCACTCCAGCTCTCTGGGGACCATGAGCTCACATACTGCTTGCCAGGAAGCCAGCCACACAGGCAGGGAGACAGCCTGCATTGATTGGCTTGTTTATCAGAGCTGGTGAATCGCACTCTGTGACCTGACAATAGCCAATCTTACCAATGCCATAAACACTCATCACAGGAAGCCAGTCAAGGGACATGCATGCATACAGTGAGGTACCAGTGTATCAGGGCCAGCTACCTTGTATCTACGGTTGTATGCAAAGGTTTACAAGTTTTATTGATATATATGTATATATACACGACAAGGAAAGTGTCTTACTCTTGATTTGAAAGCAAGGAGGATCTTAGGCAGGAAGAGAACGAGGCACTTGACAGCAATGGTGATGTACTTCAGCACAAAGTCTGTGATTCCAACCACCCAGATCAGATCGAAGAAATCATAGCTGTTGATGTTCGGCTTGGCAAAAATAAGGCTGTAGGGAGAACACCACAAGGGAAAATTAAACATTATTGTCTGCTTTTCCAACGATGAAGGACCAGTCTATATGCATATTTGACTAAGGCCCTGTTTACACTTGACATTTCCCACTTATTGCAGAAGATGAGTGTAGCTGTGTAATTTTTTAGCAAAACCAGAAACCAAAATTCTGGACACACTGGGTAAAAACTGAAACAAACTAAACTGACAATCAATAAAAACACTTCATAGTTACTGCAGTCTGTAAATACAGCATGTGACAAAATTCACATCCTTGACAATAGAGAATAGTTGCTCCTCCAATGCGATGGATTCTATTATTTTTAAGTTATACTTTGTGATTTTAGACTTTGCACATTTGTGATTTTTTTTTGGTCATTTTAAAAACTAGTTGCAGATGGTGTCGGCATACTAGCACGGACTTTCTGCTTTTAATAATTGGCTGTATTCTGCGTAACAAGCAGGATGTTGTGTTTTCACATGGTATCAAACGAGTAGTGGACAAGTTCTCTGGCGTTGTATTAGAACACTCTCTTATTATTTAGCAATGATTAAAATTCACTTGTCTAATGTCTCATAGGAACTGTGATATAACCCCATGTGGCTGACAAGTTTATCTGCTGCTGCTCAAACTGTTTAAACATGTTTGAACTGACGAGGACACAAAAGTGAAGGAATTTTTTTTTTTAAATCACCTTTTCTCATTTTTCTTTACTGTCAAAATTAAAGTCTTAGATTTTGACACTCTGTTGTAGATCTTTAATTTTTTTCCCAAAATCTTTCTTGACTGAAAATGCCATTTTGCTCATTTTCTGCTGGAAATTTGGTGCACCCTAGCTCACATCTTGTCCTGACCCTAAGGCAGTCAAGCATTGTGATCAGCTTTCTGTATAATCAAACTTGGACAAAATGACTGATACAGTTCTACAGGGTGGGATATAAACAAAAAATAAGATGAAAAATGATATAGTTATGGGGAACTAAATACTCACATGATGTGTAGACATACATGCTCCTAAAGAAAGAATGTAAACAGAATAGATAAATAATGGAAACAATATAATACATAAAATAAAAAAATAATAATAAAAAGTCTGTCAACTTAAAAACAAAAAAAGACAATGACAACAGAATCTAGGGTGTAAAATGGAGGAACTCTTGGCGGTTGATGCATGTGTCTAAAAGTGGTACTGGAACAGACCCCCCTTTCACACTGACCTGTTGTGCAGCTCCTCAGCACTGAAAGTGTAGTACACATAGACAATGTTGCCTGCCAGAAACAGCAGGATCCAAAGAGTAATGAAAACAGACCTCTCCTCCTGCAAAAATGAGCAAATATTAAATCCATCCTGTACTTCATGCATTAAAGGACTCAACTGATCATTTAATCACTGCAATAAATAATAGAAATTAATAAGCCACTACATTAAAAAAAAAATACATGAACCTCTCAGGGCTTGCTGAACGATCCAGACCCTTGACTTGCCTGTGCAAGTCCCAGATTAAAAATATTAAAGGCATCCTGAAGGCATAGACTTACTCGGAGTGACACCTGGTGCTTTAGAGTAGAATTAGCAAAGGCGAATGTGCTGGCCATGCCGATGCATACAGCAATACCTGGTAACGACACACAGTGACAGTCTGATTAGGATAGACGTTAGTGTTGATTTTATCGAAATACATGATTTTATTGATCAAACTGCATAATTTCATTCATCACAATGAAACACACATAGATAGATAACCCAGATACCCAGACAGATACCCAAACAGACAGATACCCAGATAGATAGATAGATAGATAAACCACCATAAATGATGTAAGCAGAATAGGAATAGCTCTTTTCTTGACTATCCTGAACAAGACTTTCTTCATCAGGTGACTAGAATTCAAAAGCTCTCACCAAGTTTGTGCTGGAAGCAGACTTTAGCGAGGAGGATGAGGATGAAGGGCAGTCCTCTCTGCAGCCACGTGACCACAGCTTTGAGCTCAGACAGAGCAGGAGCGGGGGCGGATGCCTCATCACCTAAATAACAGGGAATGAAAGTAAGAATGGGCTTTTTTTGTTCATTACAGTGAAAGTAAAACCTTCAACATTATTGACTTAATGTAACGTCATTATTATAACGTCTAATCAGATGGAAAAGGGAAGACCACGTCCGGCTGCACTGCACCAAAAACGTACTTCTCATGCAATTATGAGCACAAATATTAGAAAGATTAAAAGTGAAAAAACAACAAACACAACAAAAATCTACACTTTTTATCAATCAAATAAAACATGTCTAGTGTCTCAGGTTTGCTGCTTTAGATTTGCACCAGATCTACCAATCTACCACTGTAACTGAAGCTTCCAGCCAACAGTCTTCAACCGTGCAATCTGCACGATTAAAGCATAAGCCTCAAACCACACCAATTTTGTTCATAATCGCAAAAAGTCTGCTAATGTGATGACAAAATTCAGGCTTGTTAAATGTACGTCTGGCAAGCAGCTTTCATTACTGCTAAAAAGGTGCTATGAGCAATCATGGGGGGAGGTGATCACACTGTGTGTATTCATTGTGGACTGTGGTGTCTTTTTTCAATAGCATTCAATGGGAGAGGCACACTTTGCTTTTTGTTTGTGCACACTGGCCCCCTCGTGTTTTATGAACCCTGCGCAGTCTTTTCGCAGCCACAATTGAAAAAGAACGTTCCTCAAAGCAGCCTAACAGTATTTTTTTGTACGCCGAACAATCAGATCATAGGTAAAGGCCCATTTCACACTGAGCCCAATTTTAGGGGACCAAAAAAAACAAAAAACAAAAAAGACACGCACACGTTTTGAAAAAGAACACAGGCATATTAATGTCATCTGACGCTGTGTACAATTTTTAATCAGAGCCAGCTCGATTTTCTGCATTGTACTGACGTATCAAAAATCAAAGCTCCTTTGACAGGGTTGCAGTCTAAACAAAAGGAGGCAGAATAGCTACTCTTGCTCGTGACAGAGAACAAAACCTATACAACAAGCAACATACTGGCTATAAAAATGCAGAGGTTAAAGAAAATATGTTCTCCAAAGGCTGCTAGTCAGTGCAACACAGCAATTCTTCACAGCCATTATTGTTGTTTATCTTGATGTATTCTACTCTGTTCATTCCCGGTCTTTTTTGTAGAATGGTGTCCACTCAGAGTGTCTTTTAGTCACAATGCTTAAAAGATAAATGATAAAAATCATCGTTGACATTACTTTAAGAATCAATTTTTCCTTCCTTTTCCGGCTTCTTCCCACATTCTCACCGTGTTGAAGAGTAACTACACCCCACTATTTTCAGCTAACTCCACCCCTGGCTCAACTTTGAAAAATGCTCAAAAAAGGGGGGGGGGGCACGCTGGGAGGGGCACTGCAGTGATCCATGGATTTGGAGGTGGGGCTGCAAGGAAACCAGGTGGGCTGAGCTGCTGTATTTTAGAGCTAGTGTACATTAGCTACCAGAAAATATGGAGACTGACAGAATCAAACGGCACTTTTGCAACTGAGAGTCTTACGAGGTTGACGATTTTTCTCTACTACCATCCCCATCTTTGACGAGGGAAGGTGTTTTTGCTCAGGCAGTGTGTCTTGAGCCTTAACAGTATGAGCCACTGTATCCTCAAGCTGCCGAAGAGTTAATGTAGCGCCACAAAATGATTAGCATTCCTTAAAACCGTGACAGCCAGCTTCTAATTGTCCGTTCAGCAGGTCCATATTCAATAAAACCTGAGTCCTGATTTCTTAGATGCACTGAATTCTGAATGAATAAAGTGGATTTCTTTGAACACTTTCATTCAATTTGACTTCAAGCTCACAGACCGCATCACCGGTCAGCCAGGGTTTGCTGCAGTGGCCCCTAAATCCTTACGTTCTGTAAGCTGTTCATGGCACATTAATGAAAAAAAAGGTCTTAGTGTAGTTATTCTTATTCAAACAAAGGATTTGGTGTGACATTCCCACTGAAAAATCATGCTTAATTATACTTAATTAATGTGCTTGTTAAGAAAACCACATTTGCTTGTTAATGGTACTAGTTACAGTTTCTGTCTGTACATATTTAAACAATAGCTTCCAAGTACAGCTGACTGACAGTTGGGATGCTGTTATTGCTTAGCAACAGGGAGACGCACAGCCAGAAACAGCCTTCAGAAAAACAGTTTGGACCCCTTCCTACTGAGCAACATTGACCTTGTAGCTCCAGTGCAAAATCAATCATGTCTTGTTTAAACAACTACATTTGGGCTAAGGAGAAAATTGAGTACACTTTATTTCTGACCACACAATCTCTTTAACAGGCTGCACAGTCCTCACCTCCATCATCTCTGCTGCCGTGTCTCTCGGTTGAAGAGGCAGAATGGAGCAGAGAGGAGCGGTGCTGTCCAGACTGGTGGAAATGATGGTGGTGGTGGTGATGGTGGTGCTGCGGAGGGCGGGGATGGTAGGGCGTGCTCTCTGCCCGGTGAGGGCCTTCCTCCCTGGACGAGGCAGTCATTTGGATGAAGACCTCTGGAGGAGATCCCAGGACGAGTCCAGCAGCCTGGAAGGGGGCTGAGGTTACGGTGCCAGCAGAGACCCCCACCAGCCCAGAGAAGAGCTGCTGGGGAGAGGTGGGTGAGTCTGGCTTCAGACAATCAAACACCCCTCCTTCATCCAGGCTGCTCTCCGACCCAAGAGTTTGACTCCTGTTCCTGTAGATTCAGAGGGGACTTTCAGGCTACTGATACACTGAAGTACATTAAAAAAAAAGGACTTATTTCTCAATGATTAAGAAGTTTAGGTGTCAATTTGCATGTTGATAAAGCATATTTTAAGTTCTCATATATGTCTCTGTTACAGATGAACATGCAAATTTGTATGAGTTTGTCCCATAGTTCATTTCAATGTATTTGCATTTAATGCTGTCTTTTTAAAAGCAATTCTGAGAAGTTTTTCAAAAAATATTTGAGAATTTTAAAAGCATGCATAGTTTACTGTCCAGTTAAAGGGCCCATATCCAATATTTTCTTTTTTTCTTTCATGATCACGGTCATGATGTTTGTGTAGTTTTATATATATATAAAACAGTTGCAATTCTTTTTCACATGAACATTTTCCAAGCTCTCTTTATCCCTCAAATCCCTTTTTTTGTTACTGCGCCTTTAAGTCTGATACACACACATGATCTCTGCTTCAACTGGCTGCCAATAGTGCTTCAATTAAAAAGCAGTCAAGGCTGAAACACTTCTTACAACTACAGCATGAATGGGTGAAGCTAAACCGCTGTTGGCTGCATAGGTGGATATATGTAAATATTTTTGTGACATCACAAGAACATTGGGCCTCATTCACCAACACCTTCCTAAGTTTTTTCTTAAATGTGTTCCTGAGAAAGGTCCTAAATAAAAGTCTACATCAGATTCATGACGTGTTCTTAAACCGCACCTTTGTGCTCTTGAGTGTGTGTAGATTCTGTTCTTACCTAAGAACTAATCCCAAATAAGAAACACTGGTGAATGTCGGAAACTTCGTGAAAACTGCGTAAGTGGGTTTTAGAAAGAAATTTCTTCTTAAGAACGGTTGGAGAACGAGGCCCTTTGAATTTAAAACAAGCTGCTTTTGCTGCTTTGGGACTGTATGGACTGGGAAGTGAATGGTATGTTTTGTTTACATACTGCATAAAACTCAATTTCAAAAAGGGAGAGTAATTTGTTTTTTTTAATTTGGTGTAATTTGGCTTCAGTGCCATAACTGTACAATTAGGCTAAACAGAGGGTAATCTGACTACAGGCCCATTCAGTGCTGTGACTCTGCAGTGCTGACTGAGGAAAGCCCAACCTTTCAGGCGGCATGCCGTCCGTGTTGCTGCTGTGGCGTCTCTGCATGGCGCCAACTTTGTCACCAGAAGCTGTAAATCTGGGTGGGGAAAAAAAAACAGACACCAAAATTAACACCACAAACAAGTACTGTTACTAATTAGAGTGATTAATCAGCAGCTGATAAGTCAGACTGGAGAGGATTCCATGAAGGCATTTGGGTGAGAAGACTAATAAGCACCCCAGCTAATGATCCAATAGTGCAGCATCCAATTCAGACCCTAATAGTGTTGTTACAATCGCTCGATCACACCTGATTATTCAAAAGTGCAGGGGTGGGGGAGGGGTCATCAATTATTATTGTACTCTTGTATGGCAGGAAAACTGACACCGACCCATTCACTCATATTTTATGCTATGTGTTGTTTTATTATACATGTTGTTTTAATGAAGTTTTTCAGGTTAATTTTCTCAACAAAGTGTGTCTGGAATCTTTTAAAGGCGATGCATCATTTGTTATCACTCAGTTAAGTCAATTTTATTGCCTTAAAATAGCTCTTTTAATCATAACTCAATGAATTATCGTAAAGATCTGTAAAAAAATACCCTGTGATCATTAGCGATGGCTCTAAACCTGATCTTAAAGGGGCCTTAAATGGACGTTCCAGCCTCAGACGAGCATTTCATAAGGTATTTGTCATGTTATGTAACATTCTGTGGCACAGAAATGTACCTCTCAGCCTCGCTTTGATAGAATTCATGATTTTGTTTCCTACTTATGTTTTCATCCATGAGTGTTCTCTCACTACAATACCCAGTATGCATTACGCAAATACATCAGAAAGCTACTGGGAATCCCACCTCCCAAGGTGACAAACATGTAGAGGCTTATAAACACAGATGCGATATTCGTCTTTGTATTCATCTTCGTAACTAAGTCCAGCTATCTGGTTTCCTTCTGCATTCGCTAGATATCAAGAAATAAAAAAAAAATAAAATAAAAAAAAAACAGAAAAACAGATCCTCTCCGCCCCCACCTTCAAGATACATCATCAAAAGGGTTTTTTTTCCAGTCTTTAAACCAGAAAAACCCATTCTAGAGATGACTGTAGTACCGCTGTAGGAGGCTGGTTTTGCCAGAGTGTCTCTTTAAGCTACACTCCTAAAAAAGATGCTTCTCCAAGGGTTCTTTAGTGAAGGGAGTGGTCCTATTTAGAACCATGAGTGCTATATAGAACCATTTCATGCTTAAATGGTTCTTTACATGGTGAAATGGCTATTCAAATGGATGGAGACTGTGTTGCTTTAGGTTCTATATGGTACTGAAAAGGGCTATTCTTATGATGTCAAGCTTGTAACAACAAAAGAACCCTTTTGGTGCTACATAGACCCATTTTCGAAAAGGTTCTATATAGAACCATATACAACAAATCCTTTATCAGTCTGAAGGATCATTTCACCATACAAGGAACCACTCAAGCATGCAAATGGGTCTATATAGATCTCATGGTTCAAAACAGAACCTTGCATTCATAGAAGAACCCTTGTAGAACCATGCATGGCATTCACTGTCAACACCACTGTTTTCATTGTTTTCCAATGATGATGTTTCTGACTGACTAAAGCTCGTTTATTTCTCTTTCTGTCCTCTTAGCCTCTTATTCTTAAATGGCCATGAATTAGAAATACATTGTGAAAGGTCAACATTTTTGCATTAGAGCACGAAAACGATGATGGATCTGCTTTTTAAGGCTTTTACTCCACAGCAGCAACCTGAACTGTGCGCTTCTAGTGACCAAACCCTCCGAAAACAAAGGCACGTAGAGCCACCATGTTAGTAAAACAAATGCAAGGCAACCCAGTGAGTCCATCTCCTACATTCTCCACTTTAGAAAACAGAAATTTGACCATCTCACCATCATCTCGGCCCTCATAACACTGACCAGCCTGCAAACAAACCGCTTTAGCCTGCTGAAGCTACAAGAGCTACCCCTGCTTAGAGCAGGCGGGGCTTGAACAACAACCTTTTCCGGAGGCGTGGACCGCGGGGAGCCAATCACGATCCGCTCTCTGTGACATTACTGTCTTTTGTTGGGGAAAAGATTCGGGTCAGCGACTCACAGTCCGATTCAGTTAACGATTCGTCTTCGCTCCTGTGGGTTCAACGACTGGGAAAATGGAAGCCGAAAACATGCACAAAACTAAACACAGCAAACGTGCAAAACAATGGACAAAAACAAGACACAACATAGGAAAACAGCGGCGTGTAAAAAACCACAAAAAGCATTACAGCATACAGAACTAACAGCATACAAAACTACATACAGAACAAATATCACTCACTTCGTTCTTACCTTTTTTCACCTATTTTTAGGCTATTCTGAAATTGTATGATTCCTTATTACAACTACAACAGAACCAAAAAAAAAAAAAAAGCTAAAAGATTCATTTTGTTAAATGAAATTATTAAAGCACTGCATTTTTTATTCTTATTTATTTATTTATTTATTTATTTTATTCTTATTTTTTATCACCTTTTTATTTCATTTATGTACATATTTTTAATTATTATTTGTTATTTATGTGTGGATGTATGTATGGTCCATTTGAATATGTTCAATACGAATCTGTATGTCTAATTCTTCCAAGATGTAATTGGAGCTGTACATTTACCCCTGTACATGATGGTTTAAATAAAATTTCAAATTACACACAAATCATACAACACACGAGGTTTAAATAGCTCGTCATAAAAAGGACGAGGGTGTCAGCTTCAGTCTACAGAGACAAACTAATAATAATAATAATAATAATAACAATACTTCGCATAGCACTTTCATACTTAGAAATGAAGTTCAGTGTGCGTCGGAATGAAATGAAATGAAATGAAAAATACAAAAATACTCGCAAGCTAAAGTGAGCAAATAGGCTTTGAGCCGATTCAGTTGGACTTGTGAGTCGGTTCGGCTTTTCTATTGAAAAGGAACCGGTTCAAAACCAACGAGTCAGTCACAAGTCGGACATCGCTAGTTCAGACGCCGCAGTCAGTTTCCAATACCGATTTCATCTCCCTTTTCTAACCCAAATAACACGTCCGCATACGACCGATTTAAGAGATTTTTTAACTAACTAATAGATTTTACGCTCTCTTAACCCGTCTGCATAACTGCCTGCTTATATTAGCGGCCTGAATGAGACGTTGCTAAATGCTATGCGGCTAATTTAACCTTCTTGTTTGTTTTGATGTTTTTTTTAGGTCACCAGTTCATCGCCAGACTTACCAGACGACACTAAATTAAACATACAGTCACAAAACCGAGACCGTATATTGTTAAACTGTATATGTACACTACTTACTAAGCGACCGTATGTGTATTTTTGATATAGCTAAATCCGTTTTGGCCTAAAATGGGTTAGTTAGCTAAGCTCGCTAGCTGTTGCTAACTGCCGTTAACTGAGCAGTCGTTGCTTTGTTCGTCCGTCGCGAAGCAGCAGTGGTGAAAAGGGCGTTTTGTGTCCAGATCTAGAAAAGCTGGATGCGGTTGTTTAAACAGCTGCAGTGCTAGTGCTCGTCGTGGTGAACTACCTGGACCTGGTGCACATCCAGAAGAAAGAATCCATGGTGCTCCGCAGGCTGCTGCGCAGACGCTGGGTCCTGGGGGTCGTCCTCGGCTTGTCCCTCCTTTACTTTGTCACCAGCACCCTCAAACAGGTGATGCTCTATTCTCATGGGACACTTCTACACATACAGTAAATACAGCAAGAGATGGTAAAATATATGGAGAAGAGCTTGTGCCACATCGTAATGCAGTCACTATAGTGGAAAAAACGTGAAATGCAACGCATGCATGACTTTACTTCGCCATAGTGACATGCAGAATACGAGCCTAAACTAAAAATAAAACCTTTATTATATTATTTTCACATCGTCTGACCTCTTTTACTGAAAAATAGTACTAGGATTTCTATTTAAAACAAGAAATCGCTGTTGTCGGAACAAAACCTTGTATCTCCAAAATGGTAACTTTACAGGAGAAGGAAAAAACATACTTTGACTTTAATGTAAGTCAATGGAACCAGGGTTTTTTCCAAGTCATTTTGGGCCGTTTCTTTTGGTCCATTTATCATGACATTTACATACAATGTAAAGAGCAACAGGCATTTTCAAATTATGTCATAAACTGAAAAACGACAAAAATGGAGATACGAGGTTTTCTCCCGACAGCAGCGAAACACTGAACTTGTGTTAGAGTTGAATACAGTCCACATTGAAGTGTAATGAAGGCGCGACTGTATTGCTCTCTTAAAACAGTGTTAAATCAGTGCAATGGATCTTTTACTCTTCATGTTTGGTCCATGTGGAGCTGTTTAAATGCAGTGTGTGCTTTGATTTCACTGTTTTGGTTGCAGTTCAATGAGTACAAAAAAGAGTTCAAACAATGTGAAAACACTTAAACTAATGGATTTACATATAACAACTTATTCAGGCTACAATTTAGCCCTGAATTTTCACACTGAAGCTATAAGGAGTGTTTCAGCCAGGCCTGCTTTCCTGCTTTCTAAATGAGGCAAAATACAACACAGCAAATCAGAACAGAGGTATTTACATAAACCAGTCTGACAGACACAATAACACAGCCTGTTTAATTTCTATGGTATAAAGAGAGGTTGGAACATGGTCATATTAAAAAAAAAAAGTTGTCTCTGGTACATTCATTCACACAAACCTCAGGAGAAAAAAGAAAATACAAAAAAATGTAAGATAAGGCCTTTTAAGGTTTGTATGTTGGCAAACCAAAAAGGGCCTCACCACACAAACTAGTTTCTATGTTGAGTTTAGTAGCTGCTAAGAGGTGAAAAATGTCATAAGCTGAGCTAAGTAAACATTTTGTTTGAGCTCTGTTTTATCTTTCAGCTCCATTTCAGATAACACGAAGTTGCTTTGTCATCCAAAACTGCAGCCAGAAAATGTTACTAGTTAAGACATGACCTACAAATTGGTGGTGAAAGTGAGTTTAGCAAAACAGTCCATTGAAATGGATTAGTGTTGACCAGTGACTTGGTAAAGAAGACCTTGCATATAAGTGGCACAGTCCAGTGCTGGTGTGTTTTATTTAGTGCAGTGCAGTCATTTGTTAAACCCCCTGATGTGTTGTTGCCAGGAGGAGCGAACCGGACGGGACCGGACGCTCCTTCAGACGAGCGAATCTGACCACCACATACCATGGAGGGTGAAGTTCAACCTGGGCAACAGCAGCAGACAGATCACACAGTGTAGAAACTCCATACAGGGGAAGACCCTCCTCACAGATGAACTTGGTAAATAATGCAGAGAGGAACCTCACACAATCCCTGATTGTTCACCACCTGAGATCCAGAAGAGATGCTTTCACAATCCAGGTCCTGGTGCACCACTGCCCTGCACGTTTTAGTCAGGCTCTCCTTGGTAAAACACGTTGCAGGTTGTGAATAGGGCTGCTTGTATTAGCAACTGAGTAAATTTAATGATTTAATGATTCACTTTAATGATTAAAGCGAAATACAGACTTAAAGGGGAGTTTCACCAACTAATTCATGCCCAATTCAGTCATTGAGAGTTAAACAGAGGCATTCAGAGTGGTTTAATAGGAAACGGTGCATGGTAGAGAAACTAACTTACTGAATTTTTTCTTACATTGGTGGTGAAAGGAACCAGGAGTTTGCAATGCCTATAGCACAAATGTAGCCATTTTATTTACTATTTATTTGACCTGTGAACCAACACGTGTCGTAAGTCCTGTAATGACAATAGTAAAATAGTGGTAAATCTGTAAAAATGTATTTTCTTTAAAAAAAATATGTTTCAGGCCAAAGCCTTCTCAAACTCTCATAAAACAGTGTCTCATCATTGTGTGTTGTAAGGCAACATATTCCCTACCATTGAATAGTTTTTTTTTTGTGAGGTAACCTTTAGAGGCATTTAAAATTTTGGCCATTGGTTCCCCTCACCACCTCTGTGAACACTTTACAGAGCAGAACATTTCACATCAAACCACTCTTAAATCTTAAATGTTTAATTTTGCAGAATTTTTGAAAATTTGTTGAAATTCCCCTTTGACTGAACAAAAACAAATTTTGCAAAGATCCCAAAGATAAACAAAACAGTGAAACCTTTAAAATCGCATGTAAAACTGTAACCATGACCATTTCATAGAGGTGCATTTTAATAATTTTTTCAGAATATTAGAATAAGAATAAGTTATTGTTACAGCCCTACTTGTGTGTTGCATGAAACATTATTTTTAGTATGTACAATACCGTCATATAAATAACTTTTGTTCATGTACATATAGCAAATACTTATATAATGTGTTATGTATATATATATAATGTATAATGTGGTTTTTTATATAATTATTTGAAAGCTGTGAACTAACAAAGCACAATCATGTTACACCTATTAGTTGCAATGAAAATATTTTTTTTGTGTATTGAAAAAACATAAATTCCAAACTTTTGAACAGTGATTTGAATTCAAAGCAATTGAGAAAGAGTTACGCACCCCATATTCCATCACTCCACTATGGTTAACAAGATTAGTAGTTTTGTAGGTCTTCATAATGGCAGCTAACAAAGCAAAAAAACCTTAGACAAGCATCCGTTCAAACACGTCATGATAATATTAGTTGGTAAGCTAGTTTAGCTACCTAGTTACCCTTAAATAAGCAATGTTAACGCTGTATTCTTTGGTGTCTCCCTGCTTTACCAACCCTATTTTTACCACATTAAGCCAGGTGTTATAGAGTGGCAGAACATTAAAATATGCAGTGCAGGTGGACTCCAGGAGCAGGATTGGGAAGCTATTCCATCTGTTTCAGCTCTAATTTGAGGGAAATAAAATACTGAATGCCAGAGAGAATGTATGTTTTCTCAATTCATATTCATAAATGCAAAAATAGGATCATGGCTGTGGATATTTTGGCCGTATTATCCCCTTAAACTGTAAGGGCCTGTATAGGGGTCCTCACTTTACTTCTCATAGTAGTTCTATAGTTGTTACAGAACACTTCATACAGTCATTTGCAAAAGTTTGGGTGCCTCCGGTCAGACGATATGTTTTGTTGATTTGTAAGTGGATCAAATTAGCACATCCTCCACAGAGAACACACAATTTAATGCACAATTACTGTTTATTTGCTGAATATAATGGAAAAAGGTAATGAAATGTGGCCAGTATATAAGTTATGGCACATTTTCCTTTGTAGAGGATGTTAATTTGTTAACATGTAAAAACTAATGTTATTAGTAATAATGATAATAATATTAGTAATAATAAATAATGTTAACATGTAACGTGAAGTTCAAGTTCAAGAGGCTGAAGTTGTCATTTCAGCTATGTACGCACACAGTGAACAAAAAAAACGTTCCTCTAGGGCCGACACAGGAACACAAGTGCAAGACAATACAATAAACACAGTGCAGACCAAACAGTACAATAAATACAGAACGTAGCACGGACAGTACAAGGTACTGAAGAATATGTGGAGCTGTGCAAAGGAGGATGTAACATACTGTGACATATTAGCAGATTAGCAGATAGCCTAACATATATGAGCATAACAGTCACTGAGGTAGCAGCCAGAACATCAATGGAACACAGTATTTGGTTGAAACCGTGATCTGGCAGCCAATATTGTTAAATAAGTAAAATGTGCAAAATGCAAGTAGTCAGATATATAAGTTATATCCAGCGAAGTATTTCAGTGAAATGCAGTAATTATATTTAAATACAGCATCAACTTTGTGACTGTGGGTGTTCAAACCTTTGCATGCAACTGTAGTAACTACTGAGTGATAAGCGTACGGTTTAAGGAGATAAGCTTGACACTTAAGTTCTTCACCGATCGGGTATTGTGTGAAAGTAAGACATGCTGTATTGACGGTTCCTGTGTTATAACCTTTGTGTTGCTGTGGTTTAGGTTATGTATGTGAGAGGAAAGATCTGCTGGTTAACGGCTGCTGTAATGTGAACGCGCCGAGCTCCAGGCAGTACATCTGTAAGAGCTGTCTGCCCAACGGCTGCTGCAGTGTGTACGAGTACTGCGTCTCCTGCTGCCTTCAGCCTGACAAGGTACTGATCACAATCTTACTATGTAATGCTTGAAATTCTCACTGAGTCAGCAATAGCGTCTTGGCAGTTTGCATATTTGCTTGCAAATAATGCATATTTTTCTCCAAATGGTCTTTTTTAACAGTAAGAAACAGACACACATTTTTTAATCATGTACTGTTTTCATATACAGCCCACACCAGGCCAGATTCCATGTTTTGTTGATATTCTAAGTGAAATCAACACATTGTCTGCCAGGAACAAACTTAATGTATATGGCATATTTCAATTTCAGTTTATTTACTAAATTAAACATTTAGGGAAAACTAAAACTAAAATTAAAATTTGCAGAAAAGTGTGTTCCCCATAGAGGATGTTATGTTATTTTCGTGTGTTAACTTGTAAAATCATGTAATGTATGTGGTAACTTTGCATAAAACTGTACATTTGTCATTTTAAATACATTTTAATTGATTGAAGACTTGCTACTTCATCTAAAACTAACATTATTTAAAATTAAAATTTGCAGAAAAGTGTGTTTTCCCTAGAGAATGTTATTTTATTTTCATGTGTTAACTTAAAAATCATGTGGAGTATTTTATAAGTTATGTGGTAACTCAACAAAATCAGCAATTTGACCAGTGGCAAAACCTTTGCATATAACTGTGTATTTTTGTCATTTTAAAATCATTTTAAGTAAGTGTAAAGACTTCTTGCTTAATCTTTAAAGTAAAGTACTTTATAATCTTTGAAAGGCTATGCACGGCTTGTTATTGGTCAGTAAAGTCCATTTTCGTTGTTCAACCTAAAAAACTGATTTCTCAACTGACTGTCAAAATACTGAGTAGTGACAATGCAAATTAGATATAGTATTCCACATTGTTGGAAATGTACTAGATGATGGACCAGTGTGCTAGCCCAAGATATCTGGGCCTATAACTTAAACAAATGTACTGTACTGACCGAGTACACTCTCTCTCATTTTCTCTCTCTCTCAGCAACCCCTCCTGGAGCGTTTTTTGAACCGAGCAGCTGAAGGTTTTAAGAATCTCTTCACAGCAGTAGAGGATCACTTTGAGCTGTGCCTGGCTAAATGCCGTACCTCCTCACAGGTGCATGTCAAAAATGCTGCATGCCTCTCCTCTTTGTACTTCCTCAGCACATCATCAAATTTGGCTCAGTAGTGTTAAAGTTAGCAAGCACCATGCAGACAGAGGTGGGTGGAGGAGCCTAAACCTGCACCCAACTGAATTATTCTTACCTTAGTGACTCAAGTAGAAGGAAATATAGACTTGAGAGTTGCAGTAAAGAAGACTTCCCTAAAGACCCGCAGTAGAACGTCTTGGTACGTCCAGCATCTGGATGAATGAAAGTTTGTTGGGTGGTTCTCTTTTTTGAAACCTTTTGGTCTAAAATAAAATGCTTTTGTTCTTAAGCTGAAACTCTAAAGTGGGAGGTGTGAGTAACAGCAAAAGCAATGTCATCAGTAGCAATGTCATCATCAGGCAGCGTCATCAGCAGAAAGAAAATAAACACAGAACAGGAAATAGGGTCTTAATATAAATGGCGAAAGTGGAACTGAGTAAAATGTAATTACATTTTTTTTTCAGAAATATACTGAATTATCTGTATTATCATTTGAAAATATTCAGAGAAGTTCAAATCCATCATTATTTTGCGTATCTGTTTACACCTCAGTTATGCATGAAGGCAATGCTCTCCACCCAAAAATGCTTCTTTTCCAGCTGTAGCATCCTCACATTTTTCCTTTGCGTTCCTTTCAGCAGGTTAAAGTGAATTAATCCAACTGTTGTATCAAGTGATTGGTCATGTGTATGTTTTATTATTTGTTCCCCAGAGTGTCCAGCATGAAAACACCTACAGAAACCCTCAGGCCAAGTACTGTTATGGTGAAAGCCCTCCCGAACTCCTGCCAATCTGATGGTTTGTGTTCAGAAGGAGTGTATTTCCATGTGAAAAGGTGATGTGCTACCTCCCACTTTCAGTGTTTTTGAATGGCCGTGTTGGACTAAAATGAACAAACTGAACGCAACAACACAAAGAAGTGAACTGGCAGCGGGGGGAAAAAGGATGAAAGGCATTGTGTACACTTCATAAGTGCATAGAACCATCTTGACCTCATCAGTGATGATCATCTAGTTGCTTATAAGGGGTGTGTGTGAATATTTTGTTTCGTCTTATTGTCGGCCACCATGGTGCTGCAGGTATTTTCAGGACCACTGCACGCTTTCCAAGAAATACACCCTCCCAGGTGTTGACTAAACTGGAAATGCTTCACCGTGTGAGTCTGATGTCAGGTTATGTTTGCCCCACCAGATCTACCACATATTTAACAGTTCCCAAGCTCGAACAGAAACAGTGTGTCTAGAATAGTGCATATGGATGCAATAAATGTTGACTCAGTGGTAAACAATAAAGGTAAATGCTAAACTTTCAAGGTTTTTTTTGAACTTATAATAAGTATGCTTTTTCTTCTTGGTATTGTTTTTCCAGTGCAATTCTTACACTGATCTGAGATTTGCGTTAAATACTTGCATGTAAACTGCTATATGTTAATTTAATAAAGTTTTAATCACTCACTGTATCTGCTGGATATGCATTGGACCACAGTGAACACAGTTTATTGACAGTATTACAAATGAGATTTAAAATGGCTGTTTTTTTTTTGTTTGTTTTTTTTGTCTGTGCTAAACAAATAAGAATAGCAACAGCTTATAGCCGTAACTGCCCCTCATCTGGGCCCAGTTTTCCAAAAGCATCTTAGTATTAAGATCACCTTAATTGGTAGAGAGAGTGTTTGGCCTAAGATGCTTTTGGGAAACACTGTTTGAAAAAATGTACTCCACCCATGGCTCTCATATTTTACACTCAGGTTTATTTTATCAGGTAAGGACGTTTTACAGTCTAAGTGTGTCTTTTGTGTTTATAGTGCATTTAAAACTCATGATATATGTAAATTAGATTATCCACAGTGGAAACCCTCCCACTCACTCACTCACTCACTCACTCTCTCTCTCTCCCTCTCTCTGTAAAAACAATTAATCATCAGGATTATCTGTTCAACACATCCTGCATCGAAATTAGAAAATTAACATGAGCCAAGTCACTTCCTTAGCACATATGACAAGTTGATTAATTATGATTATCTCGTGGGATCGCAGCCTGCAAATTACACGCTAAATTCTGAGATCTAACTGTGCACCTGCTTCTCTAATGAGTGCTGTTCAAAGTTTCTTTTTTTTTTTTTAAATTCCGTTTTTTCATTTTTGAAAAAATCTAATAAAAGTTCCCACTGAGACTAAAATCACAACACAAAATGAACACAAGGTATTGCAAAATAATACTTTATTAATAAATACGGAATAGAAAATCCAGCAAATAAATATATACTGTAATATATACAGTAATTGTATAAATAAGTTTTGGATATTACAAAGTTTTACAAAAGAAAAATAAAATTAAATTTTGGACTTAAATGAAAAATGCGTCATGGCTGTCTTTGTGGAGGTGGAAACTTCTTTTTCAGAAAGGTCACCAGCCGTTCCAGGAATTGCAAAGAGTGTTTCAATGCAGCCCAGCCCCACTGTTTGCGTGTGAAGGTGTCTTTTTGTGTTGGGAATTCTGGATAAATGATACAGTTTTTATGATGTATGAGGACGTGTTCAAGGCACGGTTTCACATGTTCTTTCACTCTGTGACTAGCAGAGGATAAATTACCAATCAACTGCGTTTTATCGTAATTCAAAACTTCTTGATCTTCGAGAATCTTTTTAAGTGCGTATGCCATGTAGTTGATCCCGCAGATAGCCGAATGGTTCTGATGGTGGTCTGATGTGGAGTTAAAGTGCAGCAGAGGGAATTTGACGGACCCTTGCGCTTTCCCATTAACAACATCCTGTTAGGACAGAAATACAGCAAGTGAACAAACGGACAGTACCGTCTCCCGTTACCCAGCACTGATTAGCAGTTTAACAAGCTCACTGTAATAGTGCATTTAACCTTCAGGAAGTACAGCAGTGATCTGTTCATTTCCCACAGCTACATTTAGCATGATAGGAACAATTCTCTGTTTGGTTTGTTCTGAACCAATGAAAGTTTGTGTAGCCATACCTTGAATATTTACCAGTAAAAATCTGATTATATGTAATATACTTTTCATACATTTTCACAAACAATGTAGGATCTTCTTGCTCTTTTTTAATTTGGTTAAAAATCAATAACTTAATGTGACCATGACTTTATTCCTTTAGTCCTGGACTAGAATATCATTTAGAAGGCTGTGTAGTCTAGGACGAGGCTAAAAGGGGAATTCCACCAATATTTCAAAATTACGGCATGATTCATTGATAGATGTAAACAAAGTCTTTCAGAGTAGCTTGATGTAAAATGGTACTTCATGGGAGAAACTTGGCAAAAAATAAAATATGTTTCAGGCCTAAAGCTTTTTTGTAAAACAATGTCTCGGGTGTTGGGCAGTATATTTATAACCACTTTACATAACCACTTCCTGTGAGGCGTTCTTATCACCAACGCTGTGAAAAGTTCTAACTAAATAAGTTTCTCTAGAAAAGAGCATTTTACATCAAATCGCTCTGAATAACTTTGAGTTACTTCAGTAGACTTTGAATTTAACTCTGAATTACTAAATTCTGCAGAAAATATGAAAAATGGGCAGAATCCTCCTTAAATCTGTCAGGAAATTCACCGATTATACGTATATAAAAAAATTAAATTAAGTCATTAGGAACTCACTTTTGGCCATATTGATTTTGAAAAAAAAAATCTTCAGATTTGAGCTCGGACAAGTTTACCAAAGAAAATTTCAAATTTCAAATATTGACTTTAAAGAGGAATGTTTTCAAAATTCCTGTATAATTCAGTCATTGAGATGTCAACAAAGTCATTCAGAGTGCTTTGATGTGAAACGGTTCCTTGTAGAGAACCTTAACGACTCTGACTTCTTTACAGTGGTGGTGATAGGAACCAGAGCTCACCATATCTCACCACAACACAAATATAGCCTTTTTGTTTACTATCTAAAACCACCAGTGAATCTACACGTCTTCTAAGTTTTTTTATATGGAATGTTGAAAATGATAAAATTGTGGAAAATCCAAGAAAACTGCCCTGCATGTACCCTCTCCACTACAAATACATAAATACATAGAAATATATACATTTTAACCTAAAGCCACATCAAAAAAAACTAGCATAAACAATGTCTCAGCCATCAGGATACATGGTAATCATTTAGTGTGATAAGGCTGGGTGGGGGAACTTTCAGAGGCAATAAACTCTTCATACATCTGGTTCCTATCACCTCCACTGTGAACAACTCTTGACTCTGTTTCTCTAGAACGGAACATTTCACACCAAACCACTATGAATGACGATTCAATCTTGCAGAAATTTTTATAAATGAGTGGGATTGCCCTGCAATAATCACATGCCATATAAACTCATGTAACTAGAAGGATAATATGGATAATATTGCTGCAGCATTGATGAAATGAAAAATCATAACAATAAATATCTGACAGCTTAAGTGTCATTTCTGTTTCTGGATGAATCTGTTTTCATAACAGCTGGAAGATGATGCCAAGAAATGTCTAATGTATGTACATACATTGTATAACACCGAAATCAGAACTGGGTAACACTTCATTTGAAGGCTACCTGCATAAGGACTTTATTACACATTAATAAGCCTTGAATAACATATTTATAAAGCAATACTTGAGTATTTATGAACAGAATATGTTATTAATCACAAGATGACAGAAGATGTTTAATGGCGTAAATAATACTGTACTGACATAAGGGACCTTAAACTAAAGTGATGGACAGTTTGTTTCATTTATAACACTGTTATAACTATGTTCTTCTCTAATGATGGAGCTTGTACAAGGCTATGCAGAGGCCTAAATAAAAACACTATATAAGTATAAAAGTTCAGTTTTTAAGAAGTTACAAAAGGAATAAATGTCTGTCACCCTTATGTCTACCCCTTTAAAATGCCAGGCTTACTACATTTACTTCATGAAACATCCTATGTCATCTTGCAATTAATGGCATAAGCTGTTCATAAATACTCAACTACTAACTTATAAGCACATAATTCAATACTTGTTCATGTGTTATGAAGTTCTTATGTAGGTAGCCTTCAAATAAAGTGTTACTCAGTATTGTTTACAGTGGTGTACAGTTTTGATGTATGGGTTTGAACTAGACATATTTTATAAAAGTTACTTATTTTTCAGATTTACCATGATTTTATCATTATTAACACACAAAAGCTAACAAAACACATAGGTTCACTGACAGTTTTGGATAGCAAATACATTTGAGTTGTACACATCCTACCCCCCCCGGTTCTTATCACCACCACTGTAAGTTTCTCTGCACGGCACCGCTTCACATCAAGCTAATCTGAATGACTTTGTTAATAACTAAACAATGTGTTGGAATTCCCCTTTAAAGAACTTCTACAATCTAATAACACATAAATGTTCGTGCTATAACTGTCCTACCAAGCCAAGAACCATGGAGAAACCTCTGTTTTAAGGAGCATACCTCATGGTGTCTATATAATATGAGTTATGGTAATTATGATTAATACAGTGTTGTTGCAAAAAAAATGTCTAAAATACTCACGTATTCATGGAAAACATCTTTCATCTCATTTTCAAACAGTTCTACCAAGGACACCACGTTGCATTTCAGAGTTGTAGCCGCACATATGCAGAAGAGGTATGTGATCACTAGATTGATAGATACTTGCAGGTTACCTAAAGAAAAGAGAGAAATGCAATATTTGCCTTCCAAAGATAGAGGAGTGCTACTAATGTAGTGTATTTAAATAACGCGTAATTGGTTATATTTACACAAGTAATATTTAAGGTAGATATTACTGTTACCTGTTGTGGATTTCATGAGGATAACTTTTGAGGATCCCCACGCGAAAGTTGCAGTTAGCTATTAAGCCAGCTCACCCAAGGGATAAGTGTGTATGAGCCAGAAGAGAGCAAAGCCATGTTTTATAGCCCAAAGAGGCTTAGTCACCTAGGAAATGCTTTTATCTGACAAGATCTACAACCAAACGATAGAAGCACACGCAACAGGCCAAAAGTGCTACGCCATCATCTTGGAACATTCTCTGTCAACACACATGACGTGTCATATTGGGATGCTCACTTTTTTTTTTTCCTTGGTCATTTCTAATCACGTCTTATCTCACTACTGATGCATTTCCAAATAAGTTGGGCTGTTTGTGGATAGAGCTGATCGAGATGTTTGTTTCTTTAAAAAAAGACTGGTTTAAACAGATCGAATGCTGCTGCTGGCCACCTAAGGCTTATAGCTGTTTTAAGTACACTATATGAATGAGTAACACTATTTCATGTGAAGTTCTGCCCAGAAGATTCATTCACAGTCATTGTGTGTGTGTGTATAGGCCTCATAGTGAGCAGTGTCATGTTCCACTCATAGCCTCATGATTGCACTGAGACAGTTCCATGACTTTACGATGGTCAGGTGATGAAATCTTCACTGGGTGGAGGGTGAGTTACAGGACCGTTCCTCAAATAGCACTAAAGCAAGCCTTTCTCCAGAATGCAACAAAAACACATGCAACCCACAACAGGCCTACTCATCGTCCACACCGCAGGAATGGACGTAGCTTACTGGCCTGCAGACTTTCCATCCAAATATCAAGAGGATCGCAAGAGAAATAGGCCTTAGTGCTCTACTGTATCTATCTATCTATCTATCTGTCTGTCTGTCTGTCTGTCCCTCCATCCACCCATCTATCTGTCTATCTGATCTGTCTGTCTGTCTGTCTGTCTGTCTGTCCCTTCATCCACCCATCTATCTATCTATCTGATCTATCTGTCTGTCTGTCTCCCTCCACCCATCTATCATTCATCCACCATCTATCTATCTATCTATTTGTCTGTCTGTCTGTCTGTCCCTCCATCCACCCATCTATCATTCATCCATCATCTATCTATCTATCTATCTGTACATCCACCCATTTATCTTTATCCGTCCATCATCCACCCATCTATCATCCATCCATCTATCCACCCATCTATCTATCTATCGATCGTCTTTCTGTCCATCCACCCACCCATCCATAATCCATCTATCTCTCTCTCTATCTGTCCGTCTGTCCATCTACCATTTATCTTTTATCCGTCCATCATCTACCTATCTATCTACCTATCCACCCATCCATCCATCATCCATCCACCCCTCCGTCTATCTATCTATCTGTCTATCTATCTGTTTGCCTGTCCTATTCATCCATCTATCCATCCATCAAGCAATACTTTTTGTGCTTTGGTCAGTTTTCTCCAGCTCCTCTGGACACGTATTCTCAACCCATTTATAAAGATTATACCGCATATAGGAGTGAAAGACTGAGCACTGATCTATGACTCCTGTGAAAATGCTCTCATTGGCAAGTGATGCTGTCACCTGCCTATGTGATTAAATATTGACAAAATGCACAGAGGGGAAGTACACAATGAATAACATGAATGGAATGCATGAATCGTGTTTCAGATATGCAGCTTTTAATAGCTAAACATAGCTAAACACAGCTTCTCCATGACAAATATGAGCTCCAGCAATAGAAGCATGTTTGATTACTGTCTGAGTATTAATACATGAGTGTTTCCTGCAATTTCCCTCCAAAGAGGATGTCCTACTAAGCTCTACTTCAGTTACTCACTGAATACGGTCTGCTATTATGGAGCTATAAGAGCTTTTTCCCCATAAAGCCTGATGCATATTGTTCGTAAAGAGTGTATTTGTCTTTATTTTCATACACAAACAGTGCACCTCTCTGTGATCTGGATTAGGAAAGGTTTTAATGTTTTTTAAATTTTGAGGTCTGCAAATACTGCAAATGCAAAGTGTCTGTTCAATGCATTTGCACTCATGCCTGAATCTATGAATTTGAGGATTGTGCTTTAAAAGTCTTACATAAGCTTTTTTTGAGACTTCAGTGGTAGTGCTGCAAAACCAGAAACCTCTGATTGAGTTCCAGATAAGAAACCATATAATGATAACGTTTTAATCACTTCTGGATATCAGTACACTTGTTCAGAGCTAGACCTCTGTTGCGAAAACCTAAAAAAGACCTCTGCATAGCTCTGTTGCAACGTATACATCAAAGAGTAAGAATGATCTCCAGCCTTCAGATTTCAGCTGTGTCTCTTTGCCCATATAGAGAAACTGAACAGGACTCAGTCTTTAGTAGTCATGCCAAAGGTGTTAATGACATCATTATTAATATTTAAAATTTATTTCAAATAAACACTTTGAAGCAGAACTGTATCAGGTCATAGTTTCTAGCTGACACTTTTTGACTCATTCTTTTCCAATAGGGCTTTTGAGTTGGTGAAGCCGGGGGTTGCATTAGGAAGGAAATTCATATCATGTCACTAGAGTGGAGGGAAGTGCTAAATAACCATTAATGAAGAACACACTGACGCAATATTGCAACAGAGAAAAGGCACTGCATTAGGTACACTACCATCCCCTTTCCATGAAAGCCTGCTTACTCAGAACATGCTTTGTGAGTGGGCAGATTGGCACCTAATGCTTGAAGGTGTGCAAAATGTGAAAATGTTGGTCTCCACACTTGAAACTATAGCTACATTCACATTACAAGCCTCGTTGCTCAAATCCGATTTTTTGCTCAAATCCGATCTCTCTGACACAATGGTTCACACTCGTTTAGGTAAGTGATTCAAATCTGTCATTAATGTGAACGAGCCGGCGTCCTGAAATGACCCGCATGAGCACATCCTATTCAGTAACGTCACGTGGATGAATCACGTGCATCATCAGCACAAACTAACGAGCAGAACGAGCTTCGCTGAGAAGATAATTAACTCTGATCAGCTCTCAGCTTCATTATTAGAGCGAGACGAAGGCAGCAAAGGTGAGATGTGTGGCTTTTCCACCGTGCACAGTGGAAAAAAGGCACATGAATTCCGATCTGAGCACCACATTAAGGTCGCATGGCCATGAATCGGATACGTGTGATCTAGGACCAGATATGAAAGTGGCTCAGGTCGGATTTGCGTGTCCACAGAGCCCTGAAAACATCAGATCCGAGTCACATTAGGGCAAAAAAAATCGGATTTGTGCCACTTCAACCTGGTAATGTGAACATAGCCTAAAGGTTCCTCGCTGCTCTTGGCTTGGATGCACTGTTGTAAGAACATTTTTACATTAAGTTTAATTTCCAAAAGCAGTTCTTTCAAGAAACATCAACTGAAAGTTCTTTAGGAATGCAAAAGTGGTTCTCCTATGGCAAGAGTGCTCAATCTTGGTCTGGGAGATCTAACACCCTGCAGAATTTTGAACCAGGTAGGGTGGATCTGAACTCTCCAGGGTGGTACATCTCCAGGACTATCATGGTGAAGGTGAAGGAGCTTCCTAAAGTTATCAGGGAAACATTATAAAACAAGACTTGAATGGAAAGATCTACAGAGCCACAGCAAAGGCCTTAAACTTCCCTTTCAGTACAGTTGGTTTGATGATATGTATTCATAGAACTACAACTAACCATCCCCGGACAGGTGCGCCACGCGAGATTTCACAACGTGCTGTCAGACTAATGATAAGGAAGGTAAGAGAGAAGCCAGCAGTCACTTGAAAAGAGTTGCAGGACGACCTGAGAACAACTGGAACAAAATTTACACACAGAAAAAATAAGCAATGAACGGCACCTCAATCATCAACCATGTACTCTGGTCAGACGAAACAAAACCAGAACTATTAGGCAATAATTCAGCTCATCATGTTGTGCATACGATGCCAAGAACACACACCCTGAAGTAAGAAGGTGGGAGCAAAGGGAGAAGACAGACCTCTCAATAAGATAACAACCCCAAACACACTGTCTAAATAACGTTGAATGTGTCCAAACTTTTGACTGGTACTGCACCTCTGTAATCTTTATCCATGACTCATAATTAGTCAAAGCTTCTACTAAAGCTCCACTGATGTTTAGCAAAGTCCAGCAGCTCATGTTTGTAATTTGAAGACAACAGCGGCATGGAGGTGGCATCTCATGGTAGTTTTGGAGACTCTGGTGACCCAAGGATGGAACTAACTCATGCAGGTGTGCTGCTGTGATCTACGGAGAACGCTTCACCTCTTGAACCATCAAGAATCATCCACCTTAGTTGGAGGGAAAAAAACTGATCTCTCAGACAGATTTATCAGTGTATCACATGGGTGAGATTTGTGTCACACTTTCAGTACAAGATCGAGCTGATAACGAAGACTTTTTTTCAAAGCCTTTTTTCCACATCTTTATCAAGGGTACCAATAATTCAGAAAATCACCATGTATGCTGCTGCCAAAAGTCAGATTCTTTATATTATATACTTTAACTTATATCTGCAAATGTTTTACAAGTCTATTTGCATTTATGTGTATACACAATATATATATATATATATATATATATATATATATATATATATATATATATATATATATATATATATATATATAAGCAGGGTATGAAACATACTACCGTAAGTTTATTTCAGTGGACAGCAGTAGAAATGATAATGGGCAGATTGCAACTCATAACTGTCTGTAGACGACAGTAGGGGTTACTAAACAGACTACTTATTAATAGAACATCCATATAAATCAATGTAAAGAGCAACGCTACATAAGTGGTACTGCATTACAGGGGAATGTAATATGGTGTGTAACACAGAGTGCACATCAATATAATTTTAGGTAACAGTCATTTTAGATTAGATTTATAGGTAGTTATCAACATAATTTTGGATTATTTAATCTAGTTATTATAGACAGATTTTAGGTAGTTATCCACATAATTTTAGGTAACCTAGTCTAGTTTTTTAGACAGAGTTTAGGTTATCAATATAATTTTAGACAACTTTAGTTATTTTAGATATAATATAATTAATATAATTTTAGGTAAACTAGCCTACTTATTGTAGGTAGTTATCAAAATAATTTTAGGTAAACTAGTCCAGTTAATTTAGAGATTTTAAATAGTTATCAATACAATTTTAGGAAAACTATTCTAGTTATTCTAGATAGATTTTAGGTTATCATCAATATAAATTCAGATAACTTTTTCTAGTTATTTTAAATAGCTTTTATATATTTATCAATATAATTTTAGGTAAGCTAGTCTAGTTATTAAAATTTTACGTAGTTATCAATGTAACGTTAGATAACCCAGCATAGTTATTTAAGATAGACTTTAGGCTATGAATATAATTTTAAGGTAACCAAGTCTACATATTTTAGATTTTATGTTATCACTTCACTATATATATAAAAGCAGGGTATGAAACATACTGCAGTAAGTTTATGTTATCAATATAATTTCAGATAACCTTGTCTAGTTATTTTAGATAGATTTTAGGAAATAATCAATATAATTTTAGGTAACCTAGTCTAGTTAATACTGTTAGATATGAATATAATTTTGGGAACCTATTTCTGTTAGCTTAGTTAGATTTTAGGAAGTAATCAATATAATTGTAGGTAATCTAGTATAGGTAGACATGAATGTATCTACACAGATATGAATGTAGGTCATTTAGGTTCAGGTAACAGGCTTATTATTTTAGATTTTAGATTATTCATTTTAGGCAAACTAGTCATTAATAAAATTCTATTTTGGTGGAGTGATTCCCTGTTGTTATCTATGGGTTCAAACATAATTTCACTAAAAATGGCTTTCAGATAAGGACACACCCAACACCCTATTACCACTGAACAGTTATAGGAACATTCTTCCAAAGTGAGGCCGATTGTGGCTTCACTCCTTGTACAAAAGTTGATTTCCTCAGAGTTTTGCTTCTGTATAACATAAATAAATAAGAGAGGTTATAAAAAGTAAAACTGTTGAATTGAATGGTTTGTACAATATAAAGTCATGATGTTTGTGGAGTCATTATTCTTAGCAGAAGTGAAACCTGTGAATGAATCCATGAACATGAACAGTCTTCTGCTGATTGGTCATAGACTTCCTACTACACAAAAACTTTCACATTCAGAGGACAGCATCTGGTAACGTAACCCAGTGTGATTACTGGGACTTAGTTTTCACATATTGAGTTCACACTGAACTCAGTTTGAACTCAATATGAAATAATCACATTAACCTCTGGGCTCATAATTTCAGTAATAAAAAAGTAAAAAGTAATAATACGCTGTAAATTCCAACTTTATTGAATAAGCAGCAGTTATAAACACAATAAACAATAAAGTTTTTGTCTGATATAAAATGTACCCGGGAAAAAAAAAACATAACTTTTATGAAACTTTCTATTAAAAAAAAAACAAACCTGTAATGTCTAGGCATCTGTGCAAAAAGTTAATTCTACAAAGATTTAGAAAATGAATGAAATTACTTCTTAAGCTAGTTCTTCATCTATAGCAGTACAGAAATACCACATTTTAAAATATTAATTTTTTTAAATCAAAACTTTTATTTACCTCAGTCTTCCAATAAGATGGACCATTTGTACCCATGATTAATAAGAATTTGTTTTGTTTTATTCTTTAATATATATTGACTTATGTCCTGTAACCCTTAATATACATACATATATATATATATATACACACACAGATCAGGCATAACATTATGACCACCTCCTTGTTTTTACGCTCATTGTCCAAACTCCGGCACTGTGTCTGATCCTCTCATACCAGCACAACACACACTAACACAGCACCACCACGTCAGTGTTACTGCAGTGCTGAGAATGATCCACCACCCAAATAGTACCTGCCCTGTGAGGGTCCATGGGGGTCCTGACCACTGAAAAACAGGGCTAACAAAGTATGCAGAGAAACAGATGGACTACAGTCTGTAATTGTAGAACTACAAAGTGCACCTATATAGTAAGTGGAGCTGATAAAATGGACAACGAGCATAGAAACAAGGAGGTGGTCATAATGTTAGGCCTTATCTGTGTATTTTTTATATATATATATATATATATATATATATATATATATATATATATATATATATATATATATAATATCCTGTTTTTATTTTTATTAATGTTAGAAGACTTGGGAACATTGGTCCATTCCTCATGAAGTGTTCTCAGTATAAAGGGTAGCAGGTGTTTTCAAATGGTGTATAAACATAATAATAATAACAACAACAATAATAATAATAATAATAATAAAAACTTGGTTAGAAGGTTTTGATATGACAACAGTGATTTATTTGTCTGATACAACAAAATCCTGGCAAATCTACGGAAGCCAAATCAAACAGCTGATTCTGATCAGTTACAACTGAACACAACACACTGAAGGCCACATTGAGGCCGATTAACAATTTGAGCCATCAAAGGCAGAAAGGCAACTCTCCTATCTATCAGTCAATAGTGGAACAGCTGAGCTGTTGCCCAGTCCAAACAAATATAGACTCAAAAGGTTTGTTAGCAAACTGCGTCCTCAAAAAAACCCTGATCGAGGAACAGAAATTAACTGAGCAGTAACTGAGGACCTTAATAATCACATACTCCCTCAAACCATTATACTGTCAATGAACTATATTCACAGATTCTAGTAAAACATGTGGAAACAAGATTGTCACACATGGCAAGACTGAAGTATTCACCAAGACATTTGACATGTTTACCAAAAGAAATACCCATTTCTGGGCCAAAATAGGGTCTCAGTAACTGGTCTTCTATGAATGACTATCCAAAGAAACCTTTTCTTAGGGGAGTCAGTTTAATGCTACATCTCAAATCAAATGTTTAACCCTAAACAAGTTTGGCATACAAAAATATCTCTTATTATGACAATACTGGAAGACGGATATAACACTGATAGTGTTTTCTGTGCTACCAAAAAAACCCACCTGGAAAAAATTGGACACGCTAAAGCTAAACGTCAGGGCACCTCAGGTTCCACGTCAAAAGATCTGAAGATGCAGCGTTATTTGCATACTAACGTCACTTACTCGTTAAAAAAAAAGTAAGGACTGAAAGCCATTAGCACCTCCCACTCAGTCGAAAAACCTCAACTCTCGTTCTAAGAGACGTATTACAGTCCTATTAATCAAGACAACAAAGCGCCACTTTGATGAGCAATAAGAGCGCCAAAGTTCCAGGATGGAAACTGCATTTCAAAGCTTTCTGTGAGGACGTGACCTTGAGCTCGTCTCTTGTGAGCCAGTCCTAGTCTAGACGCATTATCGTGGAAGCACTTTTGGTGGAAATGGCAACATGAACAGTGGTTAATACTTCTGGTTGTAGTGTTAGTCGCACACACACACACACGCTACGGTCCACTCTGTCATCTCGTGGTCAGTTCAGCATCTGACGTCTTTTCTCTGATCTTGAAGCATGTCTGTAACGCTCCCTATGTCCTCTTCTGGGACCTGAAAAAACATTTTAAAGAAATACCCTCAGCATTTTTCAATCAAATTTCTGTCTGCTACCTTTGTATCGTACCATCATTTAGCACAGAACATATAATATAATACAATATAATATAATGGACAAGTACTACAGTACTGTCAGAGACCACCCTTTCATTTATTTAATTTCCAGTCAAAATGTTACAATTTATTCAGTAAACTGGAGTTTCGAGAACTGAAGTTGAAAAAATGAACATCTGCAGTAGGTTTTATGGGCTGATGAGTGTAAATTTGTATTTGGGACTACAAGAAGCAAAAAAATGCAACCAACTTCTAAGACTGAACTTTGGAGGTGTGGAAAAATATCCCTGCAGATTTCTCTGAAAAACTAAACGCAAGTCTCCTGAAAAGAAAGGAAGCTGTAATAAAGGCAAAGAGTGAACACACTAAATACTAAAAAATCTGATATACAGGATGATTCAAAAAGATTCATCCGATTTCAAAATGATTCATTTCACTTGTAAATCCTTACAGAACAATGCAGTAAACTGTAAATGGTTAAAATGAGCGTAAAGTTTATTATGTAATTTCACAAGTGCTCAATATGAACCTCCTCCAGCTGTACAGACAACATCAACGCCATAGTCAAATTCATCCCATACTCGATTGAGCATGTCGGGTGTCACTGTACTCGTGGCTTTCAATGCGATTTCGGAGATCATCCAGTGTTGTAGAACCAACGCCAAACGCTCTGAGCTGTTGGAGGTTCACTTCCGACGAAAATCACTCTGCACACTTATGATGGATTCACTCTTGAAGTGGAGAACGCAAAACGCTTCCTGCTCAGGGTTCGCATCTCCTCGCAGACTGAAGGGAACCATCTTCCACTGACAGTCAGAAACTCTATGACCCCCTCTTTCAATTGGAATGTGATTGGTTCCTAGGCGCCTCACGGTTCTAAAAATATGGCGCTTTGAAATCGGATGAATCTTTTTGAATCACCCTGTATTTAGCTGTTCAGGCTTCCAAGTAATTGTCCGTTTTCTGTTAAATATATCAACACTACCGGGACAAGACCTTGAATCTCCATTTGTATTGGCTTTGTCATTTTTATGGTCAGTTTTGTTGTACATTGTGTGAAAAGTTCACAACAAATCAAGTAATACAAAATGGTTTAAAACAACTTGGGGAGAACATATTTTTACATCAACTTTCATAAGTTAAGTTTAAACCCTGAAAAGTTTTTTAAGATTGCAGGTTTTGTTTCGACAGCGACGATATGTTTTCTACTTTTTTCCTGATGCTGAAAAATAAACTTGGACTTCATGGCCTGTTTGATTGGAAATAAAATAGATAAAGGGTGGTCTCTGATAACAAATCTGAGGCAGCTGCCCACTGCTTTCAATTATGAGGGTGTTTTGAGTCAAACAGATTTTCTGCTCTTTTCCGAATGCAGGGAAATTTGCTCTTATCTGTGGTAACTGACCATATGCTACACAGGCAGTAGATAGTGGCTAGGTTTAAAAAAGCTTTAGTGCATTCTCTGAATAGCCAAGCACACAACTCTTGGCTGCATTGTTATTGGTTTTCAACCATGCCAGTGATTTGAAGTGCACTACCATTCCTCACTGACTGCAATTCATAACATTATCATTACTATTATGATTACTATTATGAATCTTTGGATTCAGTTTTATGTAATATTCTAATGCAGCTAAACAGGTCATAGATTGGCTAGGACAGGGATCATCTGGGAGATTCCGTTACTCATCTGATCCAATATGCTCACTACTGTATAGATAATATCTCTCCTGAGACACGCAGGAACGGAGGAGGAGATTAGAAACAATCACCAGATGGCCGACAGAGATTTATATGGCTGATTAAATGACAGAGGGAGAAAGGATCATACGGTGATCTCCATTCATTCAGGATCCTTACACAACTTTAAAAAAGGAAGCTTCCAAAGTTTCATAATGATCATTATGCTAGCTGGGTTGCAGCTAAATGTTCTGTGCCTCATCCGTTATTTCCAAAATCAACGCAGCACGCTGTGCCTAATAGTCACAAGGCATTGGTGGGAACTAGATATTAACACGTTTTACAAACAATGACCTGGGCTGGGCTTCCTGAAAGCATCTTAGCACAAAGATGATTCTTAAAGGGTAGAGCGAGCATCACAGTGAACACTCTCTCACCAGCTTTTGGGGAACTAGGCCCAGATCACCTGCTCATCCGGCGTTTCTTCTGACTTTAAGGGTACTCATAGGAAGTCTGTCCTCCTTTGCTGCAATAACAGTCTCTACTCTTCTGGGAAGACTTTACACTAGATGCTGGAACATTGCTGTGAGGATTTGATTGCATTGTATTACTGAGGTCAGCTACTGATGTCGGATGATTAGTTCTGGATCACAGCTCATCCCAAAGGAATTGTATGGAGCTCCATCACTCCAGACAGCACAGTTCCACTGCTCCACAGCCCAGTGCTGGTTTGAATTGAAGGAATCATCCCAGATTCTCAAGGCGGTCTCAGATTTTTGGACCCTACTGTACGTTTGGGAAAAGAAAAGCTATCAGATTTGCATTTGAGGATACACAGACTAGAGAATCTGGGGGCGGGTTTTAGAAAGGGGCATCGCAATCTAGTAGCAAAAGTTGAACAGGTTATCCCCAGATGTGTGTCCACGCCACAAGATCATGTCTGGCCCTGTGAGACTAGCGGTCATGTAGCTTGGTGACTTTAGGCAAAGGAAGATAACTGTCAATATAACTGCCAAACGAGATGCTCACTTCCACACTGGTGTGAGAAATGTCTTCTTCATAAGCCTTGTTACTCTGCTACAGCCCTTTGATTTTGCAGTTCCTTCACCCTTTTAGTAAGGGAGGCATTCATTTATGTAAAAATGTACATATTGACAGATTTTGAATAAATATTCCCTTAATCAGTAATCAAATAGATTAGATACTGTAATCAATAACCAAATATGAAGTATTGCCAAACAGATAATATTGATTATCTCACAAAGGGTCGGCCTTAGTAGGAGATTGCATAGGAGATTCTAGACACTGGAAAGCCCCTGGGTTCACAGAGAGGCCTGTGTGTACCTACTGACCCAGTGAAGAGAGGGGCATGTTGACCTTGAAAAGTAAAGCAGACTGGTAAAAACCGGTTGAAACCAGTTTTTGGGAGTGAGCTCATCATGCGATGGACAAATTGATGGACGAAGAGATGTACCTATTAGAGAATGAGCTAATATCAAAATTTGAGAAGTAAGGTGGGGGGATATCAAATTACCCCAGATAAATGGTATTTGGAACACTGTATTTGCGCAGTTGGGTCTCTCGAGACCCTTTGCCACTTGATGCTGAAATAAAGAAGAAGCCTTTTTCCCTCTTCCACAAACTCAGCGTCTGAGGACTCTTTACTTTTTGACGTTTTGAGAACTTGGACTTAAAACAGTTATTAGTGAAAGTGTTTAGCCAGTATTTAACGATTTCTTTTTTATTCATAATATTATGTCGGAGGCCTGGGGTTGAAGGGGATAGCCCTTGGTCCCGACAATGTCCTGGCATTTTCTGAAAGATTAAAAAGCTAATGACCATAGGTGTTAATTTCACAGACTGAATCAGCCCTAAAGAATCCAAGTGCATTAATATAGCATAATCAAAAAAGGACAACCTTGACCTTAACACTGACGTGTTTCAGCGCTTGCGGTAATAATCTGCGAAGCTTTTGAAGCAGTCCTCCCACAGCTGTGGGCTTTACAGATACAGACACTGTTAAGCTAATCACAGCCAATTGTTAACTTCAGTGTTATTATACGTTTCGACATTTCCATTTAATTTTGTTTTGGTCTTTTGGTTTAGATTCATTTTTAAGATTTTTATTTTCTAAGAGGCGAGCTCTGTTTTTATCTAGTTTCAGTTCTACTTCTTGGTATTGATATAAAAGCTGTGATTGTAGGTAACTGATAAGTAAGACAGACTCAGACAGTCTTGTTGACACTCTTATCTCCGCACTTTGATTACATGCTTGGGATGTTCAGATATTGTTGACTCAAGCTGGACTGTAGCTTTGTTAATGAGGTCCGCTGCTTTAGCAGTAGACTGTGCTCAGCTAGGCTGCAAGTAACGCTGAATCTGAATCCCAGAAAGAATCAATTCCTCAATTCCAGGCATTTGGGAGTCGGGATTTGACTCCAAAGCATCAAACTCAATTCTATACAGTGATGTTCAAGTTTGCACACAGAGACTAAGGGATATTTTGCTGTCACTGTCTGGACAGACTGTCTTAAGAAATACATCCTTCACAGACACTGATAGTCAAGCTGTATTTTACTTTAGACATGTTAGAAAACAAAATACAATGTAAAGTTTGTAACGAAAAACTGGCTTATAATCAAACAACACTGCCAGTGCCAAAACATCGGATGATCTGAATTTGACTATGGTGTTGATGTTGTCCGAACAGCTGGAGGAGGTTCATATTGAGCACTGGTAAAATTACATAATAAACTTTATGCTCACTTCAACCATTTACAGTTTACTGCACTGTTCTGTAATGATTTACAAGTGAAATTAATCATTTTGAAATCGGATAAATCTTTTTGAATTATCCTGTATATTAAACATATTACTCTTTATTTTTGCCAGACTCTTAGAATCAACTCCATCAATGCCCATCATTTGGGATCAGAATTGATGTCAATGGCAAAATTTCTGGAATTGAACAGCCCTCACTGCAAGTTAGCCAGGGGGATTCACTTCTATGCTATGCTTAGTGCACTTAAAGTATGATAACTACGTTTTTTTTCTCTTCTATTTACTTTTTGTTCGTTTTGCAGTTATCAAGTACATTTTTAATACTGTAAATAGAAACTGTGCACTAACATGTGCAGATAAATGCCACATTTAAGTTTGCTCCCTGTAGAGGATGCGTTAACTTATTTTTACTTAGAAAATCAATGACGCATGTAAGTTGATAGTAGTTTTCATTTTTAGTATTAGTTTTTGTTAATGTTATAATAAAGTACAACATAAAAACCTTTATTTAAAGTAAACCGATTAAAAATATGATAATGCTGAGAATTCTGGAAAGCTGGGCCTCACAATCCTTCTTTTAATTGAAGCTTTATAGGTGTATGTTTGTGTTTTAATGAAATGTGGCAGTTGAATATATATTTTTTTAACATTTTTGACCATAAAAAATTGGATTTCCTGATACTGGAAATCTGAACTCTTTCTATAAGATCTATATCGGTGACAGAACTTTCATTTGGTCGAGCCCTAGCACAAGAGCAACACTGAGTAAGTGAGGGTGACTTCTTATGAATGAGAGAGAGAGAGAGAGAGTCTCTCACCAGGGCATGGTCGAAGCTGAATGTGCTGATGTAATAGGCTGAGATGTCACTGTCTGCTAGTGGCTGAGAGATCTGTGCTACAATCCCACATTCATCTGAGAGAAAAAAGAGAAAGGAAACATAAGAAGAAGTTAATCATTTACAGTACGCAGACACTGTCGCACGCTGGATCTGTCCCTTCTGTTATCCGATAACTCGCACAGACATACAAGCAGGTGGACACACATAAAACACATAACCAGCAGAAACAACATCCGCAGCTGACAGGGTCACTCTGGAGATTGTGTGACAAAGTTCAGCAGTGTGTGGTGGTATATTACGCCTGATGGTTTTATAGTGTCTGTCTCGGCTGTGTTTGAGCTATCGCTTGGCTAGAACTCTCTTGTGAACACTGTAAGTTCCTAGAGTCCCTCAAAAAAAAAAGCCTTTCATTTTTTTTTTTTGCAACTTTTAAAAAGTCCAGCTGCCCTTTACACTGTGTGAACATTAGTACCAATAGACCAAAAGAAATGATCCAAAATTCCTCAATATAATAAATGAACAGAAATAAATCAAATAGCTTACGTTAAAGTTAAGAACCGTTTTTCCTTCTCCTGTAAAGTTACCGTTACCCTAATACAGCGATGAAATAAAGCCTCACCGAAGCCCAGCGGGTGGCCCCCGATTCTAACCATCCTCCAGAGCTCACCAGAAGAGCTAGTGAAGAGCAAATCTGCAGGAAATCTGCAAAGTCACACATACACATTAATCAGAACCAGTTTCTCAACTCTGACTCTGAAAAACAAACCTTCTTAGATACGCAGCAAGACAAGGCAGACACATTTCTACAGTTATTTGTCTGCAAAGCGGAGACACACAGTTACTAATGGTGAAAGGTTTTTGTTCTTCTAGGTTTTTTTTCCTCATGTAAAAATCCAGTGCCTATGAAACACAACTGTGTGCAAAAGTTTTCGCACCCCATCACATGGCATGTCCACAATTTAGATTTCTTCCAGTATGTTAACCTCAGCAAATAAGTAGAAACTGTGCACTAAAATGTGAGGGGAAAACATCATTAAATGTGTTCTTTGTAGAGAACGTTAACTTATTTTCAACAAAGCATGTAATTTGACAGGGGGTGTTCAAACTTTTGCACACAACTGTAAGTGCTTTCAAATTTTTGATGACAAGCAAAAAAGGATGTTTTTTTTCCTTCCACATAACCAAAGTTTTGTCCCCCCAAGTATAGCAATACAAGTACACACAAGTCCTTTGCAAAGGGCACTACAGCAACTCATTTATCTCAGCAATAAGTGTGTTTTTGCTTGTAAAAACAAACATAACCTCAGAGTAAATGCAAACAAACATGAATGCAGTGACAGGGTTGACTCCTGACCATCCTCGACGGCCCCAGCAATTACACGGATTTGTTCAATTCCATCAGCAGTACTTGTTTAACAATGATTTGATCTATTAAAGGACTGACTGAGCAAACTGACATATGTAAAAATGTTACTTATTGTATTAACACTACTCGTATTTAACATTAGTGTTTTTTTAAACACTGCCCAGTTTAATAGCATTTTAAGTGGGAGATTTCTACCAACACTTTGTGGTGGTGGCCAATTTAACAAATTATCCACTAAAAATTTCCATGCAAAGTTGCACAGATGTAACTGCATGATTAACGTATTATTAGTGTATAGCCACATTTATAGATACAGATTTTTACTCAGTTATGACATTAGTTATGACTCATTGAGAAAGTATGTTTTACATCAACACAACCCTCCAGAAATGTCATATATATTTCACACGTAAAGCATGCCTACACCATGTGTTTTATTCCTGTGAAATTCATGTGACTTCTCTATAAGGGAATATATCATTATCTTGAGAAAATGAGACATTTTGACACTGTATCAGAAAATAGATAAAAAGAAGTCATCATTTTTTACTTTGTTTTGAAACATGTTTATGCTCAGCTGGTGGGATCAGCTGAACTTTGGTTCCGAGTGCTCTGAGCACACCCCTCGACCTACGTCATACACAAACCACAGCATGTACTGGCGTTAAACAGCACACAGTCAGAGTAGGTGACTCATTATACACACACACACACACACACACACACACACACACACACACATACACACCTCACACACCTCCTAATTATTGAGTTCAGCTGTTTCAGCCACACCCATCGCTAACAGGTGGATAAAATTAAGCACGTAGCCTTGCAGTCTCAATAGACAAACAATGGCAGTGCAGTGGGTCGTACTGATTAGCTCAGTGACTATAAACATGGCACTGTCATAGATGCCACCTCTGCCATCAGGAGCTTCACGAAAAGGGTTTCCTTGGCTGAGCAGCTACATACAAGCCTAAGATCAAAATGCACAATGCCAAATGGAGGGAAGTGGCATAAAGCACGCCACCACTGGACTCTGGAGCAGTGGAAACGCCTTCTGTGGAGTGATGAATCACGTTTGTCTATCTGACAGTCTGATGGACGAGTCTGGGTTTGGCGAATATCAGGAGAACGTTATCTGCCTGACCGCACTGCGCCAACTGTAAAGTTTGGTGGAGGAGGGATAATGCTATGGGGTTGTTATTCAGGGGTTGGTCTAGACCCCTTAGATCCAGTGAAGGGAAATCTTAATGCTTCAGCAGATCAAGACATTTTGGACAATTCTATGCTTACAACTGTGTGGGAACATTATGGGGAAGGCACTTTTCTGTTCCAGCATGACTGAGCCCCAGTGTACAAAGCAAGGTCCATAAAGGCCTGGCTGGGTGAGTTTGGTGTGGAAGAACTTGACTCCTACACAGAGCCCTGACCTCAACCCCATCCAACACCTTTAGGATGAGCTAGAACAGAGATTGTGAGCCAGACCCTCTCGTCCAACATCAGTTTCTGACCTCACAAATGCTCTTCTGGATGAATGTTCAAAAATTCCCACAGACACTCCAAAATCTTGTAGAAGCTTCCCAGAAGAGTAGAAACTGTTATAGCTGCAAAGGAGGACCAACTCCATGTTACTCAATGCCTATAGATTTAGAATTTAGAATGGGTTGGCATGAAAGCTTCTGAAGGTGTAATGTGTAGGTATCCCAATTGTGTGTGTGTGTGTGTGTATATATATATATATATATATATATATATATATATATATATACACATATACATACACACACACACACACACACACACACACACCCCACCCACCCACCAAATCAGAAACATCTTGTGTGAAATGAGTGTCGAGGCTTACTGTCTCTGAGCTTCCGTATCCATCACCAAGGAGACGTAGCCATCGATCAGGGAGAAAGAGAAGAACTTAATGCACTCCAGATCGTCAGCCACAGCGGCATCCTCCTTAGGACTGCACATGAAAAACAACACCCAGCAGTCACATCAGGGTTTACAATAACAGCAAGACATACAGTTAAGGCTAGAGATGCAGTAATCCAGGCCACATCAGCAGAAAATGCAGATGTGAAAGAGAGAAAAAAAAATGAATGAATCTAATGTGTACTTATTTTCACTTAGAAAATCAACACAACATGTAATGTGACCAGAGGTAACGTTTCATACGCCTGTATCACTGTCCTATACTACCAGCCAGTACTGAAGTTCCATAGACTGATGTGGATATTTGGACTTTATGCTGTTTATCTGAGTTTAAGAAATGTAACAATTGAGAAATGACAGTAAAGCACTGGTTAACTAAAACTGTTGGGGTCTGTTTCATTTCTGACCATATCAAATATATAATATATTATACTGTAATTGGTTCTATATTCTAGAAGTGGTATATTGGTTCTATATTCTAGAAGTCAGTGCCAGTGACAACATGTCAAAAGCATGCATTCTTGTGAGCTTTCAGAGATTCACTACACATACTGTACTTCCAGCTTTTCTAGAAACACAGATAATTTTAAGACAGAATATATGACCTCCAGTAATTCACCCACTCGTTTTTGTATTTTCAGTGGGCACCGCCTGTCTGCCTCTCTGCTGGATAGCAGAAAAGTAACGTAATCATGAAAAGGGGAAGGCGTGAAGGTGGGTAACTCTGACGTCAGTTAGCTTCTCATTTCAGAGAAAACAGAAAAATTTAGCTGCAATGACTACACACCCTCCGAGGTTAAGAAGAACATTTGCCATTTAACAGCTCTTAATATGATTTACGTGGCTTAGTCCTCTGTGAACATCTATACATGTTTCAAGTGTGTGTTTCTAACTGCACTCCAGTCACTACATGGATTTGCTGAATTCAAGCAACAGCACACCTGATTTAATATAACAAAGGACTGATTAGATAAACTAGATATTAACTGGGAACTCTGGATACTGGACCTGTTCAAGGAGAGGTCACTCTCACACACATATAATCACAAAGTGTTGTTTGTTTGTTTCTGTACTGCTACTAAGGAATGTACTAGATTGGATACGAAAGGCAGAAAAGAACAAGTCTGAGCCATTCTTGGAATACTGTATAGCTCTTCCTGTGGGGTAGTAGATCAGAACTTTGATGCTATTCTTGTAATTGCTTGCAGACTAAAATGCTAGATTGCAGCATCAATGTTTACACTGCTTTTGGGCTATAGGAGGTTTAATGAGGTTAGTTGTAGCTTTGTTAAGTCCTGAAAAAAGACAAAAGAGAGAAATGAAGTGCACCTCTGAGTGAACCGACAACAGACTCAAGTTTGAAAACTTTTCATAGCGCTCTTTTAAAAGTCTTGAAAACGAAATGACAATGTTTTACACTGAAATGAAGGAATGAAACTAATTGTGAACAAAATAAGCATCAAATAGTCAGGAAATATGAGGGTAAACAGTGAAACGCAGTTCCCTCTAACTTATTGTGACAGAATATCTAGCAGTGCTGTCACTGAACTAGTCTGAACTTGCCATATTGTAGCTGTCCAAAGTACTTCCGCTGTTTCCAATTTTTATTTTTCTACATCATTTGAACACAGGAGCGGTCCTTTACACTGTGCACATTTCATGACGAACGGATTAAAAGAAATTCTCAAAAATTCCATAGAATAAAATCTCTTTACATTCATTTACATTAAAAGTAAAAAATGTTCCCCTCTCCTGTTCAGTTCAATTATTTTGGACAGCGACAATATGTTCTTTTACAACAACCAACCAAGTGAAAAATCCATAAAAGCGCATTGAATTTCACGTTCAATTTTTAAAGTAGAAGATTTGGAGCCAATTTTCCACTTTCTTCTGTCATTAACAACAGTTTCTATCCTGTTTTCATGTAAAACATTTGTTTTTATTTATTTACTTTTTTTGGTATTTATCCCCCAGTTTTCTCCCCAATTTAGTCATATCCACTTCCACCCACTAGTTACGACTCGTTAGGGAGAAGACTAGCACAGGCTTCCTCAGAGACCTGTGAAGCACCACGGCATCTTTTCGAACTGTCGCTAACGCAACGTCATTGGACAGCCGAACGCGCTCGGAGGAAAGCGCCAACCGCCAGATCTGTTATGTCATCTAACAGATGTCTGCGTTGACTAAAGGGGGGGAAAGGGGGGCCATCCTACCCACCCAGAGAGGCCAATTGTGCTCCCTACGACTCCTGGCCACGGATGGCTGCAGCATCACAAGGGATCGAACTCACGATCTCCCGATGATAGGGCCAACGCTTGGACGGTTGCGCCACTCAGGAGCCTTTTTTGTTTTGTTTTTATCTGAAATATTCGTTGCCAAATTTGATTTCTGCATTACCTATGGTTTTCTGTCATGTAGCACAAAATGATTTACATGTTTAACGCTGAAAAACTGCACGATGATTGGACAAAATTGCAAGCCAGTTAGTCTTTGAGTGCAGCCCACCTGTTGGAGTAGAAGAGGACGTCGATGAGCGTAGTGGCGATGCCCGGCAGAGTGTCAGGGTCCAAACTCATCACACAGAACTGATTCTTGGGGATCATCACTGGGTGCACTGTGGAATGAGGGGCTACACAGACACAAAGACACAAGCTAAGACCAGGGAGCACTACCATATGGCTTGTGACTGCATTCAGATGGACATACAGTATCTAAGTTCATCTTTTCAGCTTTGCAATTGGTGCCATATGTGTGAATGGTGCGAATTTAGATGGGGTCAGTGCTGCGTTACTGGATGAGGTCTCACCTTCTTTTCCGTTCCTCTGGAGGCCGTTGCATGTATCCTGACTGTGTACAGGCACAGATTCCCCGTCCACCTCCCGGAAAATATTAAACTCTTCTGCCAGCGTGTGGATCACCACCGACAGGTCTTTCTCTCGCACCTGAGGAAAGATAGAGAGCTTAACATACGTGTAAGAAATGAGTGACAATATTAACAGTATTTACTGAATCACCTGATAAGAAAACATTAAATTAATTAATTCCAATAAAAGCAATGCTGCATCCTACAATAGTTTCTGAAACAGCTGTATGATGACAGAAGCACACTTTGTTAATACATCATGCATAAACAGTACAGCATGCTGACTCTGTCCTGTTACACATCAGCCGCGTCCAATTAACTGATCAGCTTTTAGCTGCTTTAGTCAGCATCTTCTGCTTCACTAACCATGACAGAGAACCACAGAAACTATTTTTAAATGTCTGAACATTAATGATTCTTATTTTAATTGCTTGATCAGTGGCAATGGAGCGTTTTACCAATAATAAAATGACAAAACAAACAACTAAGTAACATTCAATAGGAATAGGGTCTGGCTTAATATGAAAATAATGAAGCTGATACAAGTAGCAATTCTAAGAGGCTAAAAATTCAGAAAACCAGTATCAGTCCTCACTTGACACACTTCTTAACCTTTCTTAAACAGCAGAAACTCTTAAACGATGTAAATATTATAGTGGAGCTACCCATATTTTATTTGCGGTTTTGGTTTCTGTTTATTACTTCTGTTTTTGTTTATTTTTTTTACTTATTTTAATCACTTTTTATCTTTTTCTTCATAAAAGGTTACGGTAATACATTTATATGTTTTTGCTACTTTAACTATGATGATGGTTTATGTTGAGAGTCACCAGTTCAACCTGGATTGGTGTCAGAAAGTTCAAATCCCAGTGATGGTGCAACAATAAAAGTCAGTAACTATCTGTGCGCTATTTCCAATATTTTCACTGATGCACATAAAACCATGGAGTCGTCAATTTTGGCCAGTAATGTTACAGTAACACTACCGGCCAACTGATATATCGGTCATGCACTAATATTCAATTCAAGGTTCAATTCTACCAACCTTCAAACCATCATTGCTATATCAATATTTACTTCTCTGAACCTATTTTGCCAAATAATAAGCAAGAAGAGGGCTAACTTGAGAAGCACTGTTCAAATTTGTATTTATTTCAGGGCTGGCCAAACCTGCCCCAACAGGTGTCTCCTTCTGCTTTGTTTAATTCCAACTGTAATTAAGCATAAACGGTGCAGCTAAATGCATGAGGAGGATCTCAATATGCACCTGTTAGATCGGAGTTCAAATCTCTGGTCCAGGACCAAAGTGGATTGAGCAAAAGAGCAGACAAAGAATCCATTTTAGTCTTTTATGTTCTACTGATGACACTGATGTTGTTGTGATGTCTGGCATGATCATGATCAAAGTTTCTCAGAACAAACACTGCCCATCAGAAGTTTGCTGCTGTCATTAGTTTTACTGCAAACCACAAGGGTTTTGTGCCAACCTGCAATGACTCATCACATTAAACAGAAATCTGTTTAGATCTGCCTTTGAGGAATCTACTTTATAAGACAACTTGTAAGCATGAGATCACACATTTTCTCCCCAGGCTGTGACATCAGAGGTTACCAACTCGCAAATGTTTCAGGTGCTTAAACAACTTTTGGGCGAAAAGAGTCTAAATCTGTGCTTTTATGAACATGAAGCTGAGCACTGAAGCTAAATATACCCTAAGAATCAGCAACTATTTGTTCATTTCAGTTTTTTCTTACTCAGTTGAAAAGTAACAGCAAGAGAACTGAAATTTGATAAGAAGACTAGGCGTCCCAAAACTTTTGATGGCTAGTGAATGAACTAAACTTAGGCCCAATCCCATTTCACCCCTTGCCCTTACCACTTAGCCCTTAGCCCTCCGTTTTACGCGTTCACATCTATGGGTAGGGTGTCCTGATTTTTGTTGAGATAGAGGGGATGGGTGAAGTGTTAGGGCTACATGACCCTCCAAACGGAGGTTTTTAGAGGTCAACTCCAAACGGAGTGTTGTGAGAAGATGGCTGTACAAGCGACCGAAGAAACCCACAAATGTGTTAAAAATGACAATAACCACTGTATTATCTCAGTTTAATGTTGCTTTAATGTATTAAGGTGCTTTTCTTCATAACAGGCATAAAAAGCCTGAGGCACCAGAATGTAACTGCTGTACCATTTAAGGTGGAACGGAAAAATTCAAACAAGAAGCTGGCAAAAAGCTGACTTCAGCTTCATATCACCGAAGAATTAGAGGTGGGTGATGCTAAATAATTTTCGCATCTCCCCTGTTTGAAAGCATACGACTCCCTAAACGTAACTAAAGCCCAGCAGTGAGGAGCTGAACTTCACTGTTTCTCTGCTGTCCCTGCAGACTGGCAGGGTCGCCTACAGAGCACCGCTAGCAGCCTGTTAATGAAGTAATGTTCTTTTTTATTTGAGGGTCCCATTTCATAGGGGAGGATTTCAACCACTAACCCTTGTAACTCTGTTCCAAGGGGCAAGGTGACACTCAAAAACAAGGGGTAGGGGTAAATGTAAGAAATAGGACTGGGCCTTAAAATGGTGTTGATGCAAAGCAGGAACAAACCCCTCACCAGGATAAAGTCCGTTTGATAGGTGGAGAGCATGAAGACCGACACATGCTGCTCGGCCAACGGGGCAATGACGGACTTGGCGATTTTGGTCACGCCCACGGCCTGGGAGCTGCTGGATGTGTTTCCATTGGAGATGACGTTGAGGGGCAGCCAGGTAGAGCATTCTACCTGCAGGTGCTCAGATGGTTGCAGCTCTAGAGGAGCCCAGGGAGACAAAAAGAGGTGAAGAATGGGTGAGACAAAGGGCAGGTTAATGGCCTTATGGGTAGTGTAGATACTAATTTGCGATAAAATTTAAAATGCACATAATCACAAGTAGAAAAAGATGAGGCCCATAATGAGGGAAGATAAGAGCAACTCTTGTGCAAAGGAAAGCACGACTGCTGGAACGCTTCCAGCACACAACCTCTTACAACAAGCTGACTCTTGACAAATTACTTAAAAAACAAGATGCGAACTGCTGATGCCAGAATCAACCAACCCAAATAAGCAATCAAAGCAGATCTCATCACAGCCACAAATCTCCAAGCAATTTTTCCGTTTCCTCCCTATGCTGAAATCTAATTTCCGTGAGCGAGCTCATGGTAAACCCATGAAATGACTACTTCTAATAAACCACAGGAAGTTCAACATGTCAACCCTTTAAGACTGACTTGAGACCAGTTTTGCCATTTCCTTTATTGCAGATTGGGTGTGGACATACCAGCCGCAGATCTGCAGCAAGTGGACAGCCTCTAATCTGGACTACAGATGATATAATCCGTTATTTCACACAGGAAAATTCTGCTGATCTTTTCCTGTGAGATGACTGGTATGAACCCACAGGCTGACAGATGCCACAGCATTTTAAAATGAGTCACAGACACCGTAATATATTCGCTATTAATATATGGGGATCTCTAGAGTTGAGAAAGAAAAAAAAAAATCTATTTAATGGTGAAATGAAATGAAATTAAATAGGTGAAAAACTAGATTTATACATGGAGACCCATGTCTTAATCTTTTATTATTTAATTATGTGTGTTGTTAACGCAGAACTAAGCCCACTGATATACTATCAGGATAATAAACCCTTATGAACTAACGTTTTATTGGTCTACAAGTTGGAGCTCCTATTACAGACAATAGCTAGTAGTGGTTGTATAGCATAGTGGATAACACCATTGCCTGCACATTGAAGTCCAGGCAGAAATGCCACTGTTATAGTTAAGATGTCATCAGATTTCCTTGTAATGGGTGCATTCAAAAGGAGAGGCTGCATGTTATGGGTTGTGCAACATAATGTGCCCCATATTCAGTTATGTTTGACAGTGATGTCAGTGTTCCAAATGATGAATTAGCTATAATATGATTTTTCATGTTTCTTCAAACAGACTACAATGTCTGTGACATCATCTGTGCCTTAATCCTTAATAAAATCCACAGCAGAAATGTACTGTAGCTTAGGTAATGTAATCTATCATACTGTGTGGCCTCTAGTGATTTACATGCCTTAGAATCATACAGAATGCAGCTTTAAGATCCATCAGAACATCCTAAAAGCACCTTCCCTCATACAATATGGACTATTCCTGCCCCATCAGCCTACAATCGTACTCTGGTTGGATGCCAGGTTACAGTAGCTCAAGATCATAAACAGAGACCCACACAGTCAAAAATAAAATGGCAGTTTAGATGCTATTTTTGTGATGTCTCCTGTTGTGTGGTGCCTGGGCCTGAATGGACATGCACAGATGTGCAGCACTTCACTTGGGTCTTTCACTGCAGGAAGACCAACAGACTTATTGAATATATAAATATTAAAGAGCAACATTCAATTAAACACAGTGAAATAAAAAAAAGCGTATTTAATTCGCCTGTGCAAAAGTTATGGTACATTTTATGTTTTTCAATATGTTGAATTCAGCAAATAAACAGAAACTGTGCAGTAAAATGCCATATTTAAGTGTGCTCCCCTGTAGAGGATGTGTTGGCTTATTTTTACATAGAAAATCAACAAAACATGTAATAATATAATATAATACTGCACATTTGCACATTTATTTCCTGAGTTTAACATATTTTGAAAAAAAAAACATAAAATATAAACCAAATTCCTAAAAAGTTGAGATAGTAAAAAAAAAGTGATTCTGAAATGAATTCCTGCAACAAGTTCCAAAAAGGCTGGGAGAGCAATGTGAGACTAGAAACAGCAGTGAGTAATGTTTATTTTTTTATTTGTTTATTTAATGTTTGTTGATTACACCTTTGACAGACAGCGGAATTATTTGCAAATTTATTGCAATTACTTACATGGCAATTCATTTTCAGCTAAAATACCTGACAGTGACAGGAGTAACTCTTGAACTTCTGGGGCTCACACATCCCCTAAAACCTATAAGATGGGTTATTTTGCCTCTACACTACTGTTACTTCCTGAATAGGGGCTACAGGAAGTGTGTGTGGGTGTGTGGGTGGGTGGGTGGGTGGGTGGGTGTGTTACCTTTAAATCCTTCTTCATCAAGAACAACTGTGTAATTTTCTGGAGTCTCTGTCAGACTGAAGAATTTACATCTGTGTGAGAGAGAGAGAGAGAGAGAGAGAGAGAGAGAGAGAGAGAGAGAGAGAGAGAGAGAGAGAAAGAGAGAGAGATAGCGAGCGAGCATGTGAGAGAATGCAGGATGGAAGAGATAGAGGGGATAAGAGAAAGCAAAAAAAAAGTGAGAAAGCGAGAGAGAGAGAAAAGAGAAGGACAGAGAGCGAGAGAGTGAGCGGGTGAAAGAATATAAGAGTGATGGTAGAGACAGAGAGGATGAGAGTGAGAGTGATGGAGAGAACAAGTGAGAGCATGAGAGAATGAAAGAGTGGTAGAGAGATAGGGAGGAAGAGAAACGGGTAGAGAAAATGTGAGTGGGTGAGAATGAAAGAGTGATGGGAGAGATAGAAAGTGAGAGACAGACAGACATGATGGAAGAGATAGAGGGAACAAGAGAAAGCAAAGAGAGAAAAAGAGAATGACAAGGCGAGAGAGCGTGAGTGGGTGACAGAATGAACGAGTGATGGCAGAGATATAGAGTGAGAGTGATTGAGAGAATGGGTGAGAGAACGAAGAGATAGAGAGGATGAGAAACAGAACAGGTGATATATGAGAGAGAGAGAGAGAGAGAGAGAGAGAGAGAGAGAGAGAGAGAGAGAGAGAAAGAGAGAAAGAGAGAAAGAGAGAGAGAGAGAGAGAGAGAGAGAGAGAGAGAGAGAGAGATTAGACACTGTGTGACTGAATAAAAACAATGACAGATTGCTGCTAAGACTTTCCCAGGATGGGGCAAGTGGGCCAGGGGCCAAACACAGGGAGAGAGATGCAGAGAAACCCCCCCCACACACAACACACACAGCATTCCAAACACACCTTCTTTCTCTTTAATGTTTAATTCTGTATGAAATAATTATCAGCTGAATATGACAGTAAAGAAAATCTAACCTGGATAAATTACTGTCGTTGATAATGATTTTAATGATAGAAATGTTGTATCTTTGGCCTTATTTATCTTTTTTTGTCTTTGCTGTCAATCCTAGACCTGCTAAATGTTTTTTTGTTGTTTTTAACACTGACAATAAAGATCTATCTATCTATCTATCTATCTATCTATATGTCTGTCTGTATGGGTATCAGTGACTTTATAAGGTTTGGAAGTGTGAATAACAGGGTTACTGTATCTAGAAGTGGACACATATGCAAATGACAAGCAGCAGCTTCCGACTGAAATGCATGCAGGACTGGCCATTCGGTCACAATACGGGAAAACAGAAAATTTGGCCAAATCTAAATGACCCCCTTATGGACATGCAGTGCAGTACTCAAGTTTGAAGCCATCACTTCATGAACTGTGTAGTACACGATATGTAGGAAGTGGGGAGCCATTCGAAACCCAGCCTGTCTGTAGCTGTTACATCATCGCAGGCTTTGACCCAAATTCTTCGGCAGCAGGCGGTGGAACCCAGGACAGCGTCGACTACTTCATTCAGAGTAGCCCATTGTCTCAATGTTATAGAACCAGAGAATCATGGGAAATTCAGGCTGGACCATCAGTAAACAGGCTGCAGTGTCTCTAAATGTTTTCTAAAGGCTTTCTTCTGCACATTGAAGCTTTCTGACAATTCTTTCATCTAGTTTACAACATTAATGCCGTGCATGTAAACAACAACACAGACAATGTGCATCACATAAGTGTGCAAAACACAGAGTTTCTACTTGAAATGGACAAAATGCACTAGCAAAGCAGCAGCGCCACATTAAAAAAAGCTAGTTACTATGCACTGGTTGTTGCTGTTCACAACTGGACTAAATCTGTATTTTTTTAATAATACATACTACTATATGCTGCTGTCCAGCATTCTAGAAGTACTAACAACAGTTAGTAGCATACGCAGATAACATACCAGCTCTCTGCTGAGGCACTCGTGCAGGAAAGTTGTATGCAAAAGAAGTACAGTCATATGCAAAAGGTGGAATACCCCTGATGAAATTACATGTTTTGTTGATCTTCTACAAAACAAATTCCACAAAAGTTGGGACTGCAGGTCCATTCTGAACTGTCTTTAAACAAAAACAGTACAAAGACGAGATAATTGAAATTGAAGCAATAGTTACAATCATTTTTAATAATAATAATAATAATAATTAATAATGCAATAGTTTTAGAACAACGTTCCTCAATGAGCAATAACAAGGTTTGAGGTATTTCACCATCAGTGCATATCATCAAAAGAGTCAGGGAGTCTTGATAAATATCTGTGTGTAAAAGGCAAACTAAAACTGAATGACTGAACTTTTATCCCTCAGATGTGCACTGCACTGAAAACCGGCATGCTTATGTGATGGATATCACCACATAAGCCTCAGGAATGCACAATGCGAGTTAAGACTGTATCATGTACAGCAGAATCCATACATCAACAACATTCAGAAACGCCGCTGACTTCTCTGGGCCTGAGCTCATTTGAAATGGACACAGTGGAAACATACCGAGGTCTGACGATTCAAGCTTTCAGAGTGTTTAGAGAAATAACAGTTCAAAAGTCAGCGTCTGTCATGGTGTAGGGGTGTGTTAGTGGGTAACTCTGGGAAAAGTCTATTAACACAAAGATATTCACACATTTTGGAGCAACATATGCTGCCTTGTACGCGTCACCTTTTTTAGGGACGTCCATGCTTAATTCAACATGACAGGGCCAAGAAACATTCTGCACATATTATCACATATCAGAGAGTGCAGGTGCTACACTGGCCTGTCTGTCTCGTATTGAAAACCTGTGGCACTTTAAGAAAATGAAAAATATGACAATAAAGGTGAGAGACACTATTATTTTCTTATACCTTATACTCAATCATTTTTATTGCAGTTTTAGCAAATGGCCTTTTGTTGCAAAAAAGTGACCCCGCCTACATCTCCTTTCATATTCTCATCTTCATCCCCCCTTACCTCCTCCTCTTCCTCCGCCTTAATCTTTCACTTTCATCTTCTTCCTCCTTCCTCCCCCCACAGTTTGCAATGTGAATAAGGTCCTCCCAAAATATTTCTTGTTAGACTGTTGACTGACTGTTGATCTATCAAGCTGCACCCAAACATGATTCTCTGTATGTGTAAATAAACTCAAGTCAACACTGAAGCTCCAGTCTCCTGACCCTTCCCGTCTATATGGTTGCACATATGCATTATGTTAAACTCAGTAAATAAATTGTGCCCTAAAATTAGCAGAAAGATGACATTTTTTAAATGAGATTAACTCATTTTCACTTAGGAAATCAAGAAGACATGCATTTCGATCGTGATGTTTAAACATTTGCTTACAACTGTCCAGCAGGCCGAACAAAACATAAGTGCCTTAACTGAGAGCTGGTATCACACGAGTGTTCAGCATCAGCCGATATTTTTCAGCATTTCTTTTTTTCTTGGCATTCAGGCTGGACTTTATTATGGCTAAAACTTTTCTCTGAAAGCCGTCCATCCTCAGGTCTCCCATCAACAGCTCTGCTGCTGCCACCCCGTCCAGCTGATTCCTGTTTTGAGCTCAGCTCAGCAGAACCTAATTCAGAGCCTCCAGCGCAGGCCGGTCGAGCCGGCAGCAGCAGAGCGGAGGGGGAAAGCTCAACCCCGCCTGCAGCGTTAACTTGGGGCAGCAGCATTGTGTTAGCTACCCTTGCACTTCCTGTTCACCTCCGGAACCCCCCGGGCTGCACTTCCTGCAAGGGCTCCACGACCTTCTCACCACCGCAAAAAACATCCTTCAAACAGAGAAAAAGAGGACGAGACAGAAAGAGAAAAGGAAGGAACAGAGAGAGAGAGAGAGAGACAGAGAGAGAGAAAGGCATACCAACTGGCCACTTCATTAAGTGCCCCTCTTTGTATCTACACTCTGTCCATTAATCAACTCCACTGACCGTACAGGTGCACTTTGTAGTTCTTCAATTACAGACTGTAGTCCATCTGTTTCTCTGCATACTTTGTTAGCCCCCTTTTACCCTGTTCTTCCGTGGTTAGGACACTCAAAGGACCACCACAGAGCAGGTATTATTTGGGTGGTGGATCATTCTCAGGACTACAGTGAATCTGATGTGGTGGTGGTGGTGTGTTAAGTGTGTGTTGTGCTGGTCTGAGTGGATCAGACACAGCAGTGCTGCTTGAGTATTTAAACACCTCAGTGTCACTGCTGGACTGAGAACAGTCCACCAACCAAAATTATCCAGCCAACATCGTCCTATGGACAGCATCTGTGACCACTGAAAAGGTCTAGAGCTCATGCGTCAAACACAAGGCCCATGGGCTAAGTCAGGCCCGTGGCATAATCCTATTCGGCCCACAAAATTATTTTCCATTTCACCAGGAACTGCACTACAGTTCCCAGCATGCACTGCAACATAATACAGTAGTTGTTGCCCTCTTCAAACACACTCACTAAACCTGGCAATTAACAGGAGTTGAATCAGGTATGTATGATCTATGAGATCAAAAAACTGTGCTGGACACTGGAGTTGTGCACCCCTGAGCAAAGCAGACCAACAAGGTAGGAGTGTCTAATAGAGTGAAGAGTGAGTGGACACAGTGTTTCAAAACTCCAGCAGCACTGCTGTGTCTGATCCACTTGTACCAGCGCAACACACACTAACACACCACCACGTCAGTGTTACTGCAGTGCTGTGAAAGATCCACCACCCAAATAATACCTACTCTGCGGTGGTCCTGGTGGGAACATGAACAGGGTAAAGGGGGGCTAACAAACTTGAACAGAAAAACAGATGGACTACAGTCTGTAATTGTAGAACTACAGTGCTACATGGAGTTGAACAAGGGGTGTACATACAAGGAGGGGTAATTAATGAAGTGGCTGGTTAGTGTATTGGCTATATATATAAAAAATATATATGTAATTATGTTTGGTGTCTGAAGTTTGCTTCTTTAAGTTTGCACCGGAGCTAGAAGGCTAAAGTAGCTAAATAATAATAATAATAATAATGATAAATAATAATAAAGCTTATACCCCACCAAAGTTCTAAAACAGAGATCCCTCTTAGACAGAATTCATCTAATGCCTGCTATTGTATTTAGATATGCAACGTACTTTGGCATGTTTTTATAGATAGTAGTTTATCTTTCAGTGTCACATGAATCAAGTCTATTTGAGATTACTTAACAACTCAACACAGCGTGAGGAGCATTTGAGATGATTTAGGCATGCAGTTTGTACAATGCTATTTGGTTGTCATAGGCTTTCATTACTTGTTATATTGGCCTCATAGCTCTAGGGCAAAGATTAGAGAAGCAAACTTCAGGCTTCAAACATGTCTTGGCTGACTGACTGTATTTGGGCTAAGGGGGACATTTCACCAAATCAAGCCAGACTCTAGTCTAGCTTCTAGTCCCCACAGCGGCCTATTTCAACAACAGCTTTTCCTGAAACTGCACTGCTAGGGTGGAGCTCTGGGTTGGTGTTCCTTCAGTCTAATATGCAAAAAAAGCAGTGCCTGCTCCAAAGTATGTTTAGCAATTGCTGCAAAAGCAGATCAGATTCATCCATGAGTGATGTTGAGAATGGGGGTGGTAGAATGGTAGTTGTAAAATGAGGATTTGGGAATGGGGTTAAAACTGGGGTTCTGCAATGGGAGCTCTAGGATGAAGCATTTAATAGGAGAGCTATGGATAGAGCTAATGGAAGATATGGTAGAATGAGGCCTTTAGGACTAGAGTTTAACATTCGGAGTTTTAGGACGAGTTTTAGGACTAGAGTTTTAGAATGAGGCATTTAGAAATAGGGTTGTACAGTGGGAGCTCTAGAATGAGGCATTTAGAAATATGGCTCTCCTGTAAGAGCTCTAGAATGATGCATTTAAAATGAGAGTTGCAGAATGGTAGTTTGAGAATGAGACCTTTAGGACTAGAGTTTTGCAATTGGAGTTTTAGAACTAGAGTTTTAGGATGAGGCATTTATAAATGGGGCTAAACAGTGGGAGTACTAGAATGAAGCATTTAGAAAAATGGTTCTGCTGTGGGAGCTCTAGAATGACGTATTTCAGAATAAGAGTTGTAGAATGGTAGTTCAAGAATAAGGCCTTTAGAACTAGATTTCTACAACAGGAGTTCTAGAATTAGATAATGGCTACAGAATACCAGTTCTAGAATGGCACATTTAGAACTAGGGTTCTGCAGTGGGAGCTCTAGAATGAAGTATTTAGTAGGAAAGCTGTAGAATGAGGCCTTTAGGACTAGTGTTGTATACTGGGAGTTCTACAATAAAGCGATGGCTGTAGAAAGGCAGTTCTAGAACAAGGCACTTAGAAATATGGTTCTGCAGTGGGAGTTATAGAATGACACATTTCAAATAAGAGCTGGAGATAGTTTGAGAATGAGGCCTTTAGAACTAGACTTCTACAATGGGAGTTCTACAATGAAGAAATTATGATGATGGCTGTAGAATGGCAGTTCTAGAATGAGGCATTTAAAACTAGGGTTCTGCAGTAGGAGTTCTTGAATGAAGCATTTAAGATGATGGCTGTAGAACGGCAGTTCTAGAACAGGACATTTAGAAATATGGTTCTGCAGTGGGTGTTCTAGAATGACACTTAAAATGAAAGTTGTAGATAGTCTAGGACTAAGGCCGTTAAAACTAGGGTTCTGCAGTGGATGCTCCAGAATGAAGCATTTAGGAGGAGAGCTGTAGAATGGAGTGTTTTACACTGGGAGTTCTAGAATGAAGCATTTAAAACGATGACTGTAGAATGGCAGTTCTAGAACAAAGCATTTAGAAATATGTTCCTACCATGGCTGTTCTAGAACCAGGCATTTAGAAATATGGTTCTGCAGTGGGAGTTCTAGAATCAAGCATTTAGAAATATGGTTATGCAGTGAGAGTTCTAGCATGAAGCATTTAGAAATATGGTTCTGCAGTGGGAGTTCTAGAATGAAGCATTTAGAAATATGGTTATGCAGTGAGAGTTCTAGAATGAAGCATTTAGAAATATGGTTCTGCAGTGAGAGTTCTAGAATTAGGCATTTAGAAATATGGTTATGCAGTGGGAGTTCTAGAATGAAGCATTTAGAAATATGGTTCTGCAGTGAGAGTTCTAGAATGAAGCATTTAGAAATATGATTTTGCAGTGGGAGTTCTAGAATGAAGCATTTAAAAATATGGTTCTGCAGTGAGAGTTCTAGAATGAGGCATTTAGAAAAATATGGTTCTGCAGTGAGAGTTCTAGAATTAGGCATTTAGAAATATGATTTTGCAGTGGGAGTTCTAGAATGAAGCATTTAGAAATATGGTTCTGCAGTGGGAGTTCTAGAATGAAGCATTTAGAAATATGATTTTGCAGTGGGAGTTCTAGAATGAAGCATTTAGAAATATGGTTTTGCAGTGGGGGTTCCAGAATGAGGCATTTAAAAATATGGTTCTGCAGTGAGAGTTCTAGAATGAGGCATTTAGAAAAAATGGTTCTGCAGTGGGAGTTCTAGAATGATGCATTTAGAAATATGATTTTGCAGTGGGAGTTCTAGAATGAAGCATTTAGAAATATGGTTCTGCAGTGGGAGTTCTAGAATGAAGCATTTAGAAATATGGTTTTGCAGTGGGGGTTCCAGAATGAGGCATTTAAAAATATGGTTCTGCAGTGAGAGTTCTAGAATGAGGCATTTAGAAAAAATGGTTCTGCAGTGGAAGCTCTAGAATGATGCATTTAAAATGAGAGTTGTAGAATGGCAGTTTGAGAATAATAAATAAGCCCTTTAGAACTGGAGTTCCATAATGGAAGTTCTAGAATGAAGCATTTAGGAAAAGAGAGTTGCAGAGCGGAAGTTCCAGGCCTTTAAAACTAAGCGTTTTACAGTGGGAGTTCTAGAATCAAGCATGTTAACAACAGAGACAGCGTTAACAATGATGAGCTTCAGTCCAGGTTTTATGGAGCTGGTGGATGAGGAATTTCACACACAAGCAGAAACAGTGTCCCCTGACCACATACTCATGTGAACCACAAACGCTCAGAGCCAAATACAGCCTGCAGTCTGGAAAAGCCAAACTACAAATTTACAGTGAAAATATCACCCCTTTCACCACTTCAGGGCTAACGGCTTTCACCAAACCAGAGAAACAACAAAGCCACAACCGAACAAACTTTTACATAACAATCCTTTACATAACCCTGTTTATTCTGTTCTGGGGAGCTTTTTCTCTCAACGCTGCTCACTTCATTTTCACCTCTTCACCCAATACGTGTCAACCCTACTGAGTCATTCGCCTTCTATGCAACACAGGGACAGCACTGTGCAGGTGTTGTGAAACACTTCCTCTGCATTAGTGCTGGGACATGTCCACTCAGACGTGTCATGAAATGCAATACTGAGCTTCTGTGTCATCAGAAAGAAGGTTTTTCCCCTTCAGCGGAATATTTTGTGCATGCATTTGAAGTATTTGCTGAATTTGGTTTCTGGAGGACTGTCTGTTTTATCAGTGTGCATTAAAATAATGGAAGTCTATGCCAGCCAACATCTTTTTAGGTGACTTAAGACGGTTCTGGACTCATATTTTGGCTGACTGACCACATTTCAGGGTGGTGTAAAAAAGATTTTTTTTTGGCCAAGCATTCCTTTAACAAGCGTGATCTCACTCCCTTATTCATATAGACACGTCTAGCACTTCCAGGCTGTGTTCAAAACTGTGCCATCTCTGTCTCCATCCAAGGGCAATGCCATTTATCTATGAGCAAACCTTGGTTTTGTAAGTTGACAAGTTGTCATTTTTCCCATTATGTGTGTCAGGCTAGGCCAAAAATAGCCAATTCGCACTATTTTGAACCAACTCATGCAGTTACTTCCCTTTCTAGTTGAGTTTACTCACAGTCCAGACACTGTCCAGCTGATCAGAGCCTGTAGTGAAGTGGGTAAAGTGGGCTGAAGGGCCTAAGGCTGATCTCACATGGTGTTTCATGGGCCATCAGCTGCAGAGAATGGTGTTAGTGTACTCTGTAGTCTGTGGCTACGTGCATGCATCCCAGTGGTGTGAGACTGAACACTGAGGCAGGAGAGAAAGACCTAGTGCGATCATGCCTCTAGCAATAGGGGGGGAAAGTCGTGGGGAAAGGGGGAGGAAATGGGCTAGATAGGTACCGGTGAGCAGCCCCACGGCGATGGAAGCGAACTTACCTCGTCCTGTTCCTTAGAAATATCAATTTTATTAGAGGGTGGGTGTAATTTTGCAGCCCACTTTTGCTGATACTGGTCACCCTCAGTCTGTGGTCTAGAATGTGCAAGTCCATCGCCTCTTCCCAGGAAGACGTGCCGGAGAAAAACAACGACCGCTCGCTCTCGGTCCACAAACTCCCACTGAATACGAGCCTTAACGACGGGCTGAGCTACGGAGCCGTGCGATCCGCACACATTGTGGCTGGGAGAGCAGCAGGAAAGCTGCAGGAGAAGAAGAAAAACCCGTCGTGTGTAATTCGAGCCGTGAACCATACAGCACCGAGAGAAACGGAGAACGAGCACACGCCCCTTTTTCTGCTCTTAAAGCTACAGCGACCCACTATTGGAGCTGCATGCATGCTACAGGCCAGGGGTGTCAAACCCAACCACTGAAAGGGCCATATTAAAAAATCTCAGCAGCTGTGTCTTTATTAAATGTTTTTCAAACATTTTGTCATTATTTATTCAGAATATGCCAAAACTGCAAGAGCAAAAATACCCAGTTTGTCTGGCCCAGTGGTGGGCCACATCCTTGGTTTGTTCTGACCCAATGTACGGCTGGGTCCTGTACGGTGCGGCCGACGCACTGTAAAGAGAGTACAACTAAAGAATGTGGCCCCAATTTGGCCCCAATCTGGCCCAACTACATTGTTGGTCCGCAACATTTACGCCAGAATTGTCCCACGAATGTAGACACAAGGCAAAACCGTACAAAGCTGTCCAGGATCTGGCCCTATTCAGGCCCACATGCCTAGTATTTACCCGGTAGTCAATCAGTACTCACATAGGAAAGCCTGAATTGGGCCAAAACTGTCTGCTGTCTGGGTAGGCAGTGAATACTTTTTCAAAAATACTTCTAAATAAAAATAAATTATTTTAGGTAGTTTTTTTAACTGCCTATTTGCTTGAACTTGACACTATGCATCTTTTCTTTTTGTGTGTAACTGCTGCCTCATAGATTGTTATTGGGGAAGTGGGTCAGAATGCACACTATGTTGCAGTGCATGCTGGGGATTGTAGTGCATGTCAGGGTGAAACGGGCTAGTAACAACAGAAAACTAAAATAATTTTGTGGGCTGAATAGGACTGTATCATGAGCCTGACACAGTCCTTGTGTTTGACACGTGGGCTATAGGCCAATGTTTCTCACCCCTGGTCTTGGAGGTCCACTGTTCTGCACATTTTAGCGTTTTCCCTGCTCCCAACACGCCTGATCCAACTTATCAGCCCATTACTGAGTTGAAGTGGGCATCTTGAAGCAAAGAAAACACTAAAATGTGCAGGACAGTGGGCCTTCAGGACCAAGGTTGAGAAAAACTGCTATAGTCTGAGGAAGTGGGCCCCTGTGTGCATTCTAGAAGAACCTCTGATGAACCTGATTACACATGTAATGTTGGAACTGGCCTAGAAATTTTAAGGCTTACACAACAACCTGGGGCTGTGATGTCAATGAAACGTTTCTATGCTTGCAGATGTACAAGATCATTAAAGGCTAAAGCTTATTGCAGATCTGTGCCTGGTGGAAGCCTATTGGATGTAATTCGCTCTGTATCTCATCCTAGAAGGGTTAAATATATGTATATATGTATGTATTTTTATGTGAGTGAGTGTGTGACTGTATATGTCTGTTTGTCTGCCCTGTGATGGACTGGTGACCTGTCCAGGGTGTATCCTGCCTTCCACCCAATGACTGCTGGGATAGGCTCCGTCTCCCCCCGTGACTCAGAGGGATAAGCGGCTTAGAAGATGTGTATGTATTTTTATGTGGGCTTTGGTTTGGGGGTGGAGCTGGCCTCCCAGGGGCCTCATGAGACCATGATCTGTCCCTGAGCACCTGGAAAGTACAAGGGAGAATCGAATAATGGTCCAAACACAACTGCCTCAAAATAAAATCTTTATGAATAAAATGTAAAGCTATAAAGTAAAGAGCTGTTGAGCTGAATGAAAACCGAGTCTGGTTTGTTAAGGTGTGGTTGGGGCTCTCTCTTCCTCAGCAGAGGGATCTTTATCCTTCAGATTCAGATTAGACCGATTAGATGAATCAACAGATCTCTAGCTGAGTTTCTAGTGCTTCTCATTCTCACGCTGTACTGTTCATTTTCACTATCGAAGTCGTGTGGTTAGCTGACACAGGTAGCACTCGCACAGAGACATGGGGGGGCAGAGGGGGCTGCAGCACAGCCAGATTTCAAGATTGTTTAATGGCAACTGTGAAAGAACAGAATATTTTTTTGAGCACAGACCCATGTGAGTGTTGTATGGTGGTGTTTATATATAATCATATTCTGCACTGTTTAGGTTTACATTGCATTTTAGAGTGAAGTGAATTGTTTTTTCCACTTCAACTATTTGGGGGGCCTGTTGCTACAAACATGAGTTGTAGGCTAGTTCACTGCAACATGGCCTAATATTGTTTTAATCACTTTCAGCCAACATAAAAATCCATTTTTTAATCATAGTAATAACTTCCTGCTAGATGTGTGCATGTAGTAGCTTGACTATGGACGTGCCACAAGTGCGTGCCTCGCCTTATATTAACAATCATATCAACAATCTGGTTGGTCAATGCTCAGCTCATTTGCATAACATTTGTTCATCAAGACAGCAGATACAACTCAGACAGAGACATGAAAAAACATGGTATTTAGCATAACCATGATGTCACGGTGTACATCACCTGCTTTAATAGCAAACGAGTGATCGCCCAGTTCTGGCCACCTCTTACTACTTCCATCTGGCCAACATACTACAGTGGAATCATGCCAGTGAATCCAACCAGGCTGAATCTGCTCCCAGACTGGGCACAGTTGGGCAGCCAAATCACAAATTTCTCTCACAGGACCAATAAAGTTCATAACATGAATGCAAATTTTAAGCTGAATCATTTTAAATCAAATTTGAATTAAATTGCAAACTACACTGGTAAAAAAGGACACTTTACTTTTACATTCACATGTGTACTTTGGTCCCATTTGCATAAAATATATCACATCAACTCAGTCAAAAATTACTGAAAGAATAAATTGTGTTGATAGAACATATTCACACATTTGATTTAAGTAAAGTCATTTTTCAGTCTAAGATATTTAGCAGTGCTCATAGTCTTGAGGCTCATTGTGTTGAACTACCTGATTTTTTAGTAAACAAAACTAAGCTACCAACATACTATCATATCTCTGCCAAAAGTGGTCCAGATCGATTTTAGGACATGTGGGCTAAGTAAGCAATCATGTTTTTTAATGTGGGCCACTTTTGGTTCACGTGTAGTTTGCCAGTGCTGACAATGGACCAGCAGTGTCATACATTTTTGACAGAAGTGGCCCACATCTGCATGCTATCATGCTAAATGCTGTGTATGTTTTCAGCACCCCTAACTTCTAACACATGCCCACGCTCCTGCACACACACACACACCGGCACAGATAACGTATAGAAAAAACATGCTTTAAATGCATTGTGCAGAATTAATATTACTCTTTTAGAGATGCAATGCAAGTAACAGTACTCTTATTATATCAGTAACTGTGACATCATCACAAGAATTTACATGTTACACTATTACATAACAAGAAGAAGTGATCACATTATTGTAACATGTTACTTTGTACTGTATTACCCTCCCAGCACTGCACTTTGGTGACATATAGAAGGTGTAGACTAAAGGGATTCAGGTGTATAACAGGACATTAGCTTTAAATCCTACTTTAAAGCTAGAGGTCTTCCATGAAAACAGTTTCATAAATAAATGATCATAAGTATTAACAGATATTTGCACCTACTTACATAAAACTACAAATGTTTATAAGGTTCTTTTCTTTCCTCTTTCTTCTCTTCGTGAACAAGTACACAGTGGCTTCAGCCCTCAGTCATTGGTCAAAAACTGAGATGTTGTAAAGCCTTGGTGGTAATATGTAAGTGTTGTGTGATGATCTTTTGCTAAAGGCTCACTGGGGACACTGAGCTGAGCCTAGACCTCTGAATAGGTCACAAGACTGCAAGGGTGGAATCGGGACAAGGCAAGCCCCTCCAGAGCATCTAGTAAACTCTCACATCTGAGTCTCAACCACAAGAGATCTTATCTGCAAATAAATACCACATATATCACCGTATCAGTATTTTTCAAGGAAGTACTAAAACAGTCATTCTCATGCACAACAGGATTAGCAGATAACATAACAGACTCAGCAATGTTCTGTTCTACATCTGTTGCTAATTAGGCAAATTCTCTTGAGTTTCATGAACAGTTTTTTGTTAGCAGTAGCTAATTTGCTAACGAGACGTGTTGTTAACACACTGACATTGTTTCTTGGTAATGATGGTTTAGCTGTGCTCATTACCTGCAGTTCTAATCACACAGGCCTTCAGTGAAAACTAGTAAGTGGCCATACATTATACTAAACCTTTAGCTACTCATTTCCAGCTAAAGGGGCCATTTAACTACAGTGTCTAAGATCCTTAAATGGGAGCTTATATCCTTTTGGGACTATTCAGTGAGTGGGAGAGCATTTGTGGTGCTGTGTGTCCTGAGTTTGAGGGACTTAATGTTGTGTCAGGCCAAACCACAGCCTAAATCGTAGCTGGGAACTGCTAAAACAGCAGAATCATTGTTGCCTGAAAGCCTCCATTGTAACATCAAAAAGCTGCTCAGCTGCAGACGCTGATTCATGACTGGCTTTAACAAAACATTAAATTTGGTGTTAACTGCTCGTACCAGGCTCTGTCCCCCACAGTAAGGGTCTGGAATTTGACTGCGTCATTCTAATTCAAACGTACACCACCGTTCAAGAGTTTAAAATGATGATTTTCCATACTATGACGTTAAATTAGTGGCAGATAAATTGTTATAAGCTCTGATTGTAATATTGATAAGGTGTGTTGGCTGCTGAATGATGCTTTGTGTTTTTTCTTTACACTCTTCAAGGGTTCTATAGCAAAGAAAATGGTTCTGCATAGAACCATGAACACTCAAAGAACTCTTTGCATTATTCAAGAGTTCTATGCATCACAAAAAGGTTCTTCAGATTGATGGAGAATGTGCCATAGATGGCTCCATTTTCAAAAATGTTCTATATAGAACCATCTACAGCACATTCTCCAGTCTGAAGAGCCCTTTTGTGATGCAAAGAACTCTTTCATCATGCAAAGGGTTCTTTGTGTGTTCATGGTTCTATATAGAACCATTTTCTTTACCGAGGAACCCTTGAAGAACCATCGTTTTTAAGAGTGCACTTTTTTGTTTATCTTGTATTATGCGCAGGTCCGAAATTGACCACAAGGGGGTGCACTGATGTATAAGAGGTCGCCAAGCCACCATCTCAGGAGACGCTCAGGGCCCTCTCCCCTCTGTTGTGACCTAGATGTACACCTGTCCAGACCAGCCTGGCAGTCTGCAGTCCACTCTTCGCTTCGCTTCATACAATTCATACAAGCTTTGTTAGATTCTGTGTAAAAAAAGTGTTTGGTCTGGCGACAGGTCTGGGGAAAGAGCCTGCTTCCTGTTACGGCCTGACCTTAAACCAGGTCATAACACAATGTAGAAAATAAAGCTTTTAAGTTAGTTCTGTCCAAATGTCCAAGATTCAAGTAATTATTAAGAACGAATGGTTTTAGATGTGTCCAGAATGATGGACAGAGCTGTAGATGATTCTGAAATGACTGAGAAAGCTGTATCACATTGAGAATGAGGTCCAAATTATTATTATTAATATCCAGGACTGTTCATAATTTGAATAACATCCAGAACCCTTCATAATCTTGAGGTGGGTAACTCGACAAAAAGTATTTTAAGAAAATAGCTACTTTACATTGGGGTCGTCATGATTATTCAATAGAAGTTGATTACTTGATTTAAAAAACTTACAATTTACATCCTCGATCAATCAGATTACTGATTATTTAGCAATTTGAATGATAAACAGGGAATTCACAAGGCATTATAAAGCCATGTTTGTTAGTTGTTCTCCACAAGGTGGCGCTATTAACATTCAAATTGCTTTTGTGTGAGAGGAAATCCACACCAGTAGGATCCCACCAACGCACATATGTTCGTAGTTAATGTATGTGATGTGAAATTGAATGACTGATTTTATATATATGTAATTGCTCAATTGTCAAATTTGTTTTGTTTACTTGATCATGCTAATATAATTGATAGTGACAGTCCTACATTACATCAGTTGTCGTTTGAAAACTTCTTGTCATTCCCAAAAAACTTAAAACATAGAAATAAAATGTCCAAATCTATTTAACAACATTGACATCTATACTACATAACTTATAAGGAAAATATCTACTAATTAATATAAATATAATAATATAATCAGTAATTCCACCTTTTGAACACTAGTGTCCCGCCATTGTCCAGCTGCAGAACTGGGCTGTGCTCCACAGAATGTGGTCTTACTTGACACTGAGCACAATGCAGGTTTGCTTTAGTAAGTGAAAGTCAGCTGGAGCACCACTCCAACCCCACACTCTTAAACAAAGGTGCCAAAAAGGGTTCTTTGGAGCGATATCACAGTAGAACCACTTCTGGTGCTCTAAAGTGGGATGAAGTTTTACTGCTGTAAAATGTTATGTGTGAAGAACCTTTTTACAGCTTAAAGAGCTGCATCTGTTTCTAAACCAATTAAAGGTTGTCCCAGAATTGTACATCCTAGTCAAGAACCATTTATTTTGAACAGTGCATCATGCTTGACAGCTTGTACAGTGTTCTTAATCCTGAACGCAGTGGTTGAATCTGAAATTGCTCCCAATTCCCTATGTAGTGCACTATGTAGGTCATGAAATCACAGCTTCTATGCTCAAATTGTGAAATATATCGCTGCTGTCGGAACAAAACCTCATATCTCCATTTTTGGCGTTTTTTTAGTTTTTGGCGTAATTTGAAAAAGCCTGTTGTCCTTTATATTGTGTGTAAATTTCATGATGAATGGACCAAAAGAAACGGCCCAAAATTACTTGGAAAAAAAGTCTGGATACATTGACTTACATTATAAGTAAAGCATGTTGTTTCCTTCTCCTGTAAAGTTACATTCTGGAGATACGAGGTTTTGTTCCGACAACAGTGATATATTGAACATATAAAAGACATTTATATTCATCCTTAAGCTGTTTCACTCCCTGCCTAACATTTGTGCACACTTGTGCATAATTTGCATGGATAAGCCAAGATTCATGACCTAAACAATGCGCTGTACAGTAAGGGGCCATCTGAGGTTCAGATTCAGAGAGCCAGGGCTTTTTTTTCTCCACAGTCATGTAAAATATGCACAAAATGCTTAAAATGTTTAGGGACTGATCATTTTCCACTGCAGTGCTTTGCTTCATGACAATGTGAAATATGCATTTAGATTCATTAAATTATCAAATGCTTTACACATGAATGAGCAATGAATTCAAAGAAAACAATGAACAGGAGTGCAGAGAACACTTTGATTCATTTTTCCCCACAAAGAAATATAAAATGTTAAAACTCAATTTTCTTTTTCAGCTGAATCTAATAACTGAAGTTCTTTTCTTTTTTCAAGTCATTTTCCAGTCCAGAGAAGATGAGAATCCACTGGAGCGTCAACATCTCTTCACGACCGCGGACTCCAAAGGCTCTGTCTGCCTCTCCGTCATTGCAGAGGGGAGCTCGCTGTGGGAATCAAAATCCTCGACTCCATACTCTGAATTAAAGGCACTGCAAAGGAAAGTGTTCAGGTAAAAAAAGTGTACAGAAAATATTCAACTAACAACAGCAGAAATTTACACAACAACCCACGAGAGCGAGTGCTATACCGTCAGATTCCTTGAGTAATAAATATAATACCTAGTGCCATAACTCATATTATAAACACAGCCTTAACAGTGTTAACTTGTGTTAACTTGCATAGATTTATCATGCGCAGTTCTAAAATTTGTCCACAAGATGGTGCCAAGAGTTCAGCTATAACTCTCTTAAAATGATGGTTCTTCAAGGGTTCTTTAGTGAAGAAAATGGCTCTATATAAAACCATGAACACCCAAGAACCATCTGCATGATTAAAGGGTTCTTTGCATTACGAAAGGGTGCTTCAGACTGATGGAGAATGTGCTGTAGATGGTTCTATACAGAACCTGTTTGAAAAGGGTTCTTCTATTACAAGCTTGACAACATAACAATAGAAGAACGCTTTTTGGTGCTATATAGAACCCTTTTAAAAAAGGTTCTGTACAGAACCATCTACAGCATGTTCTCCATCAATCTGAACTACCCTACATATAGTATATCACCACTGTCCAAAACAAATCTCCAAAATTGAATGTTTTTAATCTGCACTTTTCCTGTTTAAGTTACAAGCGGAAAATGATATATTTCAAATTACACTGCTTTTGTATCACCGGCGATGTCTCTTCTAAGCTTTAACACTTACTTTATTTTAATCAGGAAAGAATTGTAAGAAAATTGAAGAAAATCTCTGGACTCACTGTAATAGTTTGACAAACAAATAAAAAAAAAAAGATCATACAGTATAATACCTAAGCGACTGCAGGTACTGATTACTGAAAAAAGGTCTGTGTCTCACCCGTGTAGTGCACGTTAGCATCCCAGCCCTCTTTCAACCATGCTGAGTTTCTGGTCTCCTCTCTGGACTGCAGGTCCTTATAAGCTACAAATACATCAACATATTATATACAGCACAATTACAAAGAAGAAGGAAACGCTACTCTGCCTGGTCTGGATTTCACCGAGCTAAACTTACCCCACAGATGGTGAACAACATAGAGCTCTCCAATCTGTGTGAAGAATCCTCCTACAGCCTCGTTGTTCTCTTGGCGGTATTTGATAGCTCGGGCCCTGTCCATTGAAAAATATCAGGCAAACATAAAATTGGCTTATGGATAAAATTAATCCACAAGACTTTTATGAGCAAAAGATCTTATGCAGCAGACTTACCAGTGATTTCCCCACTCTATCATTGTGCCAGGCTTCAATGTCCATGCAGGAACAAAAGTAAAGAAATGAGGTAAAATATTAGACACACCTCTAAAATTTTAATGTATTTGTGTACTTAAACAGATAAAATAAGTAAAAATCTGACGTTTAGCTCACAAAGAAATGAACTAGAAACTCAGACACTCACATATACAAGTTTATTGTGACAGTATTTTATCATGAAATATTTTATTATCGTGATAAACAATATGCTGTTGTGAGCATTTCATGGACATTGTTGGAGCTCACCTTATTCTTGGCTTTTTAAAATGTAATGCTTATCCGTGTTTCTAAGTGTGCCATCCTAGTTCTTCCAGTGTTTCACACTAGTCACGTTTACATGCAGCCTGATAATCTGTTAATAATATGACTAATAGCCCAATCGGAATAGAATAAGTCCATGTAAACACCTCAGTCGGAATAGACCAATTGAACGAGGTGGGTAATCCTGTAAATAATCCGTTAAATAGAAGAATAATAACCACGTAAACGCCTGTATCTGATTACAATCCCAGTTGGAAAGTTTAAGTACGTTCTGCGCGTGTGTGTCATGCCATAGTGAAATTTGTGATACTTGTTGTGTGAATGTATTGTTGAGTAGAGTGAGCACATAAACACCTCAGTCTGAATCTATAATTGGAATGTATTCAATCAGATTGGTAAAAAATCTTTTAATGTAAACGCAGCCATTGTTTTTGACCTGTCTTTGATTTCTGACCTGCCTTTGTTTGTTTATGGCTGGTTGATGGATTTACTCGCATTTACCGTGTCTGCCAGCAGCTCGAAATTCATCCAGTGAAACTGGTTTAAATAACAAACATATGCAGTGTTGTTTATAAGTTAATAAAAATTAGATTAAGAATTTTTTGAAAATAAATGGTGGATAATATTGCTAACTTGGCTAACTTTTTCATGAGAAAAAACTGCTACTGAATGAAGAGCTGTTTGGGAGCCAAGAGAGTCGGATCTTCTTCGTGAGCTTAGCCAACTGATCTGACTCACTGAGTAGAGCTAGAATTGTCCATCATTAACATAAAATATGTGCATGTGAGCAATTCGTTAATACTGCTAGAGTAGGTACTCAAATATACAATATGCAGTAAAATTCACTGCCTTTACCTTTAATCTGTATGTTCTCATTTCATATATATTGGGTCCAGGTCTGGGTACAGGGTCGTTCCAGAAGCTGAACTCTAGCAGAAGCTGGTTCCGTCGCGAGATCAGCATTTTACTCCTCTCTTCGCGAAACTCAAGATATGACTGAAGACATTGGAAACAACATATCAGAGACAAGTTCAGGGGAGGATTTAAAGCAGAGGATAAACTAAAAAGATGAATTATCAATCTATGTTAGAAGGTAGTTCTGTTTTTATTGCTACTCTGTAGATTATAATTCACACTTCTTGCATTGATGAATAAGAAGAAAAGGTTGCGAACAAGTATTATACACACCGACCAACCACTTCACTTAAACCTCCTCCTTGTTTCTACACTCATTTTCCATCTTATCAGCTCCACTGGATCAGACACAGCAGTGCTGCTGGAGTTTTTAAACACTGTGTCCACTCACTGTCCACTCTATTAGACACTCCTACCTTGTTTGTTCACCTTGTAGGTATAAAGTCAGAGACAGTTGCTGCACGGTTTGTGTTGGTCATCCTCTAGTCCTTCATTATTGATCACAGGACACTGTTGGCTGGATATTTTTGGTTGGTGGACTATTCTCAGTCCAGCAGTGACACTGAGGTGTTCAAAAACTCCAGCAGCACTGCTGTGTCTGATCCACTCGTACCAGCACAACACACACTAACACACCACCACCATGTCAGTGTTACTGCAGTGCTGAGAATGATCCACCAGCCAAATAGTACCTGCTCTGTGGTGGTCCTGACCACTGAAGAACAGGGTAAAATGGGGCTAACAAAGTATGCAGAGAAACAGATGGACTACAGTCTGTAATTGTAGAACTACATAGTATTCCTATATGGTGAGTGGAGCTGAAAAAAAGGAACTATGAGTGTAGAAACAAGGAGGTTGTTTTAAAGAAGTGGCCAGTCTGTGTGTAATAATCAGCATGTACTTCACAATTGAACTGCATAAATTACATTAAAATCTTCAATTTAACCAGGTATGTCATTAAGAACACATTCTTAATTTGGTTATTTCATAAAGTTTCATACCTTAAAAAGAAATGTGTCCGTAAGAAACCACTGTCTTTCCATGAAACGTGTCCTTAACAACTACTATGTTCACATTAAACATGTCCATCAGAAGCACTATCCTTACATGAACTATGCATACATTCAGTGGACACAGGTAAGGTATGACAAAGTATTCACATACGAAAAATACATCAAAGTGAATGTACAAAATACCTTGTTAAGTCTAAGTTTGTTCAGGCATTCTGTTAGTGCTGGATATCCACCGTAGTATCTCCACAGATGCACTACCACAACCAAACAACAGGTGTCACCACAGCACCATATCTCTGAGCTTAAGCAGGAATACCATACAGACTTATAAGCACTTAGTATTTTAAAGATTTAAAAAACACCATGGAAACTGTATCACAATCACATGTAGTAAAGAAAAACTGGAGTATCACTCTGGATTAAAGTATCTAGCTGTATCTATGACTACAAAAAGGCTTGCAGTTCTTTGACCCCCACCTGCCTGGTCCTGCTCTCCATACCATGTGTTCCAGCTTCCCACCACTTCGCAGGGGTAATCTGCATCATTGTGCAGCTCTTTTTGGACCTCGGTTCTGACAGCACATTCAGAGAAAGAGAAAATTAAATACACTTGATTAAGGGCCTCTCACTGTGTTCCTAATGTAAAACCTTCTTTAGTTCTGAAAGGGCAATGACCAGCTGGTTTTCCATTTAAACAGCTAGTTCAGAGTCAGGAGTGATTTTAAAGGGCAATTTCTGTTCTCACTGTCAGAGATTCAGCAACATTTTATACACTCATCAAAATTCAAAATAAAGTTTAACTTCAGAATCAGAACACTAACTAAATTACTCAGTCAGGTCAGGATCAGCAGGCTGCTATTTTTAGAGACATACTGAAATTGATTTACACCTATTTATGAGATGTCTAGAGTATGGATGTGTGTGTATATAATAATAATAATAATAATAATAATAATAATAATAATAATAATAATACTACTACTACTACTACTACTACTACTAATAATAATAATCATAATAATAATACACACAATATATATTGTTGTTGTCGGAACAAAACCTCGTACTTCCAAAATAATAATGTTACAGGTTATTTGTCCCAAAGTATTTTGGGTCATTTTGGTCCATTCATCATGAAATTTACACACAATGTAAAGGGTAACAGGCATTTTCAAATTATGTCAAAAACCACAAAAAATATGTATGTAAAATATATATATCTTCAGTGTATATATATATATATATATATATATATATATATATATATATATATATATATATATATATATATATATATATATCAGGCATAACTTTATGACCACCTCCCTGTTTCTACGCTCATAAATATTATATATGGTTATTATATATAGTTTCAGTGTGGTTTGAGGTGAAATGGTTATTTGTCAGTTTATTTACTATCCAGAATGACCAGTGAACTTACACGTCTTTTGAGTTTTTAGATGTAATGTTGATAATGGTAAATAATCTGAAAAAACATGTTTGCTTTGGGGACTATTTTGCCTCATAACCCTGTGCATGTATCTCTCCATCATGAATTGATTTAAAAATGTGTTTTAGTCCAAAACCTTATCTCAAAACTGTCATAAAGCAAGGTCTCAGGAATCAAGCAACATATTTGCAGCCATTTAATGTAACAACTTTCTATATAGTAGCCTTAAAAGCATAAACACTTTGCATGACTTTTACCATCATATCACCAGCGCTGTCAACAGTTCTGACTCCCTAAGTTTCTCCGGAACAGCTTTTCACATCAAACCACTCTGAATGACTGTTTACATCTTAACCATTTAATTATGCAGATATTTTGAAAAATGGATGGATTTCCCCTTTAAAACCATATGAAACAAGGACTATATAGAATGCACAGGTCAACAGTAAAATGTCCTTAACTGATAAAAATTGAACATTATGGCATCCTTAAAGTGGTATTCCACCAATTTTTTATAGTTTCCACCTAATTAAATAGTTGTAAACAAAATCACTTCGAGTGGTTGTGGTTTGTTGTGAAATTCTCCATTCTAAAGACATTTACCTAGTCAGCACAGTTCACAGTGGTGGTAATAGGAACCAGACATCCATAGCATTTAATGCCTCTAAAAGCTCCACTACAGAAAACAATTATATGAAGTGGTTATGGATCCACTGTCTAATGCCTGAAACACTGTTTTAAGATTATGTTATGAGACAGTTTTGGGCTAAAATATATTTTTAAATCAATTTATGGTGGTTGTAAAAAAAAAAAAAAATAAGTGTTAAATTTATTAAAACTTCTATTTTCAGATTTACCACTATTTCACCATTAACAACATTACATATATAAAATCTCAGAAGACATGTATGGTCATTATGGTAATTCTGTATTGTATATAAAATGCTTATATTTGCACTGCAGACATTGTTTCACTACAATCACTCTCGACAACTATCTTATGCAGAAATTTTAAAATCTAGCTGGAATTCCCCTTTACACATGAGGAAGCTGTTACAGACAAAATCTACTTACGATAGCTTGTTGTAGGCCTCCAAGCACTCTGGTTTGACATTGTGAACTGGAAGAAAGATTCAAGGCAGAAGTCAGGGATTATTGCAAAACAGCCGTCCATTTTTTACATCAGATTTCTGCATGTAGAAAAACTGCCCATTATGCAATACTGAAGATTCATATTAAAAACTCCTACACAGTGCTGTGCTCTCATATTCACACAAACACATGCAACAAACAAGCACATTTGCTTATTGCCATGGGTCTACCGCTCTGCTCGTTTTAATTGAAGGCACTGGAGGGCTTTGCAGACTTACACTGTATTTTGTAGAGGCCGCTGGTCTCTTTCTTGGAGAGCAGGTTGGAGTGGGCATCTTTCCTGGCATCCACTTGGTGTGCAAACATGGACCTCAACCAACCATCATCACTCTTATTCGCCAAACCCCTAATCAGTTTCAAAGAAAAGTAAAGTTTGTAGGGCTTATTATGAAACATCATCATAAGTACTAGAGTGTTAGACAGCACTGCTGGCTTCAGTTGAATACTGAGCTGAAGCTTCACTCCAAAGTGCTGTAAAATAATTTGTAACAATTTTGGACGTAACACATTTTTAAAAATAATAACAGCTGACATGTAATGTAAAACCTATTTCTACTTATCTACAAAAGGTGATATTAACCATAATATAACACTGATGTTTCTGTAATGGGTTTTGGAACGAAACCCTTCAGTTCGTCTTGTGTAGAGGCTATAATAAATACTCGCTGCCAGTAAAATCGGCTTCACCCTCCAGCCCAGAGGAGCCTAAGTCAGGTCCTGAATGGGCTGGAGTTTACTTGATTCAACTCAGTGGTAGAGAGAGGTGGGCAGAAAAGCCTAAAACCACCCTCAAGTAAACTTGTATTTGTTTCAGTGAAAAATTGACTCAAGTAAAAAAAAAAAAAAAGTCTGACGTCCAAAAAGACTCAAGTGCTGAAGTAGAACTGCATACTGCATTGTGCGCTGCCACTTGTTTATACATCCATACACATACAACTATTAACATGTTATCATTTACAGTGTATAGTCACTCTGTTCATCCACTGGACATGACATGCACCACTGCATTGTCACCTGCATAATATTCATGCAATTTTACTTATTTTCATACTGCACATTGTATGTTGTTGTTGTTTTAGTATATTTTATTATAGATCTTTACTTCTTCTGTTTATGCATCTGTATAATAGCATACGACAATATTTTTGCTCTTGTTTTGCTCTTTACTCTACTTTGTGCTGCTGTAATAGACAACTTTCCCTCAGGGATTAATAAAGTGATCTGTCTGTCTACCTGTCTGTCTGTCTAGCTAGCTAGCTAGAACACCCAACATGTATCAGCACAGAAAGTACAGTCTGTTAAACTCTATTCTTCTCTCTTTTTGAAATCCATTGAGTCAAAAATAAAATGCAAAAGTTTTAAAAGGCCTAAATAAGGGCAAAGCAGTCCAGGTGCTAAACCAACACAACAGAATGACATTAAAGAGGAATTTAGCTCCTAGTTCCTTTTTTGTGTGTTTAAAGGGGAATTCCACCAGTTGTTCAAAATTTCTGCATAATTGAACCGCTCAGATGTAAACTTTCATTCTGAGTGGCTTGGTGTGAAATGGGTGAAATCCAGTGGTGCTGACAGGAACCAGGGATCGCAATGTCTACAACATAAATATAGCTGATTTATTTATTATCCAAAACCACCAGTGAACCTACATGTGTCTTCTTAGTTTTCACATGTAATGCTGATAACAGTAAAATACAGGGAAGTCTGGGTAAAAAAGTTTTCTTTGGGGACTTATTGCCTCACAACACCCACACACAAACTAAACCGCTTATCCTTCTGGGTCACGGTGGGGTGCTGGAGCCTATCCCAGCTATCACTGGGCAGAAGGCAGGATACACCCTGGACAGGTCGCCAGTCCATCGCAGGGCAGACAGACAGACAGACAGACATGTACATTCACACCCAGGGGCAATTCAGCATGTCCAATTAGCCTGACTGCATGTCTTTGGACTGTGGGAGGAAACCCACACAGACACGGGGAGAACATGCATGGTCATCCAGCCAGGAATCAAACCCAGGCCCCCCTTGCTGTGAGGTGACAGCGCTACCAACAACGCCCTGCATGTAAAAACACATTTTAGGCCAACAGCTTTTTGTAAAACTATCATAAAACAAGGTCTCAGACATTGGGCAGCGTATTTGTAAGCATTCCATGTAACCACTTCCTCTAAGAAACTCTTCAGATGTCTTGGTTCCTGTCACCAGCACCGTGAACAGTGATTGATTCTCTCAGAGCATTTTACATCAAACCACTGTGAATGCCTTTACATCTTATTGATTTAATGATGCAGAAATTTTGAAAAGTATGTGGAATTCCCCTTTGAGCCTGAAAATGGTCTGCATGCCTCTATTTACAGTGAATGCATAACAAAAAAATACATTTCAGAACAAAATCTTCTCTGAATTATAACAAAACAATATCTGCAGTATCAGCCTGTGTATTCATAACCATATCATGTAACAACTTTCTGCCAAGGAGCTTTTAGAAGCATTCATTGCTTCAGATGTCTGGTTCCTATCACCACCACTGTGAACAACTCTGACTCTGTACGTTTCTCCAGAACAGAGCATTTCACATAATACCACTGAGAAACTGAGTAAATGGAACTAGTGCTGGACTTCAGCCCTCCAGGACCTGATTTTGACACCTCTGATATAGGCTACAAAGAATGAACTATATGTCCAAAAGTATCCAGACACCACTTCTATTAGTGATTTCAGCCACTTTAATATGTACCCATTACTGACACATTACTGAAAAGAACCGACCAATAGAATGGGATGCTCTGGAGCAGCCACACGTGAGCCTAAGGTCACCATGCACGATGCCAAGAGTAGGCTAGAGGGGTATACAGCCCCCCCAGCATCGGGCTGTGGAGCAGTGAAACTGCATTCTCAGGAGTGATAAGCTGTGATCCAGAACTAAACATCCAACATCAGTACCTGACCTCACTGATGCTCTTGGGGGTTGAATGCAATCAAATCCTCACAGCAAATTTCCAACATCTAGTGTAAAGCCTTCCCAGAAAAGTAGAGGCTGCTACTGCAGCACACTCCCTATTAATATACTTGATTTCAGGAAAATTCAATAATCATAAGCAGTAGAGTTTTAGTAGCTCTGCACACTTCACAACTAGAATATTCAGTTGAAGAGCTTCACTCCAAAATGCTGTATATCCATTTCTAACAATTTAGGACATAACAAGCTGGACATGACTGAGTAAATGGAACAAGTGCTGGACTTCAGCCCTCCAGGACCTCATTCTGACACCCCTGATACAGACCACACTACCAAAAATGCACTATTTGTCCAAAAGTATCCAGACACCACTTCTTTTAGTGAATTCAGCTACTTTAAGGTGAACCCATTGCTGATACTTGTTCAATTGTGCACACTCATCTCCGTAGAAAAACACTGACCAGCAGAATGGGTCACTCTGAAGCAGCCATACATGAGCTGAAGGTCACCATACCCAACGCCAAACATGGGCTAGAGGGGTACAAAGCCATGAAACTGTGTTCTCTGTTGTTCTCAAAAGTTTATAGAACCATTCTATTGAATAATGCTTTTCTATGAAGATTATACTATTTGTCCAGAAGTATCCAGACACCTCTTCTATTAGTGAATTCAGCTACTTCAAGGTGACCCCATTGCTGACATGTGTTCAATCGTGCACGCACAGCTTGTATAACCCCCATAGGAAAGCACTGGCCAATAGAATGGCTCTACAAACATTTGGACAGAACAGAGAACCCAGTTCCACAGCATTGTACCCCTTTAGCCCATGTTTGGCATTGGGTATGGTGACCTTAGGCTCAGCTTTGGGGGCTTCAGAGTGTCCCATTCTATTGGCCAGTGCTTTTCTGAAGGGATTATAGAAGCTGTGTGTGCACAATTGACCACATCAGCAATGGGTTCACCTTAAAGTGGCTGAACTCACTAATAGAAGAGGTGTCTGGATACTTTTGGACGAATAATGAATTATTTTGTAGAGTAGTCTGTATCAGTGGTGTCAGAATCAGGTCCTGGAGGGCTGAAGTCCAGCACTAGTTTCATTTACCCCCTTATGTCCAACTTGTTCTACCCAAAATTGCCAGAAATTGACATATTTGGCTGGGATCCGCAGGCCTGCGTGTGGTAGGCGGTGCTTTTCCCAAATCACTGGCCTGGAAAAAAAACTGCAAACCTGATTTCAGACGCCATTCAAGACTCGCCATTCACCACGTACCTGACCAGCGGTGACGTGCGGCAAGTTTCGCGCCAAAACCTCCATTTCCTGAGGAGATTCACGCACCAAGTCGCCGTCATCTTCTTAGCCGTCCTTGTTTAGACCTAAACAACAATCCAGTCTTCTTTCCTTCACAACATCCACACTTCTAATACTGTACAAGGAGCTTCAGTTAATCTTTAACGGGGTCGCGCCTCCACGTTTGCTCTCCAGCAGGCAAAGGGCAACAGCGACCACGTGACTCCAGACTATAGGCTATATACTAGCAAGCTAGGCTTTATTAAACCGGACTAACGCTAACAGGTTGAGGCTTAAAGGGGAACACCACCTATGTTTCACCCTTTCTCTTTAATCATTCAGGTGTAAAGTCATTCACAGTGGTTTGATGTGAAATGGTGTTGAGAAACTTGCTGAGTCAGAATTGTTTACAGTGGTGGTGATAGGAACCAGACGTCCGAAGGGTTGAATGACTCTAAAAGCTCCCTCACACAAGGTTATTGCATGAAATGGTTATGATTGCACTGCCCGATGTCTGAGACATTGTTTTACTACAGTTCTGATAAGATTTTGCCCAAAACATATTTTAAAATACATTCATGGTGGCGACCCCTGGTTCCTATCACCACCACTGAAATCAGGGTCTGTACGTTTCTCTACAATGAACCATTTCTTTGGTTCTTTGTTTACATCTGAACGTTTTAACTGTCCAGAAATTTAGACAAGTTTTGAAACACAGAATTTGTTTTATTAGTATTAATTAACACACCCCATGAATAGCAGGCTTTAAAAGTGCCCATATCATGGAAAATTTTCCTTATCTAATCAAAAAAGCTTATTTAATTTCAAACATTTCAGACATTTTTCCAAGTAATTTTGGGCCATTTTTTTGGTCCATCCATCTTAAAATTTACGCACAATATAAAGAACAGTAGGTTTTTTCAAATTATGTCCAAAACTGAAAAAAGACAAAAATGGAGATGAGATTTTGTTCTGACAGCAGCTATATATATATATATAATTCTATGGAAAATAGCTCATTCATATTGAAGTTATAAGCAGCTTTTCAGCCCAGACTGCTTTTTGGATATTAAAGGTAGCTTGTTAGAAAACATGTCATTTACATATGTCTTAAAGGCACAGTAACAAAAACAACCAGTGTAATTCTAGAGGATAAAGACAAGTTACAAAAATGATCTTTTAAATATAAATTGTGATTGTTTTTGGTACATAAAACCACACAACTGTCTTACATGGGCCTCACAGTTAAAATAAAATAAAGAAAAATGTAGGATATGGGCCCCTTAATATTTCTCTTTTTGTTCCTGGCTGTTTTTCCACATTCAGTGCTCAGTAGAGTGGATACTTCCCTTCCTTCCATGTTTTAATAAACTCACTGACTGCTACTCCTCAGTTAATTTGAACTGTTGACTTTACAGTTGTAACCCAATTCAACATCATTATGCTCAATCGAATATTACAAGGCTTTTGCCTTTTTAAATGATTTGAATGACATTCAGTACATCATATGTAAAAGCTTGAATGCCCCATGTTTTCCATGGCTAAGAAATGAAAATGGTGTGAATATTCAACAGAGCTTTTGTATAATTCCTGTGACCAGCGCTGTGTGTTTTTCATCTTTTCTCCTTTCTCAATGTCAGTGGTTCCTGAAGAGAAGAAAAACTCAAAGATGTGCATATGCTTGAACTACACCTGAGGTTATAAACGTCATCAGCACAAGCACCCATGCATGGGAACATCATTGTGTTCAACAGCTGTTCACATTAAACTGAGCAGGTGCTGCTCCGAGTAACCTTTCGGTGAGTTGTAAAGTCAAGAGTAGAGGTCCATTTCCTTCTGTTTGATTTTAGTAATCAACCTTTAATAAATTCAAGAGGAACAGTTGGAATTACATTTGCTTGCCTAAAAACACTAAAAACACATTAATGAAAATATTTGGTGTAATAAAATGAAATCTCTTTTCAGTCATGCTTTTGCTGACACTGAGTTGACCTGCATGGTAGTGGTGTAGTAGATACTGCGTCTGAATGATTCTCAGATCTGGTCAGCTCTTTGGTTTTTGGAGAGGCCGTATCTTGCTGCCGTGTTTCACTTGGAGATTTGGTAGTGTTTCTTTGATAGAGCTTAACAAGTCTTCAAACTCCTGGTCCACACTGATGTCCTAGAGTGAAAAGAGTGAAGAACAGTGGTGTTGTACAAACCCATTTACATAAAAGGTAGGACAGTAGGTAAAATGCAAATAAAAACAAGTTTGTAAACTGTCTTTTGAAGGTATTTAAAGGTAACTGAAAACTGCATAAAGAAGAGATATTAAATATTTTACCTTATCAACTTAATTTTATATTAATTTTTGTAAATATATGCTAATTCCAAATTTGATGCCTGCACACCATTCCAAAAAAGCTGGGACAGGGGCAGTGGAAGACTGGGAAGTTTATGGAATGATCAGAAACACTTGTTTTGGAACTTTCCACAGGTAAACAGGTAAATAGGTAAGAGATGATGCCCTCACGACTGGGTATAAATAGAGCATTCACAAAAGGATCAGTCATTTATGAGCAAGGATATGTCAAGGTTTGGCACTGGGAAAACTGCACGAGCAAATAGTCCAATGATTTAAGAACATTTCTCAGCACACGATTGCAAGAAATCTAGGTGTTTTCACCACCTACAGTTCATAACATTAAGAAAAGATCCAGAGAATCTGGAGCAATCTCTGTGCACAAAGGGCAAGGCCAAAAACCAACACTGAATGCCTGTGACCTTCAGCCCCTCAGATGACACTGCATTAAAACCCAACATGCTGCTGTAATGAATATAACCATATGAGCTCAGGAATACTTGGTAAAACCCTTGTCAGTAAATGCCACTGCATCTACAGAGTATATGGAAGTATATCAACAACATCCAGAAACACCTCTGACTTTTCTGGGCTTAAGTTTAGTGGAAGCAAAGTGGAAATGTATGCTGTGGTCTGATGAGTCCATGTCATGTTCAAAGAAGAAAAAGGACCATCCCAATTGTACCAGCACAAAGTTCAAAAGCCAGGGTCTGTCATGGTATGGGGATGTGTTAGTGGGTAACTTGCACATCTGTGAAAGCATCATTAATGTAGAGGGCTACATACACATTTTAGAGAAACATATGCTGCCATCAAGACATCGTCTTTTTCAGGGACATCCCTGCTTGTTTCACCAAGTTTTCTGGAACATTTAATTTAGAATAAGGCATCAACTCTAGAATAAGTGTATATATACCAAAAAATAATTAAGTTAATTAGTTAAAACTTTACATATCTAGTCTTTGGACTATTTTCAACTGAATTCAGTTGAATACCCCATTGGCATCTATCTGGGCACATGCCTGGTCCAGACTCCTAATGCTCAAACCTAAGCTTGGAAAAACTAAATAAGGGCATGAGGAAGGACCACTGAAATAAACCACATTCTAAAATTAACAGGGTTCTTTTGCACTAGTGCCATAGGAAAAAAAAACACTTTTGGTTCTCTAAATAACCTTTCATTGGATGGTTCTTTAGAGAATCATTTTTGTAAATGAGATGTGTGAGTCTGAAGAACTTTTTTAAAGTTTAAAGAACCTCCACATTATTGAAAGGCTCTTGGAAGGACCCGAAAGTTAGTATAGAACCTTTACATTAAACCTCTAAAAGGTTCTATCCACCACAGATCTCTTTTTCAAAAATGGTTCTTTAGTCATCCTGTTATCTTTCATTGTTTAAAGTCTCTAAGTAAATGAATGACCATTGATTTCTCTTGTTTTTGCAAAGCAACAAAGTACCTGACATATAAACTTGGATAGCAGTTTTGATTATAATAATTTTTTGGAGGTTTAAAATGTTGGGGCCAAGTTGACCCCAAGGATAAAGATGTCAGCAGTAAATTCGAAAATAACAGGAGGGTTATATGCGGTTTTTCTAAGCCACATTCTGCATCATTCAAAGAACCCTTTGTGGCACCTTTTAAAGGGTAAATCTAAAGGCTCTAAAGGGAAACTCCATACATCAGATAGCAGAAATGAGAACTATGAGAATTATGCTTAACGAAATCTTGAGGATTAAACAATAAACAGAGGTATTCAGACCAGACAAAGGAGAGATGTGTGAGATAAACCAGTGATCAGTGTTAGTCTATCAAAGATTAACAGAAAAAGACGAAATAGAGCTGATGGACCAACATTTGACCAATCAGTGCTCAGCCCATAAATGGTACTTTCTTGTAGCAACTCCTTTTAAAACGTGTTAATAATTTCAAAGCATATTTACTGTATATGTGTGTGAAAGGTCACACTGTTAGGATAGATCAGGTGTAGTTTTTTGCCCTGTAATCAAGCTCATGTTAGCATCGGAGGAAATTCATTGTCATTGTCAACCTGAGTAGTTTTGATTAGCTAAAACCACAAAGTCCAGCTCTGATCTGCTGTCATGTATCTGCCTCAAAAGCACAAAGTTTTTTTCAAAAGTTCTTTCACCTTCAAGATGCATCATCAGAAGAAAGTTTTCCTACTCATGAAACTGCTAAATCTCACTTTCTGAACTTTATTGGCGGCACGTTGTGAGGCAAGAGACATGTTTACTAAAGCAATAAGCCACGAGAGGCCGTGTGTTACTGTGATTTTAGCACGGGAAGGGTGTTCTTAGGCATGATGCGAAGTGGCCTACTGCTTTTATAAAATGGCAGCCAACATACAATATGATGAAATACACAATTTCTAAGAAAATAATTCAGTCATTACATATAAAATCAACAAAAACAAGTATTCCGCCAAGAAATGTAGTTCATTTGGCGTGTGGTATCATTGCAAAGCAACGATGGACCACTGAATGAGGAGAATGTTCGGTCGCCATCGCTGTAAATTGAAGTCATTAAATGAATGTTTAACTTTTTCTCATATAACAATGAACATGATAACACAGCACTGTTTAATGCAAAAACTTTCACTTTATAAGCACTTTTTGGTCCCCAAATTACCACCGAGTTGTATTTAGCACCAACCCAGCAGTGCCCCTCTTCTCAAGTTGGGGCTGAATCTCAAATGGCTCCCTGTTCCCTACATAGTGCACTACAGAGAAAATTCAGCCACATACTCGATAAATGATGCACTATTTGGCTGTAGAGGCTAGAATTTCTAAACTTTCATAGCTAGCACACTAGCTATATAGGGAATATGGAGCCGTTTGGGATTCAGCCTGGGTTTGACGCTATTTCTGTCTGAAACACGAACATTTGAAGCATGTAAAACATTCGAGTGACATTGTTTACCCTGCCGTTTTACAATTAATCATACTGTAAGTGCTTTAATTCCAACCTGTGATGTTAATGAGCCTGTTAGCTAGCTGACCAGCCTAGTTCTAGTTAAAAACATAAGGTGTAAGCCCCTCAGTTTAAATAAAAAAACGGGTTCTTACTTCATCAATATAGTCTGTGGTCCAAGCAAGGAGCTTGAGAGACAAAGATTATTCCATTAACAGCATGTTTTTTTTTGTGCTGTGGTGCAGTGATACACAATTCAGTTGTTGTGAAGTGGTCATAGGTGTGCCTATGTTGTGGACTTTACAATGGCTTCAAAAATTTAAATTTTTGGCTGGAGTGCCTCTTTAACTTTACCCTAATTTCATCAGATTTAATTATATTTTTGCTAATGTTCTGTAAAGCTTGTCCAGCTTCGCAAATTGCTACAAAAGCACACATTTCTGGGTCAAGCATGATTAAATCGACTTTGTCAACATGCATAGAGTGTTAAGAGGTGGGCACATACAGAGAAGTCCAGGTGCTCCATTGCTGATGCTGGGTTTGCTTCAATGGCCTTAAGGACTGCAAAACATCCAGCTGACTGCATGGGATTCCGAGACATCTACATCCACAGAAAATCAGAAGAGCCCGTCAGCAGATTATCAGCGAGTGAATTGTAAGTCAGCACTGAAATTTAATTGAAAGTTTCACTCGATGTGCCACTTTTATCCCAGTATTCTGTCTCAGACACTTCCCCGCTGGTTCTACAGAAACCAATTTCCTCCGCGCGCCTTACTTTGAGGATCCGGATGGTTTTGTTCACTTTGAGGCCCACGGCTAAATGGATTGCTCCTTCAGGGGGGATGCGATTGATACTGTGGATAGAGAGAAATCAGAGAAATGAAATAACATGTTTAGTGTTTCAGAAAGATTTAAGCAAAATAAACAAGACAAATCATCTTCAAAGGATGCCATTTCATTGCTGCCCCCTCAGAAGTAGGGTCAATTTTGACTATGCGGATAGCTTTTTAATGGTAAACAGGCTGATACTGTCAAAGATAAAGGCCAAGAATCCATCAGCCTCATTGTTTCGGGGGAAAAGCACACATGACCTTTGATTTAAGGCATGTTAGTAAAATATCAAATCAAAGTTGCTTGTCTTTTCTCCCAGTCTAGCAGATAGAGGGCAAAGACAGTCTGACAGACGCTTTGTTTACTAAATGCAGAGGAAGATTAACCTAAAGCCACCCTTAAGGAAACATATTGTTACTTAATGAAATCATGACTAGAAGTAAAATAGCCTAGCAAAAGACAACTCGAGTAAAAGAGCAAAGGACCAAACTCCCTATATAACCGCAGTGGAATTTCTTAGCATATCCAGCATCCAGCATAGGAGTTTAAAGGGGCATTCCAGCCTAAGACCAACACCTAATATGCTATTTGCTATGTTATTCAATATTTTGTAATACAGGATTGATCTTTCAGCCTTAGTGTTGATAGAACAGTTTTGTATCCTATTTGTGTTTTTATCCATCAATGTTTTCTCACTACAATACCCAGCATACATTGCGCAAATACTGGTGGTGATAAAGAAATCCTGACTGCTTGTGTATTTGGCCAGAGAACTTGTAGAGAGGTGAATTACCGCTCTGTAATGTCTTCCGGGTTTCTCAAACACTAGAGGGCGCTCCCGAGCTAGTTCTAAATTATTGGGTTAAGATGGAGCATTTGTGCAAAATCATAGTTGCTTAAACATTTTTTGTATATTTTTATATTTTTGAGCGCTTTTGAACTCGAGTTATGGGAGTTTAAAACAGCGCCTCATGTACGTTCATAATGTCAGTGAGCACAAACAGCCAATGAGCTGCTCAGCTCGCCAACCAATCAGCACTCAGTGGCAGTAATGCTGGCGTCCTGCTGCCCAAAATCCGTTTGCCGTAGAAAAAAAGAAACTTACAGGTTAGTTTTCTTTGTTTTTTTAATGAAATGCATACTTCTACTTTCTATAATTAAAGGAAAGTTCTGGACAAGTGATTAGAAACTATTTAAACTTTTTTAGCCATTTAACTCCATTCACCCCCATTCATCGAGAACCTGCTCACGGGCGCCCTCTGGCATTTTGCTGTCCTGTTTTTGATATAATGGGGGAAATAGGAAGAGGCCAGGCTCCTCATAAACTGGCTCTGATTTGGCCTCCTTTTGTATTAGCTAGCTAACGGAAAAAACAGAAACATTTTAAACAGACCTCAAAAATCCCTCCCAAACGCTTTGTAGTTTTCCTCCCACCTTCAAGGTTCATCATCGGAAGGGGGTTTTCCAGTGTGAAATCTCACACTAGAAACTACTGTGGACCTGCTGTATGAGTCAAAGAGGCATGTTTACAGCATATGTAACAATTGCTACATTTTTATTTTGGCTGGCGTGTCCCTCCAGGTTGTTAGGCTCTATTCCTCTCCTTTGAGTCTAAAATAAGAAGTCCAGGATCTGAACCAACAGAACAGACTGATCTTTAATTTGGAACTAGTGACAGTGAGTAAAATGGAGCTGAGCATGCTTTCCACTGTACGTGTAACTGGGTGACTACCCCCCTCTGGCTCCATGCTGCAGAGATCTTCTGCTTCAAGTCACTGAGCTGTGACAGTCATACAGATAAAGTAAATGATAAAGGAGTGTACCTAATATTGATCTCCTCCAGAGTGTTGTTCTCTTTCAGCCCCTCACCCAGAGCCACTGCTCCCTCTTTGCCAAGTCCGTTGTAAGATAAGTCCACAGCTCGCAGGAATATGTTTGCCTTTAAACATTAACACCAGACATTGAGTCAGTCACAAACTAGTGCCCGTATTTCACCACACCATTTATTCCCCAGCACATACAGTCCATACATGTAAATGAAGCTGAAAGAATAGTCTATATTGGATTCATTGATTCTGTGATGTCAAAAAACATTTGCATATATTCACTTATTCAGTCTACAGAAGTTTGGCTCTGCCCATTCAGGCTGAAGCAATAAGAAGTTTTTCAGCTCAGACTACTGTTTAAATAACACACAGGGCAGCCAATCAGAACAGTGGCCATTTACATATCATCTGAATTTTCTATTTTTCGATTTTTATTTTTCTACATGATTTGAGCACAGCTGTCATACTTTACATTGTGTGTCAATTTCATGATGAATGGGCCAATAGAAATGCTCCAAAAGTGTTCGGAATCAAATGTCTTTACATTAACTTACATTAAAAGTAAAAATGTTTTTGTCCTCTCCTGTAAAGTTGCCATTTTTTGGAGATGTCTGTTTTTTGTTGTTTTTTTATGTATATTAGTGACATATGAGTTTAAAGGTGCAGTAACAAAAACAACCAATTCATTTCTATGAAAATCCTCTTTTTGTGTACATTAGAAATGTCATGAGTGGAAAAAAAGCTAGTTGGATTGTCATGACAAGTTTGTTTATTGATAAAACATTGATATAACTGCCATGTTAACATTAAAGTTTGCTGTGACAGATGTTATAATGTTTGATGTCATGACAGCTAACTAGAGTATGCTTAGCAAAAATGATCATGTGACAGAAGCAGTCATGGCCACAAACATTATTGGCATCTGTCATGACAAATAACTGGAAAAGGCAACATGACACTGTTATAAAACTAAATATAATCTGTAAAGTATCAAAAAATTCTAATTAAAAAAAGGCTAATTATTTTGCATGACATCATCGGTCACACTGTGTATATGCTGCTTAAAATTCCAGCACCCTCAACTTAAAACACCTTTTTGTGCCTGTACCTACTCGTCTCCTACAGCAGTGCTGCGGTAGCCTCTAGAATGAGATTTGATCTGGTTTAAAGACTAAGAGATCCCCCTTCTGATGATGTATCTTGAAGGTGGGAGGAACTTTTGAAAAACTACAAAGGCAGGTAAATGAGGATGGGCTTTGATTAGTGCAGGAGGAGTTAACATTACTGCTAGGAAGCCAAATATAACATCTGTATTTATCAGCCACTACATCAGTACATATCTTCATCTCAGTGTGTTCCCAATGGTTGTATGATGTATTTGCGTAATGCATGCCGGATATTATGATGAGAGAACATTGATGGACGAACACATGAATACAAAATCATGAATACTATGAAACCGATGAGGCAGAGGGACATAATAGAACATGGGACCTTTACATGCCATGTTAAGGCTGGAATGCCCCCCCTTTAAAGGGGAATTCCACCGATTTTCAAAATGTCTGCATAATTCAGTGATTAATATGCAAACAAAGTCTTTCAGAGTGGTTTGGTGTGAAATGCTCTGTTCTAGAGAAACTTACAAAGTCAGAATTGTTCACAGTGGTGGTGATAGGAACCAGACATCTGAAGACTTCCATGCCTCTCAAAGACCCCTCACCGAGAGTTATTACATGAAATGATTATGAATATGCTGCTCAATGCCTGAGAAACTGGTTTATGATAGTTTTGAGAGATGATTTTGGTCTAAAAGTTTTTTTTTTAGCCATTCATGGTGGAAAGGTACATGCAGGGTATTGTGAGGTGAAAGAGCCCCCCAAAAGAAAACATATTTTTTTCAGATTTACCGCTATTTTATCATTTTCAACATTACATATAAAACTCAGAAGACATCGGTAAGTTCATTGGTTGTTTCGCATAGTAAATAAAATGGCATTACGTGCATTGTATACATCACGATTTCTGGTTCTCTACAATGAACCATTTCACATCAGCCCACTCTGAATGAGGATGTTTGCATCTCAATGAGTAAATTATGTAGAGAAAAAAATGGTGGAATTCTCCTTTAAGACTTAGCTAGGAAAAGTACATTGACAGTTCAGCACATGTTGAAGTCACTGTTGTTTCGAAGCTCGAGTTTGTGCAGTACTGAAAACTGCCTTGCTGTTTGCAGCCGTCGCGGATTAAAGTATTAGGTGTTTAATCACGGTTATTGGGCTGATCGATGCGGCCGGGCTGGAGTGGCTTCCTGCAGAGCATGAAAGAAAAGTTATCACTTTTACCCCAAGGCCTTTGGCACAAGCAATGGCTCCTTTTCCTCGAATGCAGTTCCAGGCCAGATTGAATGACTTCAGTCCTGTGTTCTCAGCGAGAGCTGCACCCAGAGTTTCCCCTAAGGGGGGAAAAAGAGGGAGAGAGTAAAAGACAGAACTCTTAAGTATCCATATGCCTCTAATGTGAAACATTCGCAATGGAATTTGATTATGTGAGGCTTATGAAAGAAAAGGAGGAGAAGAATTGAATGTACATACATTATATCACACTGTCACTGCCTATTAGGCTTTATCATTGGTCACGGGGGTAGAAGCATAAGCATATGCTTCGGTATGGTAGCATGGAAGCTTTATAAAGATAGAGAGATATTGCCATATGCACTGTAGAGGGAGAGGTGCCAGTTGGACGGGTTATGAATGCATGAATCATAGCTTGCTCACAGAATCATTCCACATGAATGCTCCAAAGCTGTATTTTTATTCTTGAATTATATAGATCATGAGTCCGTCTTCACACTCCTGTCATTCATTGTGCTGTAGCCAGAAGGCTCTGCATCTACAGTCCTCCCACCCAGCACACTTCAGCTAGTCTTCAGTCATTCATTATATGTGAGATCCACTGTATGGATCTGTATGACTGCGTTAATCCTCTATGCATACACAGGGCTCCTGTGCAATGATGTGAAATGTTATATTAAATGAGTGCTTTAGTCATAACAAGTGTAGGATTGCAAGTATTTCAAGGAAGAGAGCTTGATGTTGCAGCATAGAGGATTTTGCACATTTATCAGTCTTGGAAACAGGTGCTTCATGTAAATGGCAAAAACACCTACTTTAATTATCCCAAATAGAATCATTTTATGCAACATTACGATGTAAAATACATAAAAAGACATTTATCTATTTTTCTTTTCTGATTCCACAGGTGTTCAGATCAAAGGAGGATAATCCAGGTGTCTGCTTTTTAAACGCTTTCTCCGTATGATGTTCACTGAAATTGGCCTTCTGTTTGTAGACTTCAAAGGATAAATGATGATTTAGAGTTATGTTTTGCATTAAAGGGCCCATATACAACATTCTTGAATTTTATGTTTTCTCTTGAGGTCCACTTATGACATTTGCATGGTTTTAAGCAGTGTGCGAAATACCCACTGACATTCAGGGGGTCCAACGCTGGCTGTCTACTCCAGCATTGGCTGGCTGCTAATTCTCTCGCTATAGCTGCGCTGATGCTTCAGTGGCAGCAAAATGTTTGGTTTAACACATCTTGTTTTGGAAATGCTCTTTTCTACTTTGGTAATGCGCTTTTCCACACATTAATTGAGATCTCACACACCTATGTTTTATATACAGCATATGGACAAAAATATTGGGACACACCTCTTATTCATTGAATTCAGGTGTTTCATTCAGTCCCACTGACACAGGTGTATAAAATCAAGCACCTAGCCATGCAGTCTGCCTTTACAAACATTTGTGAAAGAATGTGTCGTTCTAAAGAGCGCACTGAATAGGATGTGACCATTGCAACAGGTCAATTTCTTCCCTCCTAGATATTCCACAATCAACTGTGAGTGGAATTATTGAAAAGTGGAAGTGTTTAGGAACCACAGCAACTCAGCCATGTTAAGGTACAGAGCGGGTCGACGAGTGCTGAGGCACATAAAGGTCGCCAACACACTGCTAACTGCAGAGTTCAAACCTCCTCTGGCTTTAACATCAGCACAAAAACTGTGCCCCGGGAGCTTCATGTCAGGGGTTTCCATGGCCGAGCAGCTGCATGTAAGCTTTACATCACCAAGCACAATGCGAAGCACGCACAGAGCCCTGACCTCAACCCCATCAAACACCTTTGGGATAAACTAGAGTGGAGATTGCGAGCCAGGCCCTCTCGTCTAACATCAGTCTCTGACCTCACAAATGCTCTTCAGAATGAATGATGCTGTATTGTGCATAACACACACAGAGCTGAAACACTCCGTAGAACTTCAGTATAAATGGGTGGGGCTAAACTGCTTTAGATGGAAAGGTGTACGTGAGTGTATATGTACATGAGTCGTCTTCACATCGCCGGAACAATGAATTCAAAACAGGCTGTTTTGGCAGCATAGCTTCCATACACTTTCATGGACTTGAGAAATGAATATCACATTTAGTAACTTTAACAGTGTTTTTAAATGATTTCAAACCCATTTATTTAAAAAAGTGAGCCATGATATAGAGCATTTAAGAAATAGGTACAAAACATATTCGCATAACAATATTAAAGGGCTCAAATCCTGGAAAACTAAACCTCACGTTTTTCATTTTGTATTGTTTTCATTTTGTGTTGTTAATGTTTGACAACTGTCCAGTCCATAAGGCCTGTATGTGGAAATTAAGTTGCATAAACAGCCTGTTTTGTGTTGACTGTATTTGTCACAAAAACAACGCATTGACATACTGTACAGCAGCTGTGCTTAAAAATGTATTATGTTCATTGTGTTAAGAGACAAAGTGTCCAACCAAGTGGTGCTTATTTTAAACAGACCATTCCAAAACTGTACTTTCTTTTTGGCAAAGTATTCTTTCAAAAGAAGGCTGTCGTGTTTCAGATTGTTATTGTTTCTTTACAGGCTTTGCAGATTTACATCCAGAATGTCTGTACATTTCTGAGTTCATGATCCATGAATGACACCACAAACTCACTGAACACCATTATAAGAAAACCAGCCCCAGACTTTGAGGTATCCACCTCTTTGCTCCACAGTAATACTATTTCTATGTATATTCACCTATTGACATTGAAGTTATAAGGAGTGTTTCTGCCTAGATTGTTTTTAAAATGAGCAAACAATCAGAATATTTGCATATTTCAGTCTTAAAGGCACAGGAACAAAAGAAGCCTTTTTAATTCTAACAGGTTCTAACTGTTTTCTCCTGCATTTTTAGAGGTTGCTTCCAACCAATACAGCTACATCACAGTAATCGTGTGATCCAGGTGACTGTGAGGTCACAGTACACAGTTGCTATTTTACTGTTATTTACATTTTATATAAAGTAAATTACTGTGAAAGTAATGAAACTAGTAACCAGTTATTTAATGTAATTTTACAGTGAAATATTTTACAGCGTAGTTAAAGTCAAGCACATCTAACAGAGGCCTTGCACGTGGGCTGAAATTTCACAATTTTAACGAAATAAAGTGTTTATTGGTGTTATGTGATACAAACTGAGGTAACAGTTAATCTGTTCGATCTTTTTTTTCCTTATGCAAGATGAGAAATGTCTCCTTTTACCAGTGCAGTGCCTTAAGACTCAGAGATAAATCATCTAAATGAGATTGTTGTATTCAATGCATTGAGGCTTTGGTAGCACTGCGTTCTCTTACGTCCATTTGGTCGTTTGGACTGTCATTTGGATTGAGGCGTATTAAACAGAGCTTTTATGGGCACGGTCATCAACATTATTTACAACCCTGAAAACATTCAACTCTTGCTGTTTTATGCATTATTCACAATGCAGAATCTTTCAGCAGGAGTAATGTTCTTCTTCAAGCGCTCATGATCACTCGTGTCGTCTCCATTGCCAGATGATTCCGCCCTAGGCTACGCAGTCTGGAAACGACTAGGACATTTTCCGGGACGCACTGCCTGAAACAGACAGCCTTGACATGTCTCAGGCGGCGCGACTTCCTCAATGAAGTCTGGGTTTGGTACATTTTCACAGTTTAGTTGAGAAGATCCAAACACTGGTTGGCTGCACACATCATACGCAAAGCGAGAAGGCAGGAAGGTAAACCCCGTCCCGTCACACTTGTGTAGTTACTGGATTTGACAGAAAAAGACGGCTGGGTTGTTTTTGAGATCTGAAAACTCTGCCTATGAAGACTGTTTGTTCTGGCCTGGAAATCTCAGTGTTTTTGTCATTCTGATTGACAGTTGTCAATAATATAAATACCCTTTGTGTTCACTTTATTGGTTGAGTGCTTGTTTTGCTTTTATTTGAGGTTTTGGTGTTGGTTATTGCAATTGTTGATCACAAGCCTTCAAGAGTGGAATAGAAAGCTTGTGAAAAGCTTTTGCCAATCTGATTGAATACATTTCGATTATAGGTTAAGACTGAAATCTCAGTTTATATGCTCACTACAAGTAATCCGATCCAAAATTACGTGCATGCATAGAGAACCACTTGGTGGAGATGTTGCCATGACACCAAGCATCACGTGAGTCCAGTCAGAGTGAGATGAGCAGCAGTGAGCAGTGCTTGTGTTTTTAATTACTTCAAAATGATGTCAGACTCAGGAAAACATACTTCACATGTACTTATTAAAGAAGTAGGTACATGTATAACCTAGGAATAGCTCAGCCAGTTTGCACTGTAGTCCCTGTAGTTACTGAATAATAAGCCTTACTAAGGGATTTTTAATTCTTGAAGAACTGCCGCATAATGTAAAGGATCTGTGCCAATTTAAGGCTTAGAACCCTTACATTATGTGGACGTTCTTTAAAAGTTCTTTATGACCCATCCATTGAAAGGTTCTTTAGCGAAAGAAAAATGTGGTTCTTTTATGGCATCAACCCTTTTTGGCACCTTTATTTTTAAGACTGCTGGATAGAAGATACTTAAAAATGTATTGCTCACAGATCTCCACCAAGTGTCTCTGACCATTCATTCCATGTCAGCTGACCAAATGCTTTACTGCTGAAGAAAAGACCAACTTTTTAACTTTAGCTACGTTATCCAAGGCCATACCTGCTGTCTCTCCTAGCCGGTTGTGACTCAGGTCCAGATGCTGCAGGTTCTGGCTCCTGCTCAGGGCCTCAGCCAGGTGTCTGGCCGCTCGCTCGTCCAGACAGTTCCCTGAGAGGTTGAGCGACACCAGGGTGGTGTTCTCCAGCAGCATGCTGGCCAGAGCCTTCGCACCATACTCACCCAGGTGGTTCTCTGACAGGTCTATCTCTGAAAGAATATCAACATCAAATACATTTATTTATTTATCCTCATATGAAAACATTCATAGTCCAGATCATCTGAAGACTCATATTTGTAGATTATGAATGATAGAGCTTGGATTCAGTGTTCTCAATAATATAAAACCTGCAACCTAATTGCAGATATGCTTTCATTCATTTTAAACGTGACACCAGAAGGTGTTTCAAGATGTTTTATTTAATCTTCCTAGTTGTTTGGGAACATTAAAAACTTCACATATCATGAAAAATGTTCCTTTTTTCTTTTTCACTGAGTGCGTTTACATGCGCTCAATAATCTGGTCTTAATTAGATTTCTGCAGTTATCTGATTATTCAAATGGTCATGTAAACAGCACACTCCAATTTCTTAGATCAGGGTAAGGTCAAGAAATCCGATTAAGAAATCTGATAAAGAGAGCTGGATTTTAGCTTAGTAATCAGATTTCTCAGTGCATGTAAACTCTTACTCTGATTTCTTTCGGATTTCTCAGTCTGCCCATGTGTGAAAACAGACCGCTGTACCAGAATTAGGCAAGCAGCTGCAAGATGGCAGCAAAACACTTTTGGAGTGATGCTGAAACCAAACACATGCTTGATGAAATAAAGGATTTAAAAATTCTTCATCTTCTAAATGATGCGTGTTCATATTTTCAGGTAAAGTGGCGCGATGTTTAAAAAAAAAGCCACATGAAATTTGAGTTTCACTTTACGTTTACGTCGCATCTTCTTCTGTGAGTTTATTGGCTGGTTGCAAAGCAGAAATCTGATTACTGTCTGACTCATATAGACCTTGAGTTTCCCCATTATCTGATTACCCATAAGCATATAAATGCATTGATCGGAACACTGACAAAATCTGATCTTCTGCAGTTATCAGATTATTAAGTGCATGTAAACGCACTCACTGTTTGTTTTTTTTTGACAAAGAAGAGTTTAATGCAGTTTCTATAAACTACAAAACAAGCTTGATTTTGCAGTCATTGTTTTTGTGATGTCACAAAAACCAATGCATTTACATTACATCCACTTCCACCTATTCGGCCTGCAGTAGTTTAGCCTCATCCATTCATTTTAAAGTGTTTCAGCCTAGACTGCTTTTTGAATGAGGCACAATACAAGGCAGCCAATTAGAGCAGAGCAGGGATGCGGGGAGGTGTCTTAAGTTGGGGGTGCTGAAAATTTAAGCAGCACATCTGTAACGTGATCAGTGATGTCATGCACAATGATTTGCCTTTTTTGTTAGATTTTTTTTTTTTTGATAATTTACAGCAGACAGAATGCACCATAACCGACTGTGATGAGGCAAGAGATGCAAATATATCATCGCTGTCCTAACGAAAACATGAATATCCTTTTTTTAAATTTTTTCTTTTTCTACATCATTTGAGTATGGCAACACTCTTAAAAAGATGGGTCTTCAAGGGTTCTTTAGTAAAGGCAATGGTTCTATACACTCTCAGAATAAAGGTATGAAATGGTCACTGGGGCAGTTCCCCTCTTGTCACTGGGGTGGTACCCTCAAGGGTACATCTCAGTACCTTTAGTCAGCAAGCTTAATTGTACCATAATCCACTGATATTATATTTTCTAAGCTGTACTGACTCCACACACCCCGTCTCGTCTCCAGGCTTTTATTTTATTGTTCTGTTTTAAAACATTATATTATGAAAAGGTACAAATACGTACTTTTTTACTGGGAAAAACTTATTTAGGTACATAATTGGACCTTTAAACCACCAATGTACATTGTGTGTACCTTGATGAAAGGAAAATGTACCAGCACAGAACCTTTATTTCTAACAGTATACAGAACCATGAACACTCAAAGACCTGTTTGCATGCTTAAAGGGTTCTTTGCATGGTGAAATGGTTCTCTGCATTGATGGAAAATGAGCTGTGATGAACCTTCTTGAAAATGGATCTATACAGCACCAAAATGGGGCTCTTCTATCATTACGATGCCAAGCTTGTAGCAGTAGCAGAACCTTTTTGGTTGAATACATTATACACTTTCTTTACAATATTAATTGTCAGATAATTCTAAATGTTAAATAAATGAATCAGATTTCAGGTTAACAGGCTCTGTGCTTTGTTCTGTCTGAAAGCTTTAGCTCATACATGTACGGTATTGCTTAGTGACGGAAAGCAGTCGGTCACCTTTGTTCTCTAATTCTGCTCCAGCGTTGTGCGAAGCTGTGCGATCAAACTCAGAGCCTTATTTAAACAAGAGCTGGAGTTTTTTTCCTCCTAATAAAGCCAATCTTGCCCTTTCATTAGATGTGCTGACAGACTGAGGTCGTAATGTGCTGAAAAAAGCAGCAGGAGAAATCCAACATGTGAAGCATTAGGCTGTTTCAGAATTGAAGGCTCCAACTACGTCAACTTCTCTCTAACACAGCTTATCAGACTTTGTGTATAATAAGATATAATATATATAATATATTATATAAGATATAAGATATTTCTGAAGATGCCTTTTTGACCATGATTTCAAATACAATTTTTGTCCACACCAATGGCAGCAGACCACTGAGAGTATGTCATCATTTTGTAGTCAGCAGTGGTGGACGAAGTGCACAAATCATGTACTTGAGTTAAAGTAGAGATACCCAAGGTAAAAATATTCCTCCAGTAAAAGTAGAAGTTCCTCCCTTTAGACCTCCACTTGAGTAAAAGTACAAAAGTATTTGCCTTCAAATGTACTTAAGTAACAGAAATAAAAGTACTAAAAGACTCGCTTCATTAACTCATTTTAGGTAAAAATACTCCAGTGTCACACTTGGTAAACCAGTCTTTTAATAAAATGCCATTAATTAGTTTGTCACTGATGTCCATTAAAATTATCATAAGCACAAAACACTGAAGGCAAACAATTTACATTATGTAGAACTGAGTGGCTCTGAAATAACTTTTTGCAAACGAGCAAAGTTTCAGTTTAAGATGAACTTGCAACTTACAAGTTACAAGTTTAAGTTTAATAAAAACCTGCTTTAAACACAGATTCATCAAATGTGTTTTCCTTTACTAAACTGCATCTGTAGGTCTCTGTTCATAAACATAAACTAGACAAAACAAATTTACTATGTATAAATTCAGAAAAAAGACAACTGCATATGAGTACATAGATCTATATTGTGGTCTATTTACACAAAGTTAGGTTAGTTCATCATTTATGCTGGAATAGACACTCCCAGTTTTTTTCTGTGCTGCTGCACTGACGTTGAACCGTATGCTTGCACTGAGTAGGAACGTCCAACAGGTCAAAACAAGCTCAAAACAAAGTGTGTGCTGTACCCTGATTGGTGTTGTTGCTTCATGCTTCTTTCGTTTTGTCATGTCACGTTTTTATGCACACATAAACCAAAAGGAACGACAGATTTCGCAAAATGTAATGGAGCAAAAAGTAAGATGTTTGACTTTGAAATGTAGTGGAGTGCAAGTTAAAAGTCCCCATAATGGAAATACTTCAGTAAAGTAAAGATACACAAAAACTACAGTACAGTAACGAATTACATTTACTTAGTTACTGTCCACCACTGCTGGTCTTTGACTTGGACATTGTAGAATATTAGTCTTTTTGTTGTCTTCCTGTGTTGCTCTGGCCTGGTGCTTGGAATCTCTGTCCTGCTGAAAGGTGAATTTTCTCTCAAGCTTTAGTGTTTTTTTTAGCAGACTGAAGGAGGTTTTTGGTCTTGCAGTATCTCTATATTTTACACCGTTCATCCATCCTTCAGTTTTAACAAGATGCCCAGTCCCTGCTGAGGAAAAGCATACCCACAGCAGCATGCTGCCACCCCCACACTTCACTGGTGAGATGGTGATTGTTGAGGAATGAGCAGTGTTAGGTTTGTGCCACATATAGTGTTTTGAATTTTGGCCGAACAACATAGTTTTTGTCTCATCTCACCACAAATTACTAATTATAGGCCAGTTATGTCCTTGTTAGGACAACATCTTTCATCTGTATAATATAATATTTTTGTAACAATATATATATATATATATGCATAAACCAATCAGGCATAACATTATGACCACCTCCTTGTTTTGACGCTCATTGTCCATTTTATCAACTCCACTTACTATATAGGTGCACTTAGTGTGTGTTGTGCTGGTCTGGCCGGATCAGACACAGCAGTGCTGCTGGAGTTTTTAAACACTGTGTCCACTCACGGTCCACTCTATTAGACACTCCTACCTTGTCCGTCCACCTTGTAGATGTAAAGTCAGAGACGATAGCTCATCTGCTGCTTCACAGTTTGTGTTGGTCATCCTCTTATCCTTCATCAGTGGTCACAGGACGCTGCCCACAGGACGCTGATGGCTGGATATTTTTGGTTGATGGACTATTCTCAGTCCAGCAGTGACACTGAGGTGTTTAAAAACTCCAGCACCACTACTGTGTCTGATCCACTCAGACCAGCACAATACACACTAACACAGCACCACCACCACATCAGTGTTACTGCAGTGCTGAGAATGATCCACCACCCAAATAGTACCTGCTCTGTGAGGGTCCATGGGGGTCCTGACCACTGAAGAACAGGGTAAAAGGGGGCTAACAAAGTATACAGAGAAACAGATGGACTACAGTCTGTAACTGTAGAACTACAAAGAGCTCCTATATAGTAAGTGGAGCTGATAAAATGGACAATGAGTGTAGAAACAAGGAGGTGGTCATAACGTTATGCCTGATCGGTGTATATATATCAACATGCATGTGCACCACCTACTTTACAGGCAGATTTTAATTAGTTAAAGGAGACAAAGACAAAGGCTGATGTGATGCTGATGATACGTTAGGTAAGAGAGGGTTAAGAAGGAATGACAGACTCAGGTGGAGCAGCCAAAGACAATCAAGCATCACAGGTGGTGAAGTTAAACAGGCTGTGTGCTGCTGGTGTTTGGGTTTAGATATATAGTAGCACATGTATGGAAGTGTGTATGGAAGGTGTTTAGCCGTTTCAGAAAAGCACCTGTGATGTAACAGTTCTCCTTCAGCATGTCAGCCACAGCCGCCCCGCCTACTCCTTCCATCCAATTATCTCGTAGATTCAGCTTCAGGATGGAGGTGTTGGTTACCAAGGGAACCGCCAGAGCCATGGTACCCTACAGAGCAGAGTCGTCAAAATGTCTTTTTTTTCAGTTGTTTATTTATCTTTGTGATCAATGGTGAGCAAAATAAGACAAATAAGCTCTATTCATACATGGTTTCTATAGTGACGAGCATATTTTAGAAGACTTGAAGTCTACCTGAGGTCCAAGGCCATGGTGCACCATGCTGAGTTCACTCTGGTGCATGTTTCTGAGGAAGTACGAGACAGGAATCACACCGAGCCTCTTACACGCCTCTCTGTAGCGAGCCTGGCCAGTGGGATCATACTGATCTTTCTCATCTGTAACACAAACAAAACAGGACATCTCTCATTCTCCTCAAAGCTGGCAAGATCTCATGATCTTTGATTCCAATAGCCGGTCTGGTGACATCATGGCATTGTTATGTAATAGTATGGATAACTGATGACCAGTGAGTGTTAAATGATTCATTAACCCTTTATGTTATGGTTCAGTGAAAAATCAACACAATTTTCCCTCAGATGCCCTAAATGTAACCAATCAGCCAAGACATGATTGGTCTGAAGTTTGTTTCTTTAATTTGGCAACCCAATTCCAAAAAAGTTGGGACAGTAGGTAAAATGCAGTAATTTATAAATGTACTTTGACCTGGATTTAAATGAAAACAGTACAAAGACAAGATATATCATGTTTTATTTGATCATTTTAATTGTTTTTTGGTAAATATACACTCATGCTGAAATTGATGCAGCAATTTACACAGCAGCAATTTAAGACTAGGAACATTGTGAAACAACATCCTAAACAGGTGGTGCAATCATGCTTGGGTATTAAAGAAGCATCCAGGAAAGGCCAAGGTCAAAATCCACAATTGAACGCCTGTGACCTTCGACACCTTAAATGGCTGCATTACAAACCAGCATGCAGTGTGTTGTTGTGACGGATATCACCACATGGGCTTTGACAAACTGTAATGTGTACAGTGGAAGCCAAATGTCAAAAGTATCTAGAAACACCGCCGACTTCTCTGGGCCCAAGCCCATCTGAAATGGCCTGATGCACAATGAAAACATGTATTGAGGTCTGACGTGTCAACCTTTCAGATTGTTTACTGGAAATAAGGTTATGACATTATGTTCTCTGGGCCAAAGAAGATCAGGACAGTTTTTTGGAATGTGATCATGGGATTGTGTCTTTAAAAGTTATTCATTGGTGCTCTTTGAAACATAATAAAGCTTTTAAGTGAGATATCCTCTTATGCTTGCTGATGGATACTGATATGTTTCCAGCAGGTTTATTTTCTTGTGGGCCTGTTTTAGCATGCTAAATGGTGAAAATGCACTTCTATTATGCCTGCATTATAGCTACATTAGACTTGTAACTCCAGTGAAAAACCAAAGATACAAGCTTTTGACACCAAATATTTCTTATGATGATATATATTTGGGCTAAGAGGAAACTTGTGTACATTTGATTTTTTTTTTTTGCGCCAAATTTCCTTTCCTTTTTAATTAACTCCTTAACAAATATTTTGGTGAAAAATCAAATTTATATACTTTCCCCCTTACGCTAGATTTTCAGAGCAGTTTTGGGCACGTATTTACAAAAAAGATTTGGGTGACTGTTGAGATAAACATAGAAGCAAAATGTGGACTACAAATGTTTTGGCTGATTGACTACTTCTGAGGTAAGTGGTAAACTGTGTACCATTCCTTAAAATTTCAGACTTTTTATTTAGTTATTGATATTAAGACTAATTAGTTAGGAAATACAATAAATTATTCACTGACTACTATATATTACTTACTAACTATCATGAATTATTATGAATTATTAAGCAGCCATCATAAATTACACACTTACTCACTTACTACTATGTATTTTTCAGTAACCACTATGAATCTGTCAGTAACTACAATGAATTGCTCACTACCTACTTCATTTTACTCAGTGACTGCTATAAATTATTGAGTAGCTTTTATGAATTACTCACAAGATACTATGAATTTTTCAGTACCTACTGTATATTCTTCAGTAACTATAATCAATTACACATTAACTGCTATGTATACATATAAAATACATATTCAGAAAAAAATATTCAGAAACTACTATGAATTTTTCAGTAACTTCTATGAAGTATTCACTAGCTACTATGAAGTACTCACTATTACTAACTATTATACATTATTACTACTACTAGCTACTCACTATTATCAATTACTCATAAAGCACTATGAATTACTCACTAATTATTAAGAATTATTCAGTAACTACTATGAATTATTCAGTGACTTCTTTGGGTAACACTTTATTTGGATGATCCACTGTAGATGCTTTGTAAGTCTTTGCTCAATCTGTCTATAAGTAACATTCAACTAAATACCCATTAAATGCAACTGAACTTCACATTCAATGTGAAAGAGTTTATTTAATCTAACCCTAACCTAAACCCTAACCCTAAACCTAACCTTAACCTCAAGGCATAACCTACATCTACTCCTAATCCTAACCCTAACCATAATGTTGTTGATGATCAGCAAAGTATCACCAGAACGTTTGTTAATGATTTAAGTATCCGTACAGCATCTATAGGTGACCATCCAAATAAAGTGTGACCCATCTTTGAAACTAATAGGAGTGAGAAACTGAAGTGTGGGCATACAAACCCACTGAGATTAGAGGTTAACAATATGCAAGTCAATGTGCAAGAAGCAATATTTGTAAAAATGATCTACTGGTGAAACACGATCCGTTAGCCGCCTGGTGGAGTGAAATAGTATCATTGGCAAATCAAATATTACAACACACCGTTGTTCGCCATTAAGATGGCCAATTATGATAAATGTGGAAAATTCCCAAGCCATTCATTAAGCTATGCAGAGGCACACTGCATTAATACAGCAGATGGTCATCTCTAATAAGCTGAATAAACAGCCATGGGAGAGAGAGGCCGAGAGAGAGAGAGAGAGAGAGAGAGAGAGAGAGGGAGCACATGGATGAGGGTTTAGAACAGTGATTTATGTAGATGTAGGAGACTGCGTAGGTGTTCCAGTATCTTCAGAACAAGCAGGTGAGAAATGGAGAGATAGAGATAGAGAGAGAGGATCTGTCTGAAATCAAAAGTATGACTCATGACTGTTAGCCCGTTTTATTCCCTGTAGAGCAGCAACCACACACTCTCTGCCCCTTAGCTTTCTGACACCCTCCATAATAACACGAATCACCCACGCTCTCTCTCTTTCTATCTCTCTCTCTCTCGCTTTCTCTCGCACTCTCTCTCTCTCTCTCTCTCTCTCTCTCTTTGTCTCACGCTCTCACTTTTTCACTTTTAATAAGAACTACATAACCTTCAAGCTCCAGCTCTGTGTCATAATCTTCATCCGTGCTCAAACACACTCCGTCTCTGTGCTGTTCGTCAAACGCTCCACCGCTCTGACCAGTCTCCTCCTCATCCTCCTCATCTTTATCTCTGCCATCGTCTTCCTCATCTTCAGCCCTCTCCCCTGCGCTCGGACTCCGGCCCCTCGCTCTGACCACTGTCTGTGAAAATAAGTAGACTGTCCGTCAAAAGTTTGGAAAACCTGGCCTTCTTTTGGAATTTCGGTGAATTTTCTTACTTTTACTTTGTAAGTAAGTAAGAAACGACACCTGCAAAGCTTTCCAGCTATTTACTAATGCACTTACATCACACTTACTGTGGCCACTTTATTAGAAACACCTACCTTGTAGCTCCACCTTGCTGGTGCACACTTTTTATTTGTCCTCTGGCTCTTTATTCCTGGTCAAAAACTATATTTAACAGAAAATTTCACAGAAGCCTCAACAGCTAAATATAATATCTACTTTTTTAGTGTTTTCTTTTATTATGACTTGCATTCTTTTCAGGAGACTTGTTTACATTTTAGGAACACTTGCAATGATGTTGAAGACTGGACTCTGGGGTGGTCAGTCCGTCTGAGAACACCAGCAGCCTCTTTGTCTTTCTCTATTTTTCCTTTTCTCAGTGAGGCTTCTTGGCAGTTACACATCCTTTCACACTCTTAGTGTTGAGTTCTCTTATCACAGCGGAAGGATGGCTGTGTATTTTTTCAGATCTGAAGCAGGAGTGGAGCTTTATTTTCTCCTCTCTCTCAAAGATGAAAGCTTTAAGTGCTGTTTATCTGATTGGGCAGTTTTTGTGGGCTAACAGGTCTTGCTTGGTTGTATAGAGTTGCATTTTTTCTGTATTTTGAACAGCAGTTTTTGGAACTTTTTTTCACATATTTTCCTTTGATTTTCTTCTTCTTTATGCATGTGGATTATCTTGTATATGTACTTTTATTAGAAATAAATAATTTGTACAGAGTGGCCATTTTGACAGTGGATTGCTATTTATCTGATGGTGACAAATGGTGTCTACCAATTTTTTTGAACTTTTTTGAGTTTTATTACTTATTTTCTTTCCTTATGCAAGTGGATTATCTTATATCTAATCTTCTCAGTAATATCTTGTAATAAATTAAGGTCCTTTTGTTTAGAAAGTAAATAAGTGAAGGGTGGGCTCTGACTTTGTACAGTACTGTATATGTTGGGTGTTTCTGATATAATGTCCAATGACAGTTGTCACAAGGTAGGTATTTCTAATAAACCCTCAGTGTTCTTTACGGCACTCATCTTCATACTGATTAGTGTTTCTTTGGAAAGCAAAGCAGGATTTTTTTTAAAGAATGATTTCAGTTTTCTTTTCCAAACATTTATTTGAAAGCACAGATGGAAACATTTTGGCCCAAAGGTGCCTTAAGAACTGAAAGGTTTTTATGAAAAGCATAAAATGGGTGGGCTTTTGCATTATTATTAGAACATTGTCACGAACACTGTCAGGTGCATTTGCATGTTTTCTGTTTTCATCTTCTGTATGCTTTAATATCTGTTTAATATAGTATATTAAAGCTTTAGTGTATGTTTTAATGTGTTAATTTATCACAAATTGACTAAGAAATCATGTTGATTTGTATGAAAAACACAGTAACACTTTCTATGAATGTCACATTTGTAAACATGTATAAACACATTCACAACATGTTATAATGCAATCATAAGGCATCATTGTAGCAATAATTCTATGATGTTCAACCAGTTTGGAGCATCTGAATTACCAAGGACTTAATCCTCAGTGATGCAGCCCTAACAGAACCAGCAGTGAAAAATGAAATATTGTAAATCCCATGACATAAATAAACTTTGTATTTGTCTTTACACTCTCCAAGCTGGGACTGAGTTTTTTTGGCACTGACAGTATAGCATGTTATTAACACTACTTATAATGCATTATATTAACACTACATAATATAAAATAAACATGGCTGTAAACTGTAATTTAGTGTAATTAATTTTTTTAAACATATATAACCATGTTTATAATGCCTTATGAATGCTTTATAACATGTTAAGAATGTATTTATAAATGCTTACAAATGTGACATTCATAGAAAGTGTTATCAAAAACACTTTTAAAAGTCCCCAAACTCTTATGTGCTCACTCACCTGGCTGTCCACACTGCCTCTGCTGTAGATATTTCGTGGTCTGCTAGTCGGCCTGCTCCCAATCCCTCCTAACAGCTCTTGCCCATGACCCACGTCATCATCATCATCCTCACGTACCGAGGGCAGCAGCGTCTCCTTGGCTACCCTCTTACCCACCACCATACTGAATGTATGTGGTAGTGATGGGGGTCTGAATCAAGAATGTTTCTAAACTTTCTCTGTATTTAACCAGACAGGCTTAATCTGTGAAAACAGGCCTCAGTCAGGTATGCAGGTGTTCCATTTCTAAACTTAAACATGTTCAACAAGAGCTGAGTGAAAGGAAATCACTGCAGGAGTGTGTCTTGTTGTGGGTGGTCCATCTGAGATTGACACACACTCTCACTAACTGCCTGGCTTCAGACACCAACTTTAGCCCACACGCTCCAATCAGCAGGAGGCTCTGAACAGTGGGGGCGGGCCAAAGTCCAACCGATTTACTTTGTTGACAGGTTGCCATGGCGCCAATCCTCCCCTCTCTTCTATTGTTTCCTCGTCGAGGGGTTTCAGAGTGAGAAACAGTGATGTGAAACCAGATGACATACCTGACTCTGAATATCTTTAACCCCTTAAATGGCCAGGGCCCACCGGCAGGCCCAAAGTTTTATTACACACTCCAGTTTGCATTGAAGTCCTTGTAGTTACTGAATAAGAAGCCCTAGTATGCAATAAACCTGGGATTTTAAGGGGTTAAAAATAAAGATTTCTAAACAGTTCTTGGCTTGGATGTACAGCCATATGCAACAATTTGAACACCCCTGGTCACACTGCATGTTTCATCTCATTAAAGAAGTGTAAATAAGTTAACACATCGTCTACAGAGAACAAACTCAAATGTGGCATTTTCTGCATATTTTAGAGCATTTTAATTTATTTGCTGAGTTTAACATATTGGAAAAATATAAAACATACAGACAGAATGTGCCATGAATTCTGCACAGGCCACATTTTGTATGTTTAATTTTTTTTTTCCAATATATTAAATTCAGCAAATAAACAGCATTACAATATGCAGATGTGTGTTCCGTGCAAAGGATGTGTTTACAGAGCATGGAATTTGACCACTGAACACCCCACGAGGGTGCCCAAACTTTTGCATATGACTGTATGGTTATACAGTTGCATTTCCAAAAAAGTTGGGATGCTGTGCAACATGTAAATAAAAACGGAATGCAATAATGTGCAAATCATTTCAGCCCTATATTTAATTGAAAATAGTACAAAGGCAACAAATCAAATATTGAAACTGAGAATTTGAGTTTTTGAAAAATATATGCCCATTTGAATTTGATGCCAACAACACATTCCAAAAAATTTGGGACAGGGGCATGTTTACCACTGTGTTTCATCACCTCTTCTTTCAACAACACTCTGTAAGCATTTGGGTACTGAGGAGACTCACTTGGTTTAGAAATGAAATATTCTCCCATTTTTCCTTGTTGTAGGATTTCAGCTTCTCAACAGTTTGGGGTCTCGTATCATATTTTTTGTTTTATAATGTGCCAAATGTTTTCAATGGGTGACAGGTCTGGACTGCAGGCAGATCAGTTTAGCATTCTAACTCTTTCACTATGGAGCCTTGCTGTTGTAATACATGCAGAATGTGGTTTGACATTGTCCAGCTGAAATTAGCAAGGCCTTCCTTGAAAAAGATGTCATCTGGATGGCAGCATATGTTGCTCCAAAACCTGTATATATCATTCAGCATTAATGGCGCCTTCACAGATGTCTATGTCACCCATGTCATGTGCACTAATGTACCCCCATACCATTAACCATGCTCGCAGTTGAGCTGTGTGCTGATCACAAGCAGGATGATTCTCCCTTTTTTAGCCTGGAGGATGGGGTGATGTCCAAAAAGAATTTTAAATTTTGATTCATTGGACCACAGGACAATTTTAATAAGCTTGGGCCCAGAGAAGGCGGCGGTGTTTCTGGATCCTGTTTATATGTGGTTTCTTTTTTGAAATATAGAGCTTTAACTTGCATTTGAAGATGTAGCAATGAACTAATATAACATATTTTACACAGACAATGATTTTCAGAAGTGTTCCTGAGCCAATGCAGTGATTTCTACTACAGAATCTTGTCTGTTTTTGTTGAGTATCATTTGAGGGCAATCATTTTCAGCCTTGTCCCTTGCATACAGAGATTTTTCGGATTCTCTGAATCTTTCAGTGATATTATGTATCATAGATGATGAAATCCCTAAGTTTTTTGCTATTTTGTGTTGAGAAATGTTACTCTTGAATTGATGCACCCACCAAGTCTTTCACACAGAGGTGAACCCCTCCCCTTACTTTACTTCTGAAAGACTCTCTAAGATTCTCTTTGTATACTCAATCATGTTACTGACCTGTTGCCATTGAACCTAATTAGTTGTGAGATGCTCCACCAGGTGTTTTTTACACAATTTCATGAGTCTTTTGTTGTCCCAACTTTTTAAAAAGGTGTTGCTGGTATCAAATTCAAAATGTGTATATGGTGTCAAAATCTTACACAATTAAAGGTGGAGCCAAAAATTTACTTGTGCAAAAATCAAAAAGTATCTGCATTTAAACACGCTAAACTATATACAACTGTAGGAAAAAGTTTGAGCACCCCTGTTGAAATAACAAGTTTTGTTGATTTTGTAAGTGAGAATAAGTTAAAGCCAAAAAATGTAAATATGGCATTTTTCTGTTGTTAAGTTTAGTTCACAATTTCTAGGTATTTGCTGAGGTTTACATGTTGGAAAAAATAAAGTATAAAATATAAATATATATGCACAAACAACTCTTTTTTAACATTTTTTCCAATATGTTAAATTCAGCAAATAAACAGTAATTGTGCATTAAAATGTACAGAAGTGTGTTCTCTTAGAAAATCAACAACTGTAAAAGTAAAATTTGTCTAGAAGCTTCGATGAAAAAAAAGACATAGCACTTGACTAATTGGCGAAAGAAAAAGAAAAAAATAACTAAAAGGACAAAGACATTGAAATGTAAGGAGTAAAAGGAATGTTTTTTTTTATGTAATGTATTTCCAATTCATTATCAATGATTTTTGAAAGTATTTTTTTGTATTAAAGTACAGATCTTCCAAAGTGAGACTCAAGTATGGAACCAAAGTATAATAGCTTAAGTAAATTCTGACCCTGATTATTTAAGTAGGCTATGTGTGGAATACTAAAGATGACAGGAAGTAAAGACAGTGGTTATTAATCTATGAGCCATGAAGGCAAACTTGAGGCAGAAATGTAGGACTTGATATTAATTACTGTATCTTTACTCAACCATCCATTAATACCCACAGAAGACAGAGAACCACAGAGGTTGACATATAAATGGTATTTTATTATTAAGTAGATGCAAAGTATTCTGGAATATGCATTAAAGAATATGCATCAAAATGGCAAATGTCTCAAGGTTCAGGTGTTGCACAATTGAAGGTTCACAGCAGAGAGTGATTGGAATTCTTTATTTTCTTTACTCTTTTCTTCAAGCTGCAAAAAAAGAAACAAAAAAACAAAACAAAAATAAAAACAAGAAATAGTCCCTCGATCTCCTTTCTGTCACAATAGTCAACTAGACACAGTGCTGAAGAGGAGGAACAGATTTCTGAACAGGACACAGTGACCTCATGCATTTGCTTCAGATTCCCCAAAAGCAACGTAGTGACTAGACATCAGAACTAATTTTCCCCACGGAATTTCATAACAAGCAACATCTGAACAAACCAAAACTCCAAAATCATTAGCCATAATCAAAATACATTCTTAAAAAATTCTCATACAGATTGATTTTTAGATATTTACTTAGCCTCGAAACATGTATATATACTGTATATAACTTTTTTTTGCTGCACTTTTTATATCACAGAGTTTAAACAGTGGGTTTGGACAGAAGCAATCAGTGGCAAACGGCAACAGAGACTACAAATGCTTTCAGTTAAACAACTTCCTTTAGAAAGAGGAAGTCATCCATAGCCAGAGTCAAAACTTGACAAAGTAAGTTAAATCATACTGAAGGTCAAGGTCAGAAAAAAGGAATACTGAATGTAAAAACAACACAGGCTAGCTTTCAAACCAGAAAGGAGCATCTGGATGTGGTGTAACCACTTGTCTACATATTACATTTTATATTTCTCTTGGTCCGAATATTCTATTAGTTTGCATGAGCGCAAATCTGAAATTGTTCAAATCAATCAAACCAGTGGGTTTTTATGCAATTAATCTTAGTAACTCCTTAAAATAGGAGGCTTATTACATCCTAAGTGGGCATTCAGACAACACCTTATTAAACGCAGAGTGCACCGTGTCTCGTGCTTTAAAAAAGAAAAAAAACAGGATGGATTTCTTAAGGGACCGAGTTAACATAATCGACTGAAAGTCCACTATATGGCCAAAAGTATGCAGACACTTGATCATCACACCTACATGAGCTTGTTGGACATTAATATAGAGTTGGCCCTTTGCAGTTATGACAACTTCCACTCTTCTGGGAAGCTTTCTACAAGATTTTGGAGTGTGTCTGTGAGACTTTTTGCTCATTCATTCAAAAGAGCATTTGTGAGATCAGACACTGATGTTGTACAAGAAGGCCTGGCTCACACGTCAGCATGCTTTACACCACTCCAGTCGACACTTGGCACTGCACATGGTGATCTTAAGCTTTTATGAAGCTTCTTGGCCTGTTTCATGTAGTTCCTGATGCACAGTTCTTGTGTTGATGTTGCTTCCATAGCCAGTTTAGAGCTCTGTAGTGAGTAATGCAATAGAGGATAGGTGATGTTTACACGCTATGAGTTTCAGCTCTCGGCAGTCCCGTTCTTTGCATGGTCTACTGGTTTGTGGCTGAGCTTTTCTCGCTCCTAAACACTTCTATTTCACAATAATAGCACTTGCAGTTGACAGGGGCAGATCTAGCAGGGCAGAAATTTCACAAACTGACTTGTGGCAGAGGTGGCATCCTATGACAGTGCCATGTTTAAAGTCAATGAGCTCTTCAGTACAACACATTCTACTGCCAGCGTTTGCCTGTGGAGACTGCAAGGCTATATGCTTTATTTTATACACCTGTTAGCAATAGGTGCGGCTGAAACACCTGAACCCAATAATTAGGAGGGATGTCCACATACTTTTGGCCATACAACGTAGGTAAATGAGAAAGCAGTTATATTGATGGTTGGCTGTGATGACATATGGTGCTTTTCAATGGCACTCAGCAGTTTTTCAGTGTAAATACACAATTTAAAACCTTACAACCCATTGCATATGCTAGAGGAGTGCTTTTCAGTCATTGTGCATGTTGCTATATAGACAATAGAAAGAAGCACACTTGAGAGAGTTTGAAAAAGTGCCATCTGAATGTCCTCAAAGTCTTTTTATTTAGTAACAAAATGAGCTACAGTGCAAACGGACAATAACTAGTTATTTATAAGTCACAGAAAAGTGACATTTAGTGTTTTGGTCACATAGAACCAAAAAAATAAATAAAATGGGTGCTGTGAGATATTTATCCACAGTGCAACTATACAAACTTTCATTACTCTTGACCAATCACAACAGGTTCTGTTGCATTGAATTTAGTCATTGGACATGAATGGGTTCAGCATCACATATTTAAAAGGCCTCACTATAGGTGGCCATAATGGAAAAATCATTGGAGGTTTTGTATTTAAGCAGTAATTCAGTAATGTGGTAAATGTGGCTGGTTATTGTAAAAAAAAAAATCAAGCAACCATAGAAACCACCTGGATCTGGCTGCTTCACATTATCGTAATTTCCCTGGAGAAAAGTGGGTCTGGATATACCTTCAAGGAAAATGGACCCTTCTGGACCCCAAACTTCATTTTCAGTTTCAAGGATGGCGGATAAGAGCCTTTTATATGTTTTAGGCTTTCCAGGTCGGGAGATATTTGTGTGATTGGTTCTGATTTCTCAAGGTTTTTTTCAGAGTACCATCACAGAAAAAAATGATGAGTAAATGCGATGCTTTCTCAAACTTAACAATGTTCTTCAGGCCATTTCAGAGGACAAAAATTCAGTTCAGCACATGCAGCATGGAACAGCTTTCAGGTTTCTCATTTTAGCTCAGATCATACATCATTCCCACAGTGATATTCCCACTGGTTTAGAATAGACACTCTTAAAAATAAAGGTTTCTAAATGGCTGTTTGCTTTGATGTGCAGTTCTGGAAAAAAAATGCTATAGAACCTTTACATTAAATGGGAATCCACCAAATATTTCTGCATAATTAAACGGTTAAGAAGTAAACAAAGTAATTCCGAGAGGTTTTATGTGAAATTTTTCCGTTCGAGAGAAACGTACTAAGCTAGAATTGTTCACGGTGGTGGTGATAGGAACCAGACGTCTGAAGAGTTTAACGCCTCTCAAAGCTCCCTCACAGGAAGGTACTGCATGAAATGGTTAAGAATACACTTCCTCATGCCTGAAACATTGCTTTATGATATTTTTCAAATAAATCTTTTGGCCTAAAATGTTTTCTTTTTAATCAATTCATGATGGAGAGGTACATACAAGCCATTATAAGGCAAAATAGTCCCCAAAGAAACCTTTTTTTTATGATGCTTTTTATGGACACGTGTAGGTTCACTAGTGAATTAGATAGTAAATAAAAAGGCTATATCTGTGTTGTAGACATTGCGAGCCCAGCAAATTTCTCTACAATGAACCACTTCACATCCACTCTAAATGACTTTGTTTAGATCTCAACCATTGAATCGTGGGAAAAAATCAGTAGAATTCCCCTTTAAGGATGCGCATTGTGATGATGTTTATTGTAGTCATAATAAATTACAACATAATATGCTTTTCTGAGCATGGATATCATCACTTAATCCCTTAACATCCCAGGCTTATTATTACTTAGGCTTATTATTTAGTAACTACATGGACTATAAAGTAAACTGGCTCAGTTAATCTTAGGTTACAGGAATGTGTAGGGGTCCTGGTGGGTCCTGGCCATTTTAGGGGTTAAAGAACACTGAACAACTGCATGTATCATTAGATCGTTAGTGTTTAGATTTAGTGAATAAAAATCATTGTACTCATAGGTTTAGATAGTATTTTTAAAAAATGTGGCACTAGTGGAGCTTTTTTCAGTTCCAACTTATTAAACACTACAATACATTTGGTGTATATTATATTTTTGCCATAATCACCACCTACTTTACATTAAACTCACAGTCTGTGTGAATTGGAAATCAAATTGTGTTTTTCTTTCATGCTGTGATATTTTTCTGAGAGAAGTATGTATTTTGATGCACCGGAAAAATGACCACTGACATGTTGTGTGGCAAAGAATAAATCAACCGATCAAGAAGACATTTTAGATGTGGTAAAAAGTCATTATAATTCAATGGAACATTACAGGAAAAACAGGAATTTTTTCTTTTAAATGAGATAATATGATGAACCATGCTTAATATGACAAAGAACACGGAGACCCCCCACCTCCAAACTCAACTAACACACAAAAAAATAAAAAAATAGACTCAATAGATTCTCAATTAACGTGCAATAGCCTGTTATTTTCTGCTCATTTACAGTTCTTCACATTTTTAGTGTTAGTGGGTTTTTGATGATTTTAAAGATGGTGGTATTGTGTGGACTGAGGGGCCTTTATTTCATTTATTTAGTCACACAAAGTCGTATTATGCGTATTATTGAATACCCCAGGTATAATTACATCTTTTGTTGAATTCGTGAGTGAAAATAAGTACCACATCACCACATCTTTTACAGACGACACGCTCGAATGAGACATTATTTTGCAAAATAATGTTAAATTCAGCAAATAAATGGTAATTGTCCATTAAAATGTACTAAAGAGTAACTTAATGTAGAAAACCACCAAGACATATAAATTGACCAGAGGCACCCAAACTTTTGCATATGACTGTGTTCATGGGCTATTTGTTCATCTCACTTTACTATCCCTTGTCTTTGAGTTAGGCTCCTGGCAGTCAGAGCCCCGTAGCTACTGGCCCTATTGGCCTGGCCAGACAACTGCTTTAAGAACCTGAAAGTGGTTCTCCTATGACATCACTCCAAAGAACCTTTATTTTTAAGAGTGTATTTGCAAAACCTTTACTGTAAAACTGTTATCTTCTTCTTTTTCAGACATCTTGGGATGATAAAGCTGACAGAAATCTGAGAAAACACTGAGAAAATGCATGAATGTGGCTTCAAGGCCTGTCAGACTGAAACCCAATATTCTGGTACCTTTGAGATGGACGATGCCTGAAATGTGATGCAGACAATTCTAGATGCTCTATCTGTTCCATTCCCCTGCCTTTCTTTCTACATGCTACTCAAACCAAGCATGATATGGATCTTCACGAAAGAGCGGCTGCAATAAAAACAACAGTAACCCATGACTGAACTTCAGATTTAAAAAAAAAAAAGAAAAAAGAAAATGGTTCATTATGGAGCTACTACTGTTGCATTCCAGGCTGTCTTTCAAGCTGAGTGGAGTAACGGACCTCATGTTTGAGGTTAACACACTTCGCGTTGCCAGTGTTGAAGCTGCCATGTTTTTTTGTTTTTTTTTTTTGTTCAGAAATCACAAAACATGCAGTTGATTAAAAACTGACAAGCCTCACTAGCACTGGCTCCGTTTCTAGTTCCAGACACAATATGATGTGCACAGTGACCCTTTCCATTCACTAAACTCGAAGCTAAACCATTTATCACCAACACATAATAGCTAAATACATGTTTATACATGTTAATATAATCAGGACTACAACTCTTGACATCATGGGTCTTGCTCATGCATCCACAATATAGGCAGTTCGAGTTTAGGTGGCCAATGCGCACAGCTCGTTAATAAAGAAGAACATGTGAACGTACGTCAGATAAAAAGTGCATTCAGAAATTGGCGGCGAAGAAAGAAATAAAACGTACTTGTTATCTCGTGAGTGCAGACTCTCACCACAGAGATGCAGGATGAGTCGAAACTAGCAAAGAGCCAAGAACATTTACAGTAAAAAAAGAAAGACAAGAAAAGGCAAACAAAAAAGACAAACTTGGCACAGTTTTCTCTTAAACAGCCGCTGTGTTTTTTTCAGGTCCCATCCCAAATTGAGTGAGACCAGAACGGTAACAAGGCTCTACGAACAAAACACTCTGAAAGAGAGAGAGAAAAAGAACAATAAAAACAAGGCTCCAATGCAAGGACTTGGCTTGTAAAACTGCAAACATGTCAAGTGACTCCTCTCACAGGAGCTACGCAGGGCCATATACTAAACAAGCGAGTCAGTTGCCATATTGTGCATGTTCTGCCGTGCAGGAGAGAGTGCTGCGTGAACAGGCTCTTATCTGAGCAGGCACAAGTGCGAGAGCTAGTGGAGAGGAGCTACTCGCTCCAGCTAATCCTGTTACTCTACAGCCCGTCCTGCACCGCCGTTTCTATAGTTACTGCTGCCACTCTGGCACGCCGGCCTGAAAGGTATCTTGTAATCCACAGAGTGCAGGGCCCTCCTATTGGATGTAACCAGCGGTAGCCAAATGCCACCAAAACACTACAGAACAGCAAGTAAACAGCACTGAAAAAGAGCCTCAAAACTACAGAAAGAAAGTCCATGCAGTGGTGCACTACTTTTGTCTACAGTACTGTGCAAAAGTCAGAGACCAGCCCTCTTTTAATTTACTGTCAAAATGGTCATCAAACTTATTATTAAGTTATTATTTGATCAGTGTTGAGAAGAAAGCAGAAAACCTATGTTTAATTGAAAATTACTCAAAAGACTCAACAAGTAAATATTAAGAAAGTTAAGTGACCCTTATTAGTCCCACAATGGGGAAATTTCACCTCCACATTTTGACCCATCCATGCAGTGAAACACCACATACAAACTAGTGAATGCACGCACACTAGGGGACAATGAGCACACTTGCCTGGAGTGATGGGCAGCCCTATCCACTGCGCCCAGGGAGCAGTTGGAGGTTAGGTGCCTTACTCAAGGGCACTTCAGTCACATACTGTTGGTATCTCTGGGTATCAAACCGGCGATCTTCTGCTCACAAGGCTGGTTAGCTAAACTCCAGCCCATGACTGTAATATCACCATAATAATATCATTTTTTCAATACTTATCACAGTTTCCTTTCTTTTCAGGAGGCTTGTTTCAGTTGCTTGAATATATCTACAGGGATGTGTTTCCACACCTCCAAAGTTCTGTCTTAGAAGTTGGTTGCATTTTCTGCCTCAATCCAACAAATTTAGGCTCATCAGTCCATAAAACTTTACTCCACATCTCAGGGGTCCAGTTTCTATCTCATATTCTCCTATTTCCTTTGCTCAGTGAGGCTTCCTGACAGCTACCGGAGACTCATAGCGCTGAGTTGTCTTCTCACAGTGGAAGGATTACTGTGGATGTTTTCAGATCTGAAGTAAGAGTGGAGCTTTATTTTCTCCTCTCTCTCAAAGATGAAAGCTTTAAGTGCTGTTTATCTGATGGGGGCAGTTTTGGTGTCTACCAGGTCTTGAAACTCCTGTTTTAGTCTTGTTTTTTCCTTTGACTTTCTCCGTCCTTATGGAAGTGCATTATCTTATATCTGATCTGCTCATAAATATCTCCTGAAAAACAAACCTTGTACTTGATAGCTGTTTTGACTGGAATTGAAATAAACCAAGAGTGGTCTCTGACTTTTGCACAGTACTGTATACTGTATGTGTATTTTTCTAATATAAAACACTGCCAGTTGGCCTTTTTTTGTGAAGCCCACTGGTAAACCTACACACTTACAACTGACCTCTCTGGGACCTGTCCAGGTAATATGGATATAAATGGTAGCACTGAAAAAAATGACCTATTAAATGTACTTGATTCAAATGTACACATCATCTACACATTATCCACACAACAAAACATCAACAACAAAATATACATGCACAATATCAATACAACACAGTTATTGCCAAAAGTAAGTCCAAAAAGGCCAAACTGTGTTGATGCATATCTATATATATTTTTTTCATGTGGTGTGCATTTGAATCATGATGGACACATTTGAATCAAGTAAAATCAATGCACTGCTTTCTGGTGTGACCTCACAACGGTCCAGTTTGATTCAAATTTATTAGAAAATAATTAATAGCATCATAAAATCTCAAATTTCATTATAATTAATTTAAAGAGATTCTTTTGTTATTATTCAGAGCTGTTTAAACGTACACAAATGTGACTGCAAGAACAGTTTACACCACAACAAACAACAAACCAAGCTTTTCTTTTTAGTTTTAGCTTTGAAAAGAGCCTGATAATTTTATTTTGGTCCTAACAATGACTTTACTGAACATTGTTATAACCAATAATAGTCAAGTATCATGTGTAGCATGATCATAAAGCATAAATAATAAAGAAATGGACACTCACTCGTCTGAGTCCTTCTTGCTCTCCTCAATGTATGCGATGGATTCTGATCTCAGCCGGTTCGTGACCTCATACGTACGCAGAGTAACACCGAAAATGTCTTCATGGTAACGATTCTCATCCTGCAAAAGATTTAAAGACACAAGATGGTCACAAGAAACTTCACTGCATTTTACATAAAAAAAACTTGCATGAAAAGAGAGGGAGAGAGAGAGAGAGAAAGAGAGAAAGAGAGAGATAGAGAGAGAGAGAGAGAGAAAGAGAGAGAGTGTGTGAGAGAGAGAGAGAGAGAGAGAGAGAGAGAGAGAGAGAAAGAGAGAGAGAGAGAGAGAGAGAGAGAGAGAATTGTTTTCCTGGGCATAATTAACAATACAAACAAGTGTCAGAAGAACACTTGAATGGAGAAGAGAGAGAGTTCTGATAAACATCTAAACAAAGCAACATCTGCACACTGCTGTATCCTCTAATCTCATTCTTGTGCACAAGTATTGTACCACATGGGTCTAAACATTTACAGTTATAGCCAGAGATGTCTTCATCCTGTCTTTTGGGCCCCAATTCCTTCATTTAATTAATACCCAGCATATTAATAACACAGCTGCACATCAGGTGTATTAACGTCAGTAAAATTAATCCAATTTGGGTAAAATGTGACAGCCAAACACTTTAAAATGCTACAGTACAGTCACTGCATTTTCAGTATGTGCGTAGTGTGATAGAGTCAGAACTGATCTGCTTTGTGTGTTTCTAGACCATTTTTCAGTGTCTTAAATATGCTTATTTCATATTTGCTACTTTTATTTTTCTCAGCTTTGAATGCGCTGTAACAGCCACACACTCAAATTTTATTTGAAGCCAGTTCAACCTTTTGTTTTGACAAATGGTGGCTAGCTTAATCGCAGTCATAAGATTGGCACTGCTGATCTTACAAGGGCTATTGTGGCTAATGCAGTAAGTAAAATAGCCTCAAGAATAAACAAGAATTTTACAGCCATCCGTGGCCAGGAGTGACAGCCTAACTGGCCTCACTCTCTGGGTAGAGTAGAATCCATCTCCCTCCATCACTTATGATGCTAGCCAACGCAGCCATCTGTTAGCTGATGTGACAGAATTTAGTTAGTGTTCTCCTCCAAGCGTGTAGAACTGTATAATGATGTTACGTTAGCTGCAGTGTGAAAGGATGTGGTGGTGCTTCACGTGCCTTGGAGAAAGCATGTGTTAGCCTTCACCCTCTCAGCTTGGTAGCACTGTTTGATGGGGGGACCTAGCTAGTGGATGGAATTGGCTACAGTGAAACTGGAGGAACACAACCTTGTATCTCCATTTATCAGGTTTTGGCCTAATCTGAAAATGCCTTGTCTTGTGTAAATTTCATAACGAATGGACCAAAAGAAACGGCTTGGAAAAAAGTCTGGTTCCATTGACTTACATTAAAAGTAAAGTAGTTTTTTTCCCTTTCCTGTAAAGTTATCATTTTGGACATACAAGGTTTTCTTCTAACAACAGCGATATGTACATATTCCACAGCTTGTATTAATCCAGTGACAATCGACATGTCAGTAAAAACGCAGTCATATTCTGTAGAAAAGGAGTTCCTTAAAGTCAACATGAATTGGAAATCAGAACACATTTTTCTACCTTAACATGATGTATTCCTGAGTAAAACAGATAATAAAATAAGGGCAGGACATGATTTTAGTCTTCAGGATTTGAAAAGTGGGCGTTCTGAAACAATGGAGTTTAGCTGAAAAGCCACAGGAAAACGACAGATTTTGTCAAAAAACGAATTTTCTAAAACATGATTCGTTATTTATGGAAAGCTTGATTTTAACATGTAAGAGACTAACTTGATTACAATATTTTTTAAGACATACACAAGCTGAAGTCTTAGCAGGCTCGCATCCACATTGCTTTCACTTTTCTTACAGTTTCACCGCAAAAGCAAGACAAAAAGACTTCAGGAAAAAAGAAATCACGTTATCATTCAGAAAAACCTGTGTACGAGGAAAGAGATGGACTGTGTGTGTGTGTGTGTGTATGTGCGTGTCTGTACACCTTGCTCCATCAACAGCTTGACCTGCCTCGCAGTCTCGCCGTCATGCAGCGCAGCAGAAAACGTCAGAAAACAGTGCAGTCACTGCCAGATGTCTGAAGTACCTCACTAGTGTTAACATGAACACGGGTTGTCAATGTAACTGAAATAACTCAGTTATAATTTTTTCACCTGTCTAAAAACTGATTGAGAGAGTAAAATGACAAGAAGAATAGAGGTTGTATGCATGTACGTGCAGCTGTGAGTGGAGGTGATGATGGGTGTTTACGCTTGATGACAGGTCATGTTGATGCGCATACCAAGATATTACTGGTTAGTATATCTCCCCCCCCCGCTGGAACATGATGATGCAACCAAACGTCAGGCGGCGTTTAGAGGTGGGCAAGAGTCACTACACTTCTATCAAAGATTAAGGAGAAACAAGAATGTTGTCTACTGAATGATATGACACAAAGGGTTTCGCTTAAAATTGAACTAACATGTTAAAAAATGTCTATTTTAATTTTAGATTGACAATATTAGGTATTGGTATTAAAGTATTGAGGCACTTGATGAAGTGTCTAGTTGTGTTCTCTTTGGCTAAATCAAGCTGATGTGGAACATTACTGTCCTCCTCCTGTACAACCCAGGATATTAAAACATGTAAATTTGCAGGAAATAACTTTTTCATTTTATGTAGTGATGTTGACTGTTGACTCCCAAGCTAACGTCAATGCTAGTGACACAGTACATTCACTTTATACAGCAAGACAGATGGTTAGGGTAAATAGATATATGAATAATATCAGCTGAATTAAATGTTTTGACATGATTTTTACTTTTTTCTGGAGTGAAGGTAGTGTGTAAATCAAATACCCACTCCCATCTCTGTCAATTATACCATGATTTCTTACCTGGTACAAATTGATAATAAGCATTACAGATGTCCTGTGGTCCTGTGGTAAACTGGCACTACCCCACCTCCCCACGGAAAGCTGATCCCGGCCGAATTGTGTGTAAGAAATCTTAAAAGGTCTTAGATCTTAAAGGATTTTTCAAAATTTCTGCATAATTAAACGGTTAAGAGGTAAACAAAGTCAGTCAGAGTAGTCTGATGTGGAATGCTTTGTTCTAGAGAAACTTAATGAGTCAGAGTTGTTCATAGTGATGATGATAGGAACCAGACATATGAAGAGTTTAATGTCTCTAAAATCTCCCTCACAGAAAGTTATTACATGAAATGTTTATAAATACGCTGCCTGATGTCTGAAACATTGAGTGCTTTACATGCACTTATAATCCAATAACTGCAGAAAATCAGATTTTGTCAGTAATCCAATCAACGCGTTTATATGCACTTGGGTAATCGGATAATGGGAAAACTCCAGGTCTACGTGAGTCAGGCAATAATCAGATTTCTGCTTTGCAACCAGCCTCACAGAAGAAGACAGAAGAAGACATGACATAAACATAACGGAGATATCGAATGTCGTGCCGCAGCTTTTTTTTTTGTACATCGAGTCACTTTTACCTGAAAATACAAAAATGCACCATCAAGGAAATGAAGAATGTTTAAATCCGTCATTTCGTCAAGCATGTAGTTGGTTTCAGGTCATTCGCAGGTGTTAAATATCCCTTGCTTACTTCCGATACCATGTGCTGTTTTCGCAAATGCGGGGACTGAGAAATCCGAAAGAAATCTGAGTAAGAGTATACATGCACTGAGAAATCCAAATACTGAAATCCAATTACTGAAATCTGATTCCGGCTCTCTTTATCGGATTTCTTTTCAATTTAGTCGTATCCAATTCCACCCCCAAGTTGGGACTCCCCCAGCCACATGATACCACCAATGCTAGGAGGGTGAGGCTAGCACAGGCTTCTCTGAGACCTGTGAGGCGCCACCGCATCTTTTCGAACTGCCACTGATGCTGTGGCTGTAGCATCACCAGGGATCGAACTCATGATCTCCAACGCTGGGGCCAACACTTAGACACTTAGAGCCCCCTTTTATCTGATTTCTTAACCGGATTTCTGGACCTTACTCCAGTGTAAGAAATTGGAATATGCTGCTTACATGACCATTTGAATAATCAGATAACTGCAGAAATCTGATTATGATCAGATTATTAAGTGCATGTAAACGCACTCATTGTTTTATGATAGTTTTGAGAAAGTTTAGATAGTTAATAGTCAATTAATGGTGCATGCGGGGTGTTTTATGGCAAAACAGTTCCCAAAGAAAACTTTTTTTTTTTAGCTTTTGTCACTATTTTACAATAATCAAAATTATATATCACTGTTCTCACAATGGTTTTGACCTAATTTGAACTTTACCTTGTTTGTAAATTTCTTGATGAATGGACCAAAAGAAACGGCCCAAAATAACTTGGAAAAAAGTCTGGTTCCACTGACTTACATTAAAAGTAAAGTATGTTTTTACCTTCTCCTGTAAAGTTACCATTTTGGAGATATGAGGTTTTCTTGCGACAGCAGTGATATAAAAACCTGGTTTACTGGTTGTGCATAGTAAACAAAATGGCTCTATTTTTACTACCACTGTAAAAAATCTGTAAAAAGTTTCTCTACAATGAACCGTTTCACATCAAACCACTCTGAATGACTTTACTTACATCACAATGACTGAATTAGGCAGACATTTTGGAAAATCTGTGTAATTCCCCTCTAATATAGCTGATCCTGATCAGCTCTGATACTGATATTTCAGACTGGACAAGCATAAACCAAGTTACAGAGCATGAACACAACTGATATGGAGCCCTTGTATGCAATGTCAGTAAGTAAATGAAGTTATAAAGGTGAGTAAAGATGGCGTTGGAAGTAGCTCTGACCCTCAGTTTGCTGATGTAGAATCCAGCGTCCTCCAGAGACATGTTGCCGTGCAGTTTGATGATCTGCTGGACGGTCTTCAGCACGTCTCCCGCCATGGTTACGTCCCCACACACGTAGATGTGGCCCCCCTCCTCCCTCAAACACCGATACACCGTCTCAGACAACTGCTCGCGAAGGACATCCTGAACATATTTCTGAGAGAGAGAGGGGGAGAGAGAGAAAGACAGAGAGAGGGACAGAGAGAGAGAGAAAGAGAGAGAGAGAGATGACAGAATGGGAGACAGATGGTAATGAGAAACTAGAAGAGACCGTGACAGAGTCATATACGTAACTGCACTGAAGAGACACTCGGGCACCATCGTGACATTCTTGCATCACTGTTCTCATTTTACAGATAAGGAGACGTCGGCATTTTATCACAAAGTAAGACGCAAAATCCTAGCAGGAGTGAAATATTCAACATCGTTTGAATCGGAAACAGGATGACTCACAGTCCAGTGACATGTCTTTCAACATTAGGATGTTGTCTTCTTCTTCAAAGCTTGAGCACTTAAACCATTTTCACATTACAAGATCTTGCAACATCTAACACTATAAACATACTGAGCTGATCTTCTGTGCTTCCAATTTAAAGCAATCCGGTCTCATCCAATTTTAAATGAGCAGAACTTCACATTCATGTTCCAAACTTTCCAACTACTCACTAAAAATATAAAGGTGCTGAAGAAGCTTCTTTTTGGGACACTATTAAATAACCACATTCAGAACCAAAGGGATTGAAGAACCTAGAACCTTTATTGAAAGTAATGCATTGGCGAAAAATCTATTTTTTCTCAATTTGTCCACTTACCCCAGCTGCAGTTGATTAGATATGTTCAGTTTCCAAATATTACTTCTTTAGTTTAAAACTGCATCTTCAAGGCTAACAATGCTAACAAACACTAGAAGTCAGTAGTCACCCAAATCTTTTCTGGAAACATCTCCCCAAAACTTCTCTCTTCCCCACTCAAACAACACCCAGTTGTTCATTAAGGTTGACTTGTTGTGGTGGTTTAGGACACAGTTCAACTCATTGTGAGCTATAAAAACAGACAAAACTTCACTGTGTAACTAAACGCTGGTCAGCTATATACTAAACGCTGGTCAGCTGAGCCACTTTTACCTACTTTAATCAGGTGTTATGCTAAATTTCGACTCTCCTGCAGAATCTGACTCCCTGTCGTGCACCCACGTCAAGGCGACATAAGGATGTTAAATTGCGTTTGCTGTTGTTTTCATTTATAAAAACACATTTTCATGCAATTCAAAACAGAAATCATGAACATCATCTGCGGCATCCGTATGCCTGCCTGACGTGTACGCACATGAAAGGTGTCAGAATTCAGAACCACACCTGTTGCCTGAAGTGGCTGCCTGCAGGATTCAGCTACACAATGAAATTTAGTTTATTTTAATAGCTCATCGTTTTAATAGGACAGAGTTATATTGCGTCTTAAAACACTGTGTGTCTGTGACCGTAATGAAGGCCGAGATGCAGTCTGAGCAGGATGAGAAACGCTTTAAGGATGTATTTATAGAGAAGGTTTCTGTGTTTTTTAGGAACGTTAGCCTTATAGTTCTAGCGCCAAACTATCTGGAAAATTGGATAAATTTGGAAACTTTTTCGCTTTACATTCCCTTAAGAGTGCCAAACCAAACCAACCAAAAAAGCCAATGACCCAATGAGTCAAAACACACCAGCCATCCTTTCCAGTTAACAAGTTTTCTGTTCCCTTTAAAATACTTATTGTCATAATTATTGTCCATCTTAACTAAGTCAAGTCAAGTCAAGTCAAGTCAGCTTTATTGTCAATACTACAATATGTACAGGACATACAGAGCATTGAAATTGCATTACTCTCAGACCCCATGGTGTAGCAATAACATTAAATAGACAGTAAACAGGAAATGTGTGAATTAAATAGACAGTAAATAAACACTAATTGTAGAAAAATATAAAAAAATAATATAATAATATTCTATAATATTATAATATTATAATAATAATAATAATATAATAATAAACATTATATATATATATATATATATATATATATATATATATATATATATATATATAAAATAAAATAATAATAATATAATTAATATAATGTAATAATATATAATAAAATAATAATAAACATAATAATACAATAATATAATAATATTACAGCTGTATAAGGCAGAGATTAGGTTGAAAAAGGCCAAAGTATCCCTTTAAAGAATCATCCACTAAAAGGTTGTTTAAGGGAACCAAAGGTGTTTCTTCTAGGACATCGTTCCAATGACCTTATTGGCACCTTTATTTCTAAGAGTGTACCTCTGAAAAGCCTTTTTACCTTTGGTCTTCCAGGCTCTCGTGAGTATGCGGTGTAGAGCTCCTGAAACACTTCCTTGTTCTTGGCTTGGATGGTCTCTTCCTTGTAGATGTGGTCCATCTGTGACTGTCGACACCCGAAGACTAAAATCATCGGACAGGCCTTGATCCCTGCGTGAACAGTTGAGGTGCAGAAAACTGTTACTCAAACTGCATATCGCTGTTGTTAGAACAAAACCTTGTATCTAAAATAGTAACTTCACAGGAGAAGGAAAAAACCTTCTTTACTTTCAATGTAAGTCAATAGAACTAGACTTTTTTCCAAGTAATTTTTGGCTGTTTCTTTTGGTCCATTCATCATGAAATGTACACACAATGTAAAGGGGAACAGGCGTTTTCAAATTATGTCAAAAACTGAAAAACACCAAAAATGGAGATACAAGGTTTTGTCACGACAGCAGCGATATTTTTTCTAAACAACTGCGCCTTCGTAAAACCTAAACCTTACAAACAGTTGGGTTCAACCTTAAAGTGCTTGGCTGAGAGGCATATTGGCACTCTGAACACATTTTTGTCACTTTACATTATTCACCTGTAACCTAGTAACGGCCTGGCAATATAGACCATTTAAAGGGCCTACATGCCATTTTTTTCACTCATAACCCATGTGTGGTAACAAAATGGTCATAATTTATTTTTACATGACTGCTGTACATGCTTTTTTCATCCCTTAGAATTAAGCATGCTGGTTTTGTTACTGGCTTTAAGACTGATATATGTAAATGAGCTCTTTTCTGATTAGTGGCCCTGTATCATGTTTCATTCAAAAAGCAGTCCAGGCTGAAACAAGCCTAACAACTTCAGTGGGAATGGACAGGGCTAAACAGCTGTAGGCTGAATAGACTGATATATCGCTGCTATCGGAACAAAACCTTGTATCTCCATTTTTGTTTTGTATCTCCGTTTTTTCAGTTTTTGGCATAATTTAATAATAATAATGCCTGTTGCCCTTTACAATGTGTAAAAATTTCATGATGAACGAATGAAAGAAACGGCGCAAAATTACTTGGAAAAAAGTCTGGTTCCATTGATTTACATTAAAAGTAAAGTATGTTTCTCCTTCTCCTGTAAAGTTACCATTTTGGAGATATGAGGTTTTGTTCTTACAGCAGAGATATGAAAATGTATTGTTTTTGTGACATCACAAAAATACTGAATTCAAAACAGGCTGTTTTCGCAGCTTACTTTCCATATATGGACTGTATAGACTTGCGTACTAAAAAGCAAGCTTTTCAAACTCCTTTGTTTCAAAATGGTGAGGAAAATTCTTTTGCATGATTTGGGCCCTTTAACTATTGTTCTTCCCAGAATGTAAAGCTCATAGTAAACATATACATAATGAAAATGTTGTATAATTTCAACAACAGAGGCTGCGCTATGCTGCGAGATGTTAGTGTACTGATCTCTGATCTACTTCCTCTCTTTTGTTATGGTGTAATTATAGCACGACTGTTCCAGTGTATGAATGAATGCTTTAGCATTAAAACCTGCCTTTATTTTCAAGGTCAAACAGTCTCTGCTGCCAGAAGCTTCTGAAGGGGGCGATTCCTGTGCCCGGCCCAACCAGAATGCAGGGAACCTTGCTGTCCTTTGGCATGCGGAATGATGGAGCTCTGCAACAAGATACAGACACAGTAAGTCCATCAAAACTGCCCCATCAGTCAAATAATCAGTTCCTTTTATGTTATTATACATTACATATGACTATCATTTTTACTGTGCATTACTTAAATATACCGTGTCATTAGGGACAGCTTATGAGAGCGTAAAATATGATAGGTTTATTGCACATACATGATTAGGTAATCCCAATATAAATATAATTCAGTAATATAAAGTCATTCAGAGTGGTTTGATGTAAAATAGTTCATTGTAGGGAAACTTACTAACTGATTTCTTTACAGTGGTGGTGGTAGGAACTAGGAGTCACAATGCCAAAACCCCAAAATAGCTATTTTATTTACTATCCAAAACCACCAGTGAACCTACACGTGTCTTCTGAGCTTTCTATGTAATGCTGATAATGCTAAAAGTGGTAAATCTGGAAAAATCTGGATTCTCTTTGGTGATGTTTTCACCTTACAATATCCTGCTTGTATCTGTTCTTCACAAATATATTAAAAATATACATTTTAAGCCAAAAGTTTCTCTCAAAACTATCATAAAAGAATGTTTCGGGCAGTTGGCAGTGTATTCATAACAATTTAATGTAATGACTTTCTGTGAAGAAGGCTTTAGAAGCATTAAACTTCGGATGTCTGGTTCCTATCACCACCACTGTGAACTATTCTGATTGAATGACTTTGTTAACATCTTAACAACTGAAGTATGTAGGAATTTTGGTTCCTCTTCAAGCCCTATAGGTTGGGCACAGTTTGTGCAGTAAATCCATTTTGCCTCACACTGTAATGACCTTTGATTGACTGTTAGACTTTGAGAAGTTATAAGATTATAAGTTATAAGATATTTTCTTATCTAAATATATAGAGCGGAAAGGCCAGGTAGATTAGACTTGATCATGTCTTTAGGCAAATATGCTGTATTCTTACACAGTTGATACCTGAGCTCACTGTGTTTTTATCGTCCATGTGTGTACTAATTTAAGCACTGATTATCTGCATCATTTGTTTTCTTAGAGATCTCAAGATAAATGATTTTCAGGTTTTTCTTAAATAGTGAGTGGACCTTTGATGACCAAAGACCAGTTGACACCAACTATCAGGGGGAGCTGAAATTTTAAGCAGTATATCGTCACAGTGAACAATTGTGTCACACCCACAGTCACACATTGAAACACTGGAGGTTGTTTTCAGGTTAAAAATCAATATTAGGCTGCGTTTGGGCTCAGAAATGGCTGACAGTTCTGCACACACTCCGTCTTTGCACCTCAACCTGTGTGTGTTTTAGTGACACAAAGCGTGGGTGAGGGAAGCGGTTCTGCTCACTGTAATGAAAATACCGTAAACAGTGCAGCTACTGCACGCTTTTAAAATCTGTGAATAAAATATAAAAACACAAACTCCATTCTAAAAGAAGCAGACATAGATCTTTACTACTCAAATTAGTTCCACGTTTCTTTTTTTTATCATTTTTAGCAGCTGCAGTAAACCAACCCTGAAATCTGGGGGTTGCTGGTCTTTTTATTATTATTATTAATTGTACAACAGTCTTATGTTAGCTCAAATACATTTTTCTTTTAGTGCTGACAACACAGTATCAGTGAACCTATTTACAGAAGTTGTGTAAACAAGAAAAAACTAGTGGAAATTTGTAGTAAGATTATGTTTTTTTTATGCACGCTTGAGATATTTTACAGTGCACCCTACTGAGCAGCTGTGCAGGGCCTTTGTTGTCATATTCTGCGCTTCATGGGCCACACGTTTTCAGTGGGAGGCAGATCTGAACTGCAGGCAGGCCAGTCTAGCAGCTGCACTGTCTGACTCTTCTAACATGCGCAGAATGTTTCTTGATGTTTGTAGTGTGGTTATGAAATGTTACGTCGGTGTCGTCATTTTGATAAGTGTTTTCTGAGTTTGCAGAGCATCGCATTTGTAAAATGCAGTGCCCATGTTGTCATTTTGATGAAAGTGTTTTCTGCATTAGCAGCTCATTTTTTATGTGCAGTTTGTTGGGTCTTCTCGGTCACCATGTGAAACAACTAAAATCCATGCAGTCATTTGTTGGGGAACGTTCTTAAACAGCTGGATTATTCACTGATGCATTTTTTGTCAAAGTGGCGAGCCTCAACCCAGCCTTGCTCATAAAGAACTCAGTCTTTCCTAAGTGCTCCTTGTATACCCAAGCATAATAACTTCTGTTTAAGATTCTTTTTCAACATTTTCATAACATTCATAAATTTCTCCTGTTTAAGGTTTTCCTGTGTTGTATCCGATTCAGTCCCCCCTCAAATTCATGTTCCCTTTGACAAATCAGGTCCTCATTCACTGAACAGATAACGCCAAGCAACACTGGAACTGCGGAAAGTGAAAAGGTTCAAAAAAGATTTGTATGTCAGCCATATTCACAGTACAACAGTACAAAAAGTATTTATCAGTACGATTGTTTACTGTTTACTCGAATCGACAATAATATTTATCATGAAATCTCAATTATGCTGTGTTATCTTGGGTGAATTTATACTGGGGATTGGGTGAAAACACTCGGCCGTTCAATCGTTTTTTTGAACCTATTTGCTTTCCGTAGTTCCAGTGTTGCTTGGCGTTGTCAGAGCCAGTTTATAAGGAGCCTGGCCTCTTCCTATTTCCCCCGTTATATCAAAAACATTACTGCAAAATGGCAGAGGGTGCCCGCGAGTGAGTCCTCAATGAATGGGAATAAATGGAGCTAAACGGCTAAAAACGAAAAGTTTAAGTAGTTTCCAGTCACTTGCCCAGAACATTCCTTAATTTTAGGAAGTAGAAGGATGTATTTCACTAAAAAAGCAAAGAAAACATGCATATATATTTCCATTTTCTAAAGCAAATGGGTTCTGGGCAGCAGGAAGCACTCAAAGACCTGATTTGTCAAAGGGAACATGAATTTGAGGGGGAACTGAGGAAGTGTCAGATACAACACTGGAATTGTGTGTTGCATGCAATTTCAGAATGAAAGTATAATTACAAAAACAATGAAGTTCATAAGATAGAACATTTTCTTGTCTTTTACTGTTTTTGTTTAAATAGGTCAATACAGGTTTACAAATCACTGCTTTCTGTTTATTATTTTTATTGGAACTGATGTTTGTACAGTATGAAGAGGTCTGACAGCGTCTCAGGCTGCATCATAAGACAGCTTATCTATTCATATAAAACACACTACAAGTGCAGTATCAAGAAAAGTAAGAAGAACTTTACCCTCTGACGAAGCACGGCACCATGTCGCCTGCTTCCAGGCTGTTGAGCCAGGAGGAACACACCCCGTGGTGTATGGGACCTGCACCGTCTGCAGAGAATTAAACAGGCACTCGTTTGATTCGTCGTCTTTCCGGCGCTGATCTGATGCTTAGTGATTAAGCCTGCTGGGGTCTGAGGGCGCGCGTCTTAGATGAAGTGGAACTGCTATAATTTAGCCGGCAATTATGCCATTACGCACATCATTTCATGTTTACAATGCATTTAGCAAGAAGAGCGAGGACAGCGAGAGAGAGGTCACCTCATAAGCGGCAGAGATGATTATCGTCTCTCTTTTTAACATTTATGAACCGAAGAGATGATTATCATCTGTCTTTATAACATCTGTTGACTGAAAAAAAAAAGGCTTAGCAGCAAATCAGCAAATCAACCGTGACAAATCAACTAATCAACTCCAGAATTAATTCAGACGAGTTATTAAAACACGAGTTATTAAAAGATCCACAGTCTCCGTGAAACTGAAGCCAGTATTGTGCGCAATCTTCTCCATTTTATTCGTACAACAGATCATATTCTGAGCTCATTAAGAGTTCAGGCACAAAGGCAGACTTTAGCGGAGTTTCTTATAAAGGTCACAGTCTCCTGTTATAAGCACCTAATCTTTTAAATAATCACACATCAAGAGAAATGATCCTGTTTCTGTCAAAAGAGCTGCTGAAAGTGAGAAGGTCTTTACTGTATTGCAGAAATGAATGACGCCTCGAAACTCCTGATAATTACCGAGCCGCAGAAATACTGGCAGGCTGAAAATCAGCGATAGGTTCAGTAAGTTCAAGACTCTTTCCCAGTGATAGTTTTTCTAAAGTGGTGGCAAGAATTCTATTCTGAACGTAAACATGTTTTAAAACTTTGACAATTCAGACTAAGGATGTGTGACATTAAAGACATTCTTTTTTTTCTTTCTGGAATGATACCAAGCAAAAAACAGAAAGAAAGAAAAAAGCTGTAGGTTTAGAGTGGAAGAATTACAGTAATGAACTATATTCCTTAAATACAGCAGGTTGCTTTAAAGAAAATGGTGCATTCTGGTAGATAGATGTTGAAGAGGTTAAAATGTCAATTTTTTACAGTAATTAACTGTTGTTTACAAACCACTCTAGGATAGAGAAGTTTAAGCGGAGGCTGATCTGTTCCTATTTCTCACATTATGTCAAAAACATGACTGCAAAATACTAGGGGTTACTCGTAAGTCCTCAATGAATGGGGTGGAGAGCTGAACAATTCAACACGAAAAATCTATCTACCATTTATGCAGGGACATCCTTTAATGTTGAACATCCTTTAGTGTTGAACATCCTTTAATGTTGTAAAGTATTAGGACATATTTCATTAAAAAAATTACGAAAATATACTGGTCCTTCCGTTTTTCTACAGGAAATATTACTGCTAATTGGTTACTGTATTTGTTTTCTGTCTGCACTGTTATCTGCTGCTGTTCTGTGTTGAATGTAGCACCTGGAGAAACTATGTTCCTCTCTCAACACATCTATCATGAGAAGACATGACAAGAAAGATGACTTCGACTTTAACTTCAACTTTGCTAAAAAATAATAGGACTTGCTCAGGAGCGCCCTCTTGTGTTTGATTATTAAGTGACAGTACTCCTCACTATCCATTCTGTTAACAAGCTATCAACAGTTACTTTCACATGTTTTTTTCTTTGTTTTAACATGTTATTCAAGCCCTAAAGATGTTTGAATGCATTTACATGGTTTGTTATTCCAGGCATAATGGTGTTTTGTGTTTTAGTTAACTGGTTCATCCCATAGTATCACATTAAAATAGATAATGGGTTATAGACTTCAAGATTGGCATAATTGCATCTACTGTAGCTGCTATCATGTCCTGTGTATAAGGTATGATTGCTAAAGGATTTTACATTGTTGTAATTAGTGTAATCCTTCTATTGGTTATAAAAAGCTATAATTAACAAAATTTCAACAATATGTAATAGTCTCTGTAACTTTTGTCAACAGTAATAATTACCAGATAATTCTGAAAAGAGCAATTACAGTGCAGTGAAACGGTGCTGATTATGAATAACACCGTACTGCAAAAACAGTATAGTTCACTTCTGTAAGTACAGTAATAAACTGTATATTTCAGTTGCAGCAATGGGCTGTTGTTGTCTATTACAATATCAATATTGTAACTAAACAGCATTATACTGACAGTAAATTTCTGTAATTTTACAGCTACATTTTCACAGTGTAATACCAAACCAACATCCTGATACCAAATACTAATACAGATACTTTCATATCTTCAGTCTTATTTGCACATTAAAAGGAGAAATACCTACAGCAAAAACTGTTAAGTGTGGACAACAACATTATACTTGAAATCATTTGCATTGATATTAAATTCAGAATCCTTTAGTGGTGTTTAATATCTCTGCTAACAATGCTTTGCTTTCTTCAGAAAGCGTTCATTCAGAGTTGTGGGAATGATTGTCGCTGTATGTGCACAAGAATCGATGTTAAAGTGAAGGAAATGTAGTTCCTGTTCCTCATAATTATTTATTAAAATTATTGTGTGACTATTTCCGCTTTGATTATACTATATTAGATATAATTTAATTAAAATGATTAATAATATAATTACTACTTAAACACAACACCTATCAGTATTTCAAATGAAGATCGATTCATAGCAGGAAACATCATGAAAGGGAAAAATAAATACTTCAATATCAGAAATATTACAAATATCAATATTTCTCTATTGGAAATAGTGATACTTCAGTCTCAATCCAGCCGTTCCTCATTCAGACCTCTTTGGGCAAATTTCTCTCTGAGACTGACACTGATTTCAGAAGATTGTGTTTGAGCTGGCTCATTTACCTCTGGTGCGGTAGGAGACCACAGCCACTGTCAGGTGGATCTCGCCTGGGTGGAGGTCCGGCGAGGAGCTGATGGAGTAGTACCGTGGCTGGAGCAGGGGCAGCTGGGTGAGGAGCAGTGTGCAGGGCACCTGCAGTGACGGGAACTCCTCCAAAACCTCCACCATGGTGGGGTTATTATACCACTTCCACTCCTCATACTCCTGCAGACCCTGCACACAGAACAGAACAACACGGATGTTGAAGAATATAGATTCATAGAATGATATGAGATGTTCTAGATCATCATAAGGATGATATGGAGAGTGCTGGAAAACCCACAAAGATTGATTGACTTGGGGTGTTCTAGAATGCCACAAAGATCAATCAAATGATGTAGGAAGAGCTCTTGAGTGCACAGGGACCCATGGAATTAAGTGGAGTGTTCTAGAATGCAAGAAGCATCCATGGAGCAATGTGGAGCATCCTAGAATACCACAAGGATCAAAGGAAGAATGTGGAGTTTCTAGAATGCCATGGAGATCCACAGAACAATGTGAAGTGTTCTAGAATATGACACAAATCCAGGGAGCAACATGGAGTGTTCTAGAATACCACAATGAACCACGGAACAATGTGGAGCATTCTAGAATGCCACAAGGACCCATGGAACAATGTGGACCTAGAATACCACAAGGATCTGTGGAACAATCTGGAGTGTTCTACAACACAATAAGGATCCACCGGAAAGTTGTGGAGTGTTCTACACTACAAGGATCCATGGAATGATGTGGAGTCTTCTAGAACCCCATGAGAATTCATGGAAAGATTTGTTCTAAAAGGCTACACAGATTTGTTGACTGATGTAGAGTTTTCTAGAACGACTCAAAGAATGCACTGAAATCTGTCCAGCATTCTGAAGCTCAGTGTACATCAACACAATAAACATTTTTATTGCCTAAGATTCACTGATGGGCCAAATGAACCAATGTGAACAGATGTGAATAAAACAATTGTTGTCAACAAGCACAAATGCACCAATCTAACACCTGCATCGGCTAGTGGTTACTGGAGATGGCTGAGCTGCTGTGCTAAAAGGGTCATTCTGGCCTAAAACTAGAATTTAATATGATATTCGTCTTGTTATGCAGCCGCCTGAAGCTCAGCCTTATCGGTTTGACAGAATGAACAATTTTATATCATGTTCATGTTTTCGTTCACCAATGTTCTCTCACTACAGTACCGGCATGCATTATGCAAATACTTCATACAACCATAGGCCCTTTTCACATTTCCACTGGAAGCAGTCGTTGCAGGGTAACACTGCTCCCGCTAAAGCAACAACGATAACAACGATGATGAGTGGAGCGTGTACAGCTTACTCAAATGCAGTGGTGGACAAAGTACACAAACCATGTACTTGAGTTAAAGTAGAGATACCCAAGGTACAATATTACTCCAGTAAAAGTAGAAGTTCCTCCCTTTAGACCTCCACTTGAGTAAAAGACAAAAAAGTATTTGCCTTCAAATTTACTTAAGTAACGAAAATAAAAGTACTAAAGAATTAATTATGGCTCTAATGTCTTACTACCATTTTTGTAAGAAGACTCTCGCTTCATTAACTCATTTTAGGTGAAAATACTCCAGTGTCACTCTTGGTAAACCAGTCTTTTAATAGAATGTCATTAATTAGTCTGACGCTGATGTCTATTCAAATTATCATGAGCACAAAACACTGAAGGCAAACAGTTTCCATTAGGTAGAACCAATTGACCATGAAATAACTTTTTGCAAACAAGCAAAGTTTCAGTTTAAGATTTATTTGTAACTTAGTTACAAGTTTAAGTCTAATAAAACTTGCTTTAAACACAGATTCATCAAATGTGTTTTCCTTTACTATATTGCATCTGTAGGTCTCTGTTCATAAACGTGAACTAGCTCAAACAAATTTACTATAAAATGAAATAGTGTTTGTATAAGTTCAGAAAAAAGTCACAACTGCATATGTGTACATATTTCTATATTGTGGTCTATTTACACAAAGTTAGGTTAGTTCATCATTTATGTTGGAATAGACATTCACAAACTTTTACGCTGCTGCACTGACGTTGAACCGTGTGCTGCACTGGGTCGGTATGACCAACAGGTCAAAACAAGCTCAAAACAAAGTGTGCGCTGTGCCCTGATTGGTGTTGTTGCTTCACGCTTCTCTCATTTTGACGTTACATTTTTATACACACATAAACCAAAAGAAACGACAGATTTCGCAAAATGTAGTAGAGTAAAAAGTAAGATATTTGACTAAATGTAGTGGAGTGAAAGTAAAAAGTCACCCAAAATGGAAATACTTCAGTAAAGTACAGATACACGAAAAAACTACTTAAGTACAGTAACGAATTACATTTACTTAGTTACTGTCCGCCACTGGGAATAAACTTTGTCATTTGGAGGAAAAGAACTTCTGCGTCAGCATTTCACCACTGCCGACTAACGTTACACTGAACGCAGTTTGTGGTTCAAAGTTGGTGCTACAGCTGCTTTCAGGGGAACAGTTTTCATTTTCTCCCTCAAAAACCAGCAGCATCTGAGAGAGCAAGTGCTTGGCAAGGAGTAGATGTTTGTTCACTGGAGCCAGTGGTTGTGTGAAATGTCTACAGTGGTGCTTTGGACCATGTCGCCCCGGCACGCCCCCCTGCCAGAATGTGTGCATGTTTAGTTTTTGCCAACTACTTTATTGTTAGAAAGCTGCTTTTAACATCTCCAGCTAACATGGCTAATCTAGCGTTTTAGTTATAGTTATTTTCACCTATCCATCAATTTATGGCTCTGTAGATGTTAGCTGACATTATTATATACGGAGCCCCTAAGGGGCCGTGGTTAAAAAAAAAAAAGTTGATGACATTGCGTTCCCTCGCAAATGTTTTGCATTCCCTCACAAAATATATGCATTCCCTATAATATAATAATTCCCCAAAATATAATATCAGACAGCAAGCAAACATAGGACCAGAGATGCCCAATGACATTAGAGCTTTGTTTTTAGCATGGCTAACATTAAAAGCTGTTTTCCCAGTTTCGCCAGTCTGTGCTGAGTTCATTCAGCAGTTGTTCTCAGCAGTCTCGGTAAATGTAGCTTTTACTGTACGAGGACACCCGATCTTCAATTTGTGCTCACTAATCATGTTCGATTTTCAGTGACACTATATTTTAATCCAAGATCAACGTAAAATTCAATGAGCTGCTCCATGTCCGAGCTTAAGCAAAGCACAGCTTTTGCAAGCGAATGCAAACCGATTGCATCATAATGCAGAACATTCGTGAGGGAACGCATTTTATTTGCAAGGGAACGCAACGTCACTAACTTTTTTTTTTTTTAACCACGGCCCTTTAGGGGCTCCGTAATTATACCCTGACAGCAGTGAAGAAATTTTTTTCACAAAGCATTTTTATCCTTTATTTAGTCTGGACTCCCACATTGCTGTGTTTTGTGTTCTCCAACAATCCTGGACACATCGTTCAAATTTGAATCTTGGCAACTGTGACAAAGAAAAACTGACGCATCTTTCCGTGGTGAGCTGAAGTGATACAAACTCCTATTTTTCTGAGGACTGTCCGTCAGGCAATAGCCAACTTTGTTTCACCCGCTGTTTATGCACTTCCGTTTCTTGTGAAAAGGGCCTCCAGGGAATCCCTGTAATGTCAACCAATCCTGACTGCTAACCTAACCACTAATCTATAGCTAATAAATACAACCAACATAGCTCTAGTGTAACTCCTACCTCAGTTGTTAAACAAAATCATAAAGAAAACCCAGATTCTGTCTTTATTCAGCATAGAATGAACACCAGAGACTTTATTTACCCTTTCAATCTGAGAAAAAAAGCCAGGTGAGGCATCTCAGTGGCCAGCTACCTTGCTAAATTTAGCTTTTAGCTTTTCTTCTCCTCACAAGTCCCCCCAAAGCAGATGTTCCACTCACATTCAAGATACATCAAAAAGGGGGTTTCCAAGTTATTTGAACCACTTAAAATCCCAGGCTTATTACATATTAAGGCTTATTATACAGTAAATACAGGGACTTCAATGCAAACTGGCTGAGCTATTATTAGGTTATAGAAGTGTGTAATAACACTTTGGGCCAACTGCAAAATAGGTTTTAAAACGCCTTTTAAAGTTTAATTTTATCCATTCCTTGGTGGCTAAATTCAGCAGGAAGAGCCTGATGGAAGACTAAATCAAGTCATTCATATCATTTGAAAAGTGGTAACAGAATCCTGGTGCTGCAAGGTGACAATAACATTAACACCTTCACAGTCTCTGTACTTTTCCTCCAGACGCACTTTCATCACACTTTCATCTTCCACTGAACCTTTTTTTTACACCTCGTGGGAATCGCCAGTGAACTCCACTGTAAAAGCCATGCAAGAAATCCAACACGTTCATTCTCTCCTGTATTCTATCCACTGATTCTCTCCCCATCTCTCTGTATTTATCTCTCTCTCTCTTCTCTCATTCACTCCATCCTTCCTTGAGACTCAGCTGAACCAGGAAGAGGGTGACTCACTGCTTTGGCAGCCATTTTTAGCAACATTGCGAAGGACTGCAAAGCGTGTTACAGTGGGAGGCAGTGAGAGGGAAATATTTCTGAGGCAGAAGAAAATGGCATTGACACTGAGTGATTGGCGAGGGGAAGCGAGAGAGTTGGAGGGCTAATGAATGATCTGACTGAGAAAATTGCTGCTAATTTGAAAAGCAAAGCTGGAGTCACGCGCGGCGGCGTCTTTAGCTGCGCACTGAGGAAGTGACGGACAATGGATATGAATGCATGAGTAAAACTGGAGAAAAAAAACAAAACAAAACACAAAAAAACACAGTGCTCTTTCAACACATCTGATCAGACTGAACGGCACGTGGTTGACTGTAATAACACACTTGGACAGGGACATGAAGAGTCACCTACAGTACCCGTGAAAAGTGCGAAGACATTTTCCAAGTGATGTTTGATTTTTGCTGTTACTTTTCAACAAAGACTTTGTTGCTGCTTTGTGCTAAATATATGTGTGGATATATTTATATAGTGGATATATTTAGCTTTAACAATCATGTTCAGGTTCATCAAAGTGTCTCCTTTGGTATGAAGAGCAGGTTCTGCCTAAATAATGATTTAGGGTTTTTTTCCAACCTGTTTTTAAAAGCACATTGAAACTCTTTGGGCCCAAATGTGCTTCAGACACCTGAAAGCTTTGAGTGCTGATGAGTGCTGACATCACAACAAGGGGATGAAATGTGTGGGATTTGGCTTTTCTTTCCATCCATCCATCCATCCATCCATCCACCATTTCCTCTCCTTGAGGAAGCCCAATACTCACAGTACTAAACTACCCTACTTCAGTACTCAGTTTGCAGGTAGTCAGATATAAAAATTTGCAGTGGCAAATTAATCTTGTGGCCAAAATTAAGAATTTGTGGCCAGAATAACAGAAATGCTAATCATATGTACATTGTATTTATAATTAACGAATATGTTTCAGTACCAAAAAACACAGATGTTGTTTTTGAAAAAAGGAAATAATAATTAAAAACTTTACATAATAGGAACGTTGCCATTGTAGTGATTGCACATCTCAGCAAGGAGGACCATTGTAACTGTCCTTCGATTATGTTGGTTACCGTTAACAAGTTGCAGCAAAATATGTTTTGTCTAATTAGTTCTGTATCTGACCAAACAGGTTTAAAAGGGAAAAAAAATGTAAAAACATTCCAAAGCAAGTGGCCACTTGGTCCACAAGCTCTGCTATTTTAGGGGCCAGAATGTGAAATGTGGCCAGATGCATTGGGCATTATTCTCTGTCTAGCTTATCTAATCAATTCTTCATTATATTAATTCAGGTGTGCTGCTGATGGACTTTTAAAAATCCATACAATGGCTGGAGTGCAGCGAGAAGTCAGGGACCAAATGTGTCTTCTAATTGTATTCTAATAACCAAGATATCAATAATAAAAATGCATTCTTGTTATGTTTAACTATATTTAGGTTATTGTTACAGTGTGTTTTACAGGCAAAAACAGCCTTACTGCTGAGATAACCAGTTTTAAACTTTCTTGGCTGTCTAAGACTTTTCAGAGTACTGTATATGTATTGGTTTGGACTGTACCTTGCTGAGAACCTCCAGTCTCTTCCTCTGCTTCTCACTGGTGGCTAGAGGAGCGAACTGCTGCAGCAGGAGAGGACTGGGTGGGGTTGTGATGTCCAGGAAGTATTTAAAGGCCTGATAGATGGTGCAGGGAGGGATACGACTCTCATCTGTCCAGTTACTGATCACACCTATGGACCAGAGAAAGGATGAGTCATGACCGAAGGCATGCTTTGAATTCACTTGATTGAATTGGCTTGATGTAAATGTGTACAACATGAACATATTACAACACAGTTAATGCCTAAGGTACATGTAGATGTAATATATTTTACTGATGTAGAAATGATGTACACATTTGAATCAAGTAAATTCAATGCATCACTTTTTTTCAGTGTATGAACAGTTTTTCTATGTTACAGTAAATAATACGCAAATAACACCAGAGGCTGTACCTACGTTATGACACACTAAGTCCTATTGGTTGGCTTTTCAGTTTTTGCCATAATTTGAAAGTGCCTTTTGGCCTTTACACCATGTGTTAATTTCATGAAGAATGGACCAAAAGAAACGGCCCAAAATTAGTTGGAAAAAAGTCTGGTTCCATTGACTTACATTGAAAATAAAGTGGGTTTTTTCCTTCTCCTGTAAAGTTACCATTTTGGAAACACAGGTCTTTTTCAGACAACAGATAAATATATGATAACTTTACAGGAGAAGGAAAAAGCCTACCTTACTTTTAATGTAAGTCAATGGAAACCGTCATTTCTTTTGGTCCATTCATAATGAAATTTATATACAATGTAAAGGTCAACAGACATTTTCAAATTAAGCCAAAAACTGAAAAACGTCAAAATGGAGATATTAGGTTTTATTCTGACAAATATATGTATGGAAACTAAGCTGCAACAGCAACAGTTTAGCCCCGCCCATTAAAGTTGAAGTTATAAGAAGCGTTTCAGCCCAGACTGCTTTTTGAACAAGGGTAGCCAATCAAAGCAGAGGTCATTTACATATACCTGGCTCAAAGTTGAACTAACAAAAACAGCCTGTTTAATTCTAAGGCATGAAATTGAAAAGCAATCTGTTAAAAATGAATTATAAATGCTTTTGCACAAAACCATATCATATATGGACTTCAGGGGAAACAAGATGCACGAAAAATGTAGGATATGGGCTCTTTAAACTGCTTTAGAGTAGGCTGAACACTTTTGTTCTCGTATCAATAAAGGATTCAGATGCAGCCTTGAGCAGCTGGACATAAAAGAATCCCTGGCTGAGTCAACTGTGCAGTGAAAGCCATGAGTCAAGTGACAGCAGTAATCAGACAGTTATCCTTATCTGCACTTCTATAATGTATAACTCTTCAGTTCAGGAGAGGGTACCAGACTGCAGCCTCAGGCGTTCCACTTAGTGAATCATTTGATCTCATGTTTACTCAGTTTGGCTTTTTTACCCACAAGTCTAGACTGAGGCTTCCATTAAATGGACACAAGCAGGCCTTTGAACAGCTGCCTCTAGACAACTATACTTAATGAGAGGCAGAATAAAAGGTAAATAAGTATGTACTTCATTTATTATTCTGTTACATGTTACTCATTTGCAGAGCTATGGTACCTTTCAAAAGTTTGGACACACCTATGGATTATCTTTAATTTTTTTTAATGGTTTCCACATTTAGAATAGTAAAAACATCAAAACAAAAAATTTTAGATAATAAGGCTTATTATTCAGTATCTATGGGGACTTCAATGCAAACTGGCTGAGTTATTCTTAGGTTACAGAAGTGTGTAATAAAACTAGGCCTGCTGGTGGGCCCTGACCATTTAAGGGGTTAAACTAATCAAAACCAATTTCAATTTCAAAGTTTCCCTACTTTGCCTCGATGCAGCATTGCACACTCTTGGCATTTTCTCTTGCAGCATCATGAACATGCTTCTAGGATGCTTGAAGAAGCTTTGCATATGCTGAGATTATTTATATCTGTCTAGAAATATTGAAAATGTATGACTTTCCAACAGCATTGAAGATAGATATTGTTGGCTTCTGAAACTACTTGCTGAAAGGGGTTTAAAAATGGATGGAAAAATAAACTTTTTCAAGCGGTTGCCTGCTCTGCGCACCTTTCGGAGCAAGATACAGCCAGTACTGAACAGAAAAAAAAGTTCATGGCATCCCATCTTTAGGGATTTGGAGAGCAGTTTTCGATGAAATGTTTAAATAAAGTCAATTATATTAGGCAAATTTTGATATTAAGATTACATAAAGATAATACGTAGCTGATTTTAGATTAGCTCTGTACTCCTGAAGACATCTGGCAAATTAAATTAAATATCATGTATGGGTTCGGTTTCCCGGCCGGGTGACCAGGGTCCTTTCTGTGTGGAGACTGTGTGGAGTCTCCGGGCACTGTGGAAGGAAACCGGAGTATCCGGAGGAAACCCATGTGTCTGTGTGGTACTCTGATTTCCTCCCACAGTCCAAAGAGGTGGATTCAGGCCAACTGGACACGCTGACCTCCCAGTGACTGCTGGGATAGGCTCCAGCAACCCCCCTCAAACCTTGCCCAACCCACACATGATCCAGAAAGGTAAGCGGTTTAGAAAATGTGTGTGTTTGCTGACACGTTACTTTGTTTCACATGGGTCTGTTTTTGGTGTTGCATCATTTTAAAGGTCATCTGCCTATAAACACTGTGCAAAAACAGTAGCTTATCATTGGTCATTTTGCATGTTAAATGGTTAAAGAAGGCAGTTGTTGGCCACCTGGACCGACAAAACCCACCAGACTCTCTGCCGTCTGCCTTGTGAGACTTAATGTGTCCAAACTTTTGACTGATACTGCATAAATGTACACTTACTAACATACAAGTCTGCATATAGTCTGTCATTACCCAGTGCTGTGTTCCTCTCCTCCAGAAACTCCACCCTAATGATTTGATTGACAGGAGGTGCATCCTCTAGTTTGTCTATGAGAGCCGTAACCAGGTCCTCGTGGTTGCCAGGGAAGATTCCCAAGTGGTCTCCAGGCAGGTATTTCAGACTCTCGTGGTTGTTGGCATGGAGCTGGATGTATATGGTGGATCGGCTGAAAAAGGAAGAGGCACATGATACGAAAGCATGAAATGATTGTGGCCTGACCTACAAAAAATCGTGCGTAAGCACGTGGGACGAGTGTTTTTAAAGCAGTTTCCTCTTATTTCTGTGCTTTGAGAGTACTGAGTACCATTGGCGAGTGGAGTGCGCTCTCAGCATGCAAATACAGGGCCTGTAAAACAGTGCTATTGAAATGCTGCCACACCTTCATTGAAGGTCAAGGGAACATGCATTAAAAATAGGTAAGGCCAGTGGCTCCTAATGGATGAGATCAGAATTAATGAAATCGCATCAGGAGCCACGAGTTTCATTCATTGTAATGCACGTTCCATCAACCCTGAATAGGGGTGTGGCAGTATTAGAAGAGCACTGTGAGCATGCAAATACAGCGACTGACAAACAGTGCTATTCCAGTGCTGCCACACCCCTATTCAGGGTCAAAGAAGATGCATTAAAAATGGGTGAAACAAGTGACTGTAAATGAAATTTCATTAAATCTGTGCTTGGTAATAAAAATACAGCCTATACCGCTTCATCATCCTGCAAATGCCTTCTGTAAAATTCAGAAATGGAGAGGACTCTTTAGGTTATCATGCTTCTAAACAGTGAAACTCAATTCCACCTTTTATTAGACAGACAAGCTCAGTGCCCACTTTTAGGAAACATCCAAAAACACATCTCTTTAACTTAGCATTTAATTAAAATTCTGCGTCTCTTTGGTAGTTATCTACTTAATTTGGTCTCCGTCATTTTCTTATATGATTTTAAATTAACACTCATAGTTTCTTCTATTAGTGTTCAGTTTATCACCAGTCTTTAAAGCACTTTTAGTTCTCACCAGTAGGAAAAGTGCTCTATAAATAAAGATATAATTATTATTAAAAAAGTACAAGTTTTGAAGGTCTCCTCTTGGGTCTTCTATCTAGTTCATTGTATTAAAAGCTTGAATATAATAACCATGTCTAGAAGTAATTCAGCAATTTATTGGCAGGCACTCTGTGTGATTAAGATATTATGATATGGTTCACTACCGAAAAGCATAGCTATCTCTTTAAAACGGATTATTTCTGTTGTTGTCGATATGATGCTAATCAAGTAATCCTACACACTGCTTCCTGTAAAACTTGGTGTAAGACGAACTTTGCTCCTTGATATCTACTGAGCTGAAGAGTTTCTATCCAACACCACTCCAACACACCTGGCTGTAACACTCAGATGCTGCTGAAGAATCTTGATTAGCTGGATTAGATTAGATAACGGGTAAAGCAGAGCTCGACCGAAGCCAGGTCGGGTACTCCTGCTTTAAGGTATTAAGGTAACGCACCGCTGATTTCAGATTAGCCCTGTATTCCTGAAGAGATCTGGCAAGAGATATTGCAGTCAACAGGAGGTGAGCACTGAAGCTGAGAACAATCATCCAACACCGATGTGAAGAGTTCTGCCTCTTAGGCTGACTTTCACTGAACCTTAGCTGCCTGAAACTTACATGGAACTAAGTTTCACTAGCATTGCAGCATCCCGACACTCACTTGACGCTCGTTTGAAAGTCATAACAGCTGCGACTGTCTCAGCTTTGTGAAACAAATTCATGAAAAAGTCTGAGCTAAACTGAGCTGGAGTGCCCCGAAGCTGAGCTCCAGTACTGTAAAGTGATGGAAATCGAAATAGTTTCCAAAACAGTCTTTGTGAATTTACCCATTTAAATATCTGATGTAATAAACTGTGCTGGCAAAATAGTCTCATACGAGTGGCCTGTCTTTCTCGTAATCTTCTACTGAATCCCACAATCATGTAAATATGTGTCGAATCCATCCTGCTGCTTCATTATATGCTCAACATGCTTTAACCTTTAAGTAGCTTAGATCAATGGTTTTCAACCTGTGGGCCATGGCCCCCCAGTAGGAGGCAGTTGGCCATGTTTTATTTTTTTAACTGCAAACATTGATACAATAGGCATTTAATCAAACATAATTCTATATACAACAAACGCTGTTGCAACATGCAAAAATAAAATATCATATTCACATTGAATCAGTTATGTTTATTTTTTTAGAGCAAGCCAATTGTTTCACTTTTTAATCGTATGGAACTCATCCATCATTAGCCATGTTTACATGCAGTCTAATAATTCATTAATAATCCGACTAATAGCTCAATCAGAATAGAATATGTCCATGTAAACACCTCAATCGGAATAGACCAGTCTGATTGAGAACATTCAGAATACAATTTCTGTCTGATTGAACGAGGTGGGTAATCCTGTAAATAATCTGATAAACAGAAGAATAATAACCATGTAAACGTCTGTATCTGATTACATTCCCAATCGGAAAGTTTAAGTACGTTCTGATCGTGTGCATCACGTCATAGCAAAAGTTTACAATGTTCAACATGGAGCAGAAACTGGTCTGCAGAGGAGACGAAGTTTATGCTCTGATCTTTAAAAGACGGCGGTGGGACGGACGTCCATCTTATGTGTCTCAGAACACGACGTCCTCCTCTCGGCCTTCTTTAATAAGGACATGTGAAGGACGTTTTCCTGAGTCTGATATCATTTTAAACTAATTAAAAACACAAGCGCTGCTCACTGCTGCTCATCTCACTCTGACTGGACTCACGTGATGCTCGTTGTCATGGTAACATCTACACTAAGTGGTACTCTATGCATACCCGTAATGTTGGATCGGATTACTTCCAGTGTGCATGTAAACAGAGATTTTCCATCAGATTTTTGAGTAGAGTGAGCATATAAACACTTCAGTCTTAATCTATAATCAGAATGTATTCAATCAGGCTGGCATATAAACACAGCCATTAATTAATGGTCAAAAGTCTTTCAACAGGAAAGATTCCAAGGCTTTGCTACCGCATCGCCGACTTAGAAGATACAGCAGTAAGTAGCATGCGCTGGGCTTTATGTGCATGTGAACTGGTAACAACCAACCACCGCTCTGTGCTGTTTGCACAGAAGCCTCAACAAATGGAGCATTCATGCCATCACTTGGCTAAATAGCACAAGGTAGCTGCCAAACATCAAAACATTAGGCTAAAGTTCATGAGATGGCTCGTGAACTTCTCATCAGGTGAGTCTGAAAAACCAATCAGGGCTGGATTTCCTGAAATCATCTTAGCACAAAGATGCTTCTTAAATGGAAGAGTGACATGGCAGGTATCCAGCCAAATTTGCAAAGCCAGATACAGTTGTCACCAATGAATTCCTAAAACGAAACATGTTCATATTGTAGGCCTGTTCTAAAAAAGTGTTTTCATGGAATTTGAAAGCCATCTCGTGAACTTTAGCCTGATGTTTTGCTAACAGACTGCTGTTAAATGTACTCAAAGTCACACATTTTCATCTAGCTAGCTACACCAATTCAATTCAGTTAAATTAGTTAGTGATATGTGGTAGGAGAACTGGGGTTTTCAGTAGCATGTTTACAAATCTGACTGGATGACATTGAATACTTGACTGTAAAGTGTTTAATTTGTTTTATTTTATTATAAAAACAATATATTACAAAATCTAACAACATTTTCAACAAAGGTTTACAAGATTGCTGTTTAAACTGTTCCGCTTCTACAAACAGTAGATCAGTAGTTCTTAAACTGGTTCTTGGGGTCCTCCAGACTGTCCATATTTTTGCTCCCTATGTTAGCAAAAATGTGGATCATCTGGGGGCCCTGAGGACCACCTTGAGAACAACTGCAGTAGATATATATGAAAAAAATGGGCTTCCTCATCTTCACAATTCCAGTTTATCCCCTGACTATAATAAACCACATGACCACATCAAATTATATCAACTGCAAAAAAACAACTGAAATAACTTTGCGTATTTGTTGGGTACCAGTTAGTCTAACTAGCTTGCATGACAGCTGTTTGAACAGCTGCTTGTAGCATCATTTGTTCTGCTTTGTTAGCCTGCTATTATTGTTTTCTATGTAGCTACAGTAGAGCTCAAAGTGTTACACCACTAGTAAAAATGTTTAAACTTTGCATTTTACTCTAATTTAATACAAAGTTTTTTTTTTATTACAAAGTACATTATCAGCTTAAGAATTTGAACAAAAAGTAGAATTATTGAAATTTGAACATTAATTTCAGAATTTCTTAGTATTTGGTATCTCCCCCTTTGGCTTTTATGACATCATGTAATGGATCTGGCGTGGATTCCATAAATTGTGCAAAAGCCTCTGAAGAGTAGATCAGATCCACCAGAGAGTCGTCTAAACATGACCTTCAATAGAAGGAATACAAAGACCTTAATACATGGTCAATGTTTGTTTTAAAAGGATCAAAATTTGAAAAGCTTCTGTTGTTTATTTCCAGGTTTAAATAAAAAAATCCTAGATTTTCAATGTGGTCTCAGTCTTCTTGACCCCACTGTAGGCTACTCATTTTCTCTTCTCTTGACACATCCTAATATTTCACAGTACAGAGGTTCCTTTGTGTCCCGAAATGCTTATGATTTTATACAGCTAAACAATACAATACAAAAAATCTAGTGTTGCATTTCATTATCAAATGTGTTGCAACTTTGCTGTGTGCAACTGTCAGTTATGATTTATGCAACCAGCAGCAGGAAGGTTCCACCATATGAAATCATCCTTATGCATTTCTAACATAAACAAGAAAGCAATTTAGCATGACTATCACAAGTAAATATAATATTTTATATTGTCAATATATTAATTGAAGCTGAACGTTGCTTTAGTGTCTATGACGTGTTAATGCACTGTATATTCATAAAGGACCGGCTCACTTATCAGATCACTTACTTTGACTTGACACTTTGAAGGTTCTGTCTCATTAAGACCTTCGCTCCATACACCTTCTTCTTGTGAATATTGTAGAGAGCTGAGGAAGAAACGCAACCATCAGTCAAAAGCTAAAAGCATACAGCCACACAGCCACTTGACGTAAGAATTGAAAGTGGCAGCTCTGCTTCTTGATGTTGCACAAAGTTGAAAGAAAGGGTTAGAAATATGCTGCCATCCGCAAATTCTCTGGCACGGCTTTTGCACCAGCCAAACTATATTTTTCAGTTATAAATAAACATGGCATTTTCTGATGCTGAGTATTATTTTTGAATTGCACTTAGGGAGGCAGTAACAGCCGTTATTGTACCCTCAACCATGAGACCCATGCATGATAAAGAGTAGGTTTAAGTAGATTGTAATACAAAAGCAGAGTACTGGGTTTGTAGGACAATGAATCATTGAGTGTAAGCGGCCTTGTTCCCGAGGCCATACTGTACCTTGTGTTAGCGTCGGAGCTTCAGCCGTGTACGTCATGCGGAACTTGCTCTTTTTCCAGCTGCGGTCGTTGCTAATCAATGAATCATTTGCCTTTTCTATGTTCACATCGTCGCCGACACAGAACACGTCGCAGGCAGCCTGAAAGATCCAATGCAAAGTGTTTGTTTTTTGCCTGAAGCATTTGATATATTCCAAGAAGTAATTTATGTTTTCACAAAGCTTTTTACCAATTATATATAATTGGCAAAACGCATTACATGTACAGTGCCAGTTTGGAAACACCAACTCAAAGCTATCTTCTATTGTAGATTCTTCAAAGTAGCCCCAGGTACTTTGCATTGAAGTAAGTTTGCACACTCTTGGCAATCTCTCAAGCAATTTCTTGAGGGAACACCTGGGATGCTTTTCCAACAGGCGTCACATACGCTGAGATGAAGAGTACTTTGAGGGAGTGCAAATTTTTGATTTAGACCTCATTGTCTATATTTGTCTTTCCAACAACGTTTGAAGAATTTAAGCATATGAATGATAATATAATAATCCAAACTTCGAAAGACATCAATATCACTAAATGTGTTTGGCATTACATGGACTGTAAAAAGCATAAAGTTCAACCAAATTCTGAGACTGAACTTTGGTGGTGTGAAAAAATATCCCTGTAAATTTCTTTGAAAGCTGAGAGCAGGTCATATAAAAACAATGATACTCCATTTATGTTGATTTTATTGTTTTATATCATTTGAAGACACCAGCAGCCTTTATATTCGTGGCAAATGGACCAATAGAAATGATGTACAGTTACAGTTTCCAATAAAGGTGTTTCTGTCCATCCATCCACTGTGAGAAGACAACTCAACACTATGGGTCTGAAAGGATGTGTTACTGTCAAGAAGCCCTCACTGAGAAAAGAACATAGTCACAAAAGAAGAAAATTTGCTGTTTAAACAAAGAAGCTGCTGGTGTTCTCAGAACAATGGACTGACCACCCCAGAGTCCAGACCTCAGCATCACTGAATGTGTTTGGGATTATTTGGACCGGGAGAATAAATTAAACTGACTGGAAATTAAATAAATGAAAGTGTGGTCTCTGACGTTTACACAGAGCTGTACACACACACATATATATAAATATATATGTGTTTATGTATGGATAAGTATGGCTCCTTGTACCTTGAAAACTTTCTTGGCCCATGTTCTGAAGGACTCCTCCTGGCCACAGAGTTCGTCTCCTTCGCCCATGCGGAGGATGCGCTCCCCCCCAAGCTCTTCGAACAGCGTGTCCACTGCGTGGGCAAATGCACAGAAGTGTGGGTAGGCCCGCGAGCCAAGGCCAAACACCGAGAACCTAGCACAGAGGGAGAAAGAGTCGGTTACGCTCTCTCTGTCTCACTCGCAGGCTGAAGTGTGGGTAGGCCCTGCACCCCAAGGCCAATAACACAGAGCACACTGCAGAGAGCTATACACACAAACAGACGTGCAGAGGATTTCCAAAGCAAAAGACCAGGAGCTGGAAATGAGATATTACACACACACACACACACACACACACACACACACACACACACACACACACACTTAAAACACATGCACATACAGAGTGTGGGTGTACCCACAAGCCAGGGACAAAAAACGTAGAAGCAAAAACAAATCATATGCATGTCCCATATGTATTATACAGTCATATGCAAAAGTTTGAACACCCCCAGTCGAATTATAAGTTTGGTTGATTTTCAGAGTGAAAATAAATTGACACATTCTTTACATGGAGCAAAAAAATAATTTTAGTGCTCCATTTATGTTTATTTGCTGAGTTTAACATATTGGAAAACATAAATGCACCATAACTTTTGCACATACCAGATTTAATGTTTTTTTTTTTCCCTGAATATGTTCAATACAGCAAATAAACAGTAATTTTACATTGAAATGTGCAGAAGTGTGTTCTGTAGAGGATGTGGCAACTTATTTGCACTGAGAAAATAAACAAAACATATCATTTAAACAAGGGCGGCCAAACTTTTGCATATGACTATATAAAAGCACCCAAAGAGTATGTAATAATATTATTTCCAATATGTATTATATATACGTACCTACAGTATATATAATAATAACCTGTGCCATATGCATTCCTGCAGTGTGTGTAACTACAATACTATGGCCTATATGGATTATATATACATATGTGGGTACCTACAGTATATGTAAGTATAATATGTCCCAGTAACAGTAATAATAACAGTAATAATATTTTCTGTATGTAGTATACATGTGAGTACTTATAGTGTGTTACACGTGATAATAATGTGTATATATTTAAGCGTCAGTGTCCGATATGCATTATATAAATATGATATATAGTAAACAGAGTATATAGATGATGCTGTAAAGTACCTGACATTGGCGAGAGGTCCTGTGCTCTCAAAATTTGCCTTAGACTCGGGCTCATCACTGGAGGACTTGCGGGTGTCCGAATAAGAGGAGACGCTGTTGAATCGCACCTTGTAGCTCCTTTCAAAAAGAGAAAGAAATGATTATATAGTTAGCTTAGAAGAAATTAGCTTTTATGTACATGTCTTGTATGCATATGTAATATGTTGATACGATCAGAGTGCTTCCAACAATAAAGGCAACATGGAGCATATTTTATACAGTGATAGAAAACATGGTAGCACACAGAGAGCCAGTCTAACATGTGCTTCATATCTGGATTGTATCTGGATAAACTTTGGCACGATTCTATTTACACTTTTCACTAAAATGTGTTGCCAGTGTGACCAGATGAGATCCGATTTTACTTTCCTGCATAGAAAGCACATCCACACGTGCTATTTCATTTTCCTTTTTTTTTTACTTTACCCACTTTTTCCACAAGCTGGGGTTGGACACTTTCATTAGCCCAGAGTAAGAGAAGGCTTTTGGATTGGGGAACTCTAGCTTCGTGTATCCTCTATCTTTCATTTCTTTGTTGATTCTCTCACCCTGCCAGATGCATTTCCACTTGTAATTCTATACGGATGTTGAAAATACATTCCGTTTACACTGAGTGGTCCAATCATAATTTGATCACAATTCGTCCTGACGGTGTTTAGCAGTGAATTCCGAAACATGATCCGATCACCGAAAATGCATGTTAATGCATGGTGTAAACAGGCCCAGAAAACTCCAATTCCACATGCTGGTCCATCTTACTATGACAGGGGTCGGCAACCCAAATGTTAAGAAGAGCCATTTTGTCCTTTCAACAAAAATCAAACTACCTTGGGAGCCACAATATTTTATGTACATTTTACCATCTTGGCTGTGAATATGTCTCTGTATGTGCTAATGTACTAGTATAGGCTGAAAATATCATAAAAACGAAAACGCAGACTTACTTTGCTCAGTTATAACCACTTTTCTCACATCTCTGACAGGAAACTTTTCCTCAAAAGTGGAAGAGTTTCTTGTAAAATGTCTCTCAACGTTCTTTTTATGAGGCTGAAGTCAGCTTCTCATTCGCCAGCTTTTTGTTCGAATTTTCCCGTTCCACCTTAAACAGGAACAGGACAATTCGAACAAGAAGCTGCCGACTTTTAGTGTTTGACAGTTTCTCGTTGCAGATTAAACTTATCAGGAAACCAGCTGAGTGCTTACAAATGCAAATAAGTCCCAAATTATTGATGTTCATCTTAAATCTTTCTCTTTGCCGTTTCATTAGCTACTAGCTAGGCGAGATTGTTGTCGTTGCTATGGTGACCAGCAGTCTGCGTGCCAATCTTCAGGGTTAAAGGGTGAATCAGCAGTTGTACATTAACTCCGAGGTTTAAGACAATTTATTGTTAAAACGCTGTTAAAATGTTCAGCAGAGCTTTATTTTACTGCAAAGGAGGATTATTTTATTCATCTAATCTAATTCTGCTGTGGAGCCACAACAGGGCAGTAAAAGAGCCGCATGTTCCCGACCCCTGTACTATGACCAATATAGACAAGCACAAGCGTTCTGTTTAAAGAGTTTATAGGTCAGATCCACCAAGTAAACACTCAACTTAAAATTTACAATCCTTTAAAATCATTCATGAGGGTTGCATCAAGTTTGTCTCAAAAGCAGCACCAAAATCTATTTGAAAAGCCTTCACAGTCTGGAAATACGTGCAGGAAAAAAATCAAACTCCCCAGTTACCAACCGTTTTTGATGTTTTGAAACATTTTAACACTGCATGTAAATTGAAGTCTGTCTGTCTGCGTGTGTGCGCAGAGGACACCACACAAATTAATTATGAGAAAGCAGATGGGTAGGAGGAAGACGAGAGAGCCACTCACTCACTTATCTACACTCACTCTCTTTCTCTCTCTCTCTCTCTCTCTCTCACACACACACACATAAGCTCACTTTCTGTCCTCTGCGCTGGTGGTAGGGTGCCTCATCTCCATCAGTGCCGCACCAAATTTCTACAGAGAGAGAGAGAGAACAAAAAGTCACTCACCCATCCTACACATATTTGGAGTGATATTATCAAAAACACCTTCAAAACAAGTGCAGGTGTGATTCCTAGCAATCAGAAATGTGGAGAAATACATGAATAAATCAGTAGTAACAACAGGATAGCAGCTTTTATGGAACAGCAGTATCACACACCTCTCCATTCTCTGGCGGATCCCCGTTTCCAAATGTGCTGGTGACCACCAACACCAATGTCTCGTGCTCCAGGTCCACCACATCGTATTCTTCCATTGACATGACCTGCGGAAAAGTCACAATGTCAAACAGCTACACTTCATACACTTCATACTTCAGCTTGAATCAGCTTGTGGGTCTGAGACCCACAGTGGGCCATAGAGCAGTGACGTGGGACCCTAACAGGAAAGTCTAACTGGTTTTATGTGGACATTTGTCTTAATCTGGCCATTTTCCAACCTCTATATTTCTCTATTTTTTATATATATATATATACACACACACACACACACACACACACATATATATATATATATATATATATATACAGACTTGTGGAGGTTGAGGTTAAGGTTAGGGTTAGGGTTACAATTAAGGCAAGGCTGAGGGTTAGGATTGTGTTTTGGGCTGAGGTTAAGGTTAGGGTTAGGATTAGAGCCAGGGTTAAGGGGGTAAAAGTTAGTCTACTTCATGGAACATATCAACAATACATCTACTTAATGTAAGTAATGTATCAACAGATGCTTCATTCACATTCTTCATTACTTCTACTTCACTGATATTTTGTTGATGTGTTACTGATAATCTGTTAAGAGATTGTTAATCATCTACAAAGGACCATCTAATGCACAAATACAGTTTATTTCCTAAATTTAACATACCGGAAAAAAATATAACCTATAATATGGCAAAAGCTACGGCCATTTTATATTTCATGTTCAGTTTTTTCAATATGTTAAACTAAAACAATATAGGAATTGTGCACTAAAATCTGCAGAAAATCCATATTTAGGTTTCTTCTTGGTAGAGGATGTGTTACCTTGTTTTCACTTAGAAAATTAGAGTTATTCAAACTGTGAATACATTGGTTTTAATGGCATCACAATAACAATTAATTCATAAAGTTGTTAAAAGTTTGAGAATGTTTGTACAGATTACATCAAATTTAAAAAAACAATGCAAGAAAAAGTCTATTTTCCACAAAATGGGCCCTTTAATATGAACAACAACATGAACTAATGAACTCTTTACTCAGCTTTTAACAAGGTGCTAATGTGTAGAGATAACAGTGCTGATGTGGCAGTGGGAGTTATATAGTGAATGCCTTCAGGACACCATGAGAGACAGAGAAGAGCAGAGAGAGACCGAGAGACTGAGAGAGAGAGATGGAGGATAGAGAGCAGCATCCAAATCATCTGCATCTATATCACGTAAGAGCAACAAGATCACACAAGCATGATTGATTATTTTATCACATCAAGAGCGCACGCCGTCCCGGAGCAGAAACACTTGACTGAGTTTTCCTGTTTTGATGCTGCGCGTGTGTTTTTTTTCTTCCGAAACCTCAAACACCTCGGGGTGGTTTGTGATCTTATCTTAAACCAAAGTGCAACGCTTGGCTGAGTAAATTCTCTGCGTGTCTCTAGGCGATTTACCACACGGGATGAAGAGAGATAGTGACAAAAAACACATTTGTACTGTCCAAGCTATCACATTGGCTCGCTTTAGAGTGAAAGCGCAACTCAATGTATCAAAATAAAAGAGACGTTTAGTGTCCATACAGGACATTCAGTGTCCATACAGCCTGCTACTGTGTGTGTGTGCAGTGGTACACAGAGCTGTGTACAGTAAAAAGTACAGTTTCTTAGTTAGTTTGTCAGCTTTAGTCTGTTGTTTTAATTGAAGTGCTGCAAAAACAGGAAATCTTACCTTTGCATCAAAAGCATGCTTGAAAATCTCACAGAGGGTCTTTGCATAGTCCTGTGATTTGCCTGTCTCTGTGGCGAATAGAATGGTGGCTTTCACTCTCTTGGCCATGGCTTGGCCCATGAGCTTGGCTGAGAACTTCACAGCCCTAGAAATACACATAAACAGAAAGAGATGAGGTAAGAGAAGAGGTACAAATATAGAATCAAGAATGCAAGACAAGTTCATGCTCTACAGACAGCAGATCATAAGGTTAGGGGATAGGAGTTCATAAGGCTACTGGAGCCTATCCCAGTGCTCATTGGGTGAAAGGTAGGTAACACCCTGGATAGGTTGCTACTCCATCACACATATACATTCACACACACATCTATGGCCAATTTAGCATCTTCACCTGATTGCATGTCTTTGAACTGTGGGAGGAAAACAGTGCACCCAGAGGAGACTCACACAGAGATGGGGAAAACATGCGAACTTCACACAGAGACAACCCTGGTCACCTGCAAACCCAGGCCCTTGCTGTGAGGCAACAGCACTACCCACTGCGCCACCACGCCACCAACTTCCATGGCACTTAATAGTAACTTTAGTGCATCACGAGCAAAATGCTTAAAGAGCCAACCATGTCTCCACTATTACACAAGTGTTCTGTGAGCTTAAAGGAGAATTTCACTGATTTTTCTAAACTTCTACATTATTAAATGGTTGAGATGTAAACAAAGTCATTCAGATTGGTTTGATGTGAAATGCTCCATTCTAGAGAAAATCAAGAGAGTCCAAATTGTTCCCGGTAGTGGTGACAGGAACCAGACATCTGAACTGTTTAACGCGTCCAAAAGCTTCTTCACAGGCAGTTATTATATTAGTTATTAATCCTTGGGCTGATGTCTGAGACACTATTTCATGATATGGAGGATTAATGCAGGGTGTTGTGAAGCAAAATATTCCCTTTTTACTATCATAAACATTACATATAAAATCTCAGGAGACACATGTTGGTTCAATTGGTTGGTTCATTTTGGATAGTAAATAAAATAATATTTGTTGTAGTCATTGTGACTCCTGGTTCCTATCACCACCACTGTAAAGAAATCTGAGTTGGTAAGTTCCTCCACAATGAAACATTTCACATCAAATCACTCTGAATGACTTCCCTTTTCAGTGACTGAATCATGCAGAAATTTTGAACAATTAGTGGAATTAGTGAATTTAATTTCTAGAAAAAGAATTAGAAGAAAATAGAAATAGAATTTCAGCACAAAATGAATTTAAATTGCACTTTCCTGGAAATTAGAAAGCCTTATTGTGTCATTGCTATGTGCAAAAAGCTGAAAAGCTGACATTTTTAACTTTTTTCCACAGCTGTTCAAATAAATCATTGTAATTAGTCCACACATTTCCAGTTAATCAATAAGACTAGGACAGAGTAGAGTCAGCATAAAGGCACTTTGATAATGTTGACATTTTGTCAATGTGTAAGTCAAACAAAACCCTTGGTTCCATTTTTTTTAGTGTTTGAAACAAAAAAAAAAGTTTTTTATTGTCTACTAGAGCAGCATGAAATTTTTTTTTTTATTGGAAATAACAGTTACTGAATTTCTCTCCTCTGAAGAGCCTGAATGATCTTTTCTGGTCAGCGTGCCACAGACTGTGTGCTTGAACCTGTACATGACCCAACTGCTGCCATTTGCTGCCATTCTGCTGGTCACATCAGCTAATCTCTTCGTGTGTGACTGTTCGTGCTGAATCCATCAACCTTCATTCTCAGATGAGCACGTCTGTGACATTTATATCAATAGACGTTCACAGAATTTTTATGTACGGATTGAGAATTGAGACAGGGGAGGGGCTGACCCGTCCATGCTCCACCCATGAATGCGTTCTTTAATAGGAGCTGTTCTGAGGTTGGACAAGCTTTATGGAATGTTGGCAGAAATCGCATTCAACCTAATGAGAAACTGTAGCACTGAATTCAGTTTGTGTTCAAACTAGAGATGACAGAACACCACTTTGACAGCTTGCGTATTAGCTGATACTGATATGCAGCGACAGATCATGGTCTTGCAAAGGCCTTTGGGCACAAGAGTCTGTAGAGGCCCCCTCCACTCCAACAATAAGGCATAATTTAAAAAAATTAATAAAGTAAATGAACAATTCATGTTTATGTTCTAATTTTTAAAGTTTGCCTCAATGCCTGCAATATCATTTTATGTCTACATCGTAACAGCCTTGATAAATGAATTGAATCAGAATGTCTTCTCATTATTGTTTCCAACCTGACTAGTTTCAATTATCTACAACAACATAGTCCAGCTCAGCAGTGCAGCATTTTCAACTGGAACATCAAAACTCCAACCTAAATTCATTGGGTTGAATGGGATGTTTGCATTGTCTGACTTTGCTACATTTTCTTCAGAGGAACACATTTGTTGGCGGAGCATGGACAGGCCAATTCTGCAAAAGCTGCTTTGCAAGCAACCTCAGGAACAATGGAGAGAAAAGTTAGAGAGTGACGCTCATTTAACGGAGACACAATGGAACCGGCTTTTTTTTTTTTAGCAAAACACTACATAATACATCATTGTCAACAGCAAAACTGACAAAAAACTGCTTCTCTCCATGCCAAACAGCATCCTCATTCTCATTCTCCACCCAACTGCCTCTCAACAGGAACCCCCTGTTTCAACAGCGATGAAACCACAGAGACCCATCTACTAACATCCTGTAAGTAATTACAGTGACTTACGAGAAGAGAGAGAGAGAAGATAAAAAAGGCTCCAAACAAAGTCCTGATTAGCCCCTCGAAGATGATTGAGTGAGCTACACTGCTGAGGGGCTCTGTTTCATTTCCCAGCTCAAACACTGCCAACTTAACGTAAAAATTCAGGAAAACAGACACAATATGCTCTTAAGGCACTTTCACATCCGCTTTGGATCAATCGAACCTTTTCTTCAGTTCAGTCTATTTGGACAGCTGTGAATGCTCCACCTGTCTTGGGGCCACCAAAAATCACCTCGCTTCCAACAAGTGAACCCTGATTCAGTTTGCTGCTAGGGGGAACGAAGTTTTATGATGGTCAGCACCAAACGAGTGAAGTCAATATTAGAACATGCCTTTCTCAAACGTGGTGTTATTGTTGAAATCTGTGCCCATTAAATCCCACCAGATGATGAATTGGCAGTTGAACATCACTGGTTGCTGCCAACGGACTTTCTTTAATAAGTTTACGCTGTTGGCTCTCTTTATAACCGGCTAAATTCTGGCCTCACCAGAGTAATGTTAGGCTGAGCAGCTCAGCAGGAACCTAACAGGCTAATGGTAAAAGACAGACTTTGGGTTCAAGCCTTTGAAGAAAGAGTTAATGCATAACTGCAACTTACCTAGTAAATGTAATACCTGCATTCCTGCTACAAGCTTAAAATATCTGTCTTTACACAGGCCAGACAACAGAATCCAAGCTAACTTTGCTAGCTCAGAGTTAACCTAGCATGGTGAAAATACCAGGTTCACTCACAGAATCGTTACCATAGTGCTTTTTTGGTTAAACTTAATATCAGCTATAAATAAATAATAATCTTCGGACTAAAGTGTTTCTCTTACACAGGTTCAGGTTTCTGTCGACAGATCAATTACAAAAAAACACCAGCACAAAAGCATTCAAGCATCCCAGCAATAAAGATTATTATTTTTACTCATTTACTCTTTCATATATTTCTATCATGTCGCATTTAACATATTATTACTAAAATGTATGTTCACATCTCACAGGAAGGCCAAGCAACATCTTAGCAACCACCTGGGATACCACAGCAATTGCCCAGCAACACCTTAGCACCCACTTAGGATACCATAGCAATGGCCTAGCAACACCTTAGCAACCACCTGGAATACCATAGCAATTGCCCAGCAACACCTTAGCAACCACCTGGGATACCACAGCAATTGCCCAGCAACACCTTAGCAACCACCTAGGACACCATAGCAATGGCCTAGCAACACCTTAGCAACCACCTGGAATACCATAGCAATTGCCTAGCATCCCCTTAGCAACCACCTGGGATACCATAGCAATGGCCTAGCAACCCCTTAGCAACCACCTGGGATACCATAGCAATTGCCTAGCAACACTTTAGCAACCACTTGGGACACCACAGCAACAACCTAGCAACACCTTAACAACCTCCTAAAAACCCTGGAACAATGCCTTAATGACAAGCTGGAAAACCATAGCAACCTCACGGCAACACCATAGCAACCTTGAATTACTAAATAAACCCAATTAATCTATAAAAAACAGTCAACAGTGTTATGTGACTGCTTTAACTCTGCAATGTTATTATCTACAGCATAATTAAATCTACAGTGGACAAAAATGTGATTTATTGACATGAAAAATTTTCAAACTGGCATGTGATTTTGGCACCAATCTTATGGAACAACTCTAAAAAAGTCACCAAAACCCAAACTCTGGTTCAGACTTTTAGGTGTAAAAACAGCCTTGGGCAAACATTAATGTAGCATCTTTCTAAAGCACTGGTGGTCCATCTTAATCATGGTAAAAAAGGCCAATCAAGGCTGTGGAGCACAGAGTAAGTAGGATGGCGGTCAGGAGCCTCGTGACCTTACTGTGAAAAGCTTTTTCATTATAGCGTTTAGTGAAAATAAAGACAGGAAACAAACATCAATCCAAGGTCCTTCCCCGCAGACTCACTTAGCCAGTTTCTTGAAGCCAATTGCTCTTTTCTTCGTGGGTGTTCCGTTCACTCCTTTCCACACATGAGTGTTCCATGGATCGGTCTGCACAGAGAGAAGGAGAGAGAGAGGGAGAGGGAGAGAGAGAGTGAGAGAGACACTCATGGTTCACTTCAGCATTCTTTCCATTTCCTCTTTTCTAAACATTACTTATGACAATTAAACACTGAATATCTCTAAAGAGAGAATCCTTAAGCTCAGAGCAGCTTCATCAACACTATCACTGAATTCTTTTAATCAGTAAATGTGAAAGTGTAATGAGAAAAACTGCCTTTTCTCAGAAGCAAAACATTCATTTTTCTTTTTTGAGAGTTTAAGGCTGTACTGCGCAAACTGAAGCTTTTGTACTTGTGACAGTGCAGCGATAAAAGGAAACATATGATCATTTCACCATTTTAGCATAACAGTGAAAGAGAAAATGCCACAGGTTTATTGTACATTAAGTGTAATGCAGCAAAAACAAAACAACATAAATAAAAAAGAGCTGCCTCCTTCATTTCTATTGTCTCTTTGTTTTGTCAGTGCTGGCACTAAATAAGCCAAAATGTGGCATCGCTGTCATAACAGAACCTTTAATCTACAAAACAGAACCTTTAGTAAAGAAGAAAAAACATGTCATGTTTTTAATGTAAGTTAACGTAATGGGATTTTATTCCAAATACTTTTAAACTATTACTATCGGTCCATTCATTGACATCTTCACACAATTTAAAGGACAGCTGTTTTTTATTTTTAGGTGCAAAAGAAAAAAAAAGAATTTTAAGGTTTTGATAAATCACAAATATGTGGAAATTGGGGACGGACTAAAATTTCAGCCACTTGAAATGTATAGAATGACTCTGAAAAACCTTAACTCTAAAAACGATTAATAAAGCCTACAATGAAGTATCAAAATCTAATGCTGCGTTTACATGTTGGTAATGAAAAAGGGTAGTTCCGTGCCTCATAGAGGTACACGACTGATGGCAGCATGAAGCCACATAAGTACTGGCATAGTGCCAGCATTGAACATTAAAATGGATGATTGCCGGAGGAGAGCTTTGGCAGTGTATGTTGTTTGTTTAAGGTGGAAAAGGCAGCAGGATGTTCTGTACTGTTCTGTTTTTTATTGTATAATACTGGGTTCACCTGGACTTCAACAATGATCCATTTGGCATTGATGGTTTATTCGACCAACACATGCAATGAAAACAGCTGGGAAATTCCTACTGTTGACGGACCTTTGCCACTGCTGGAATTGTCCGTCGCTGCTCCATTGAAACAAACCGAATAGTCAGAATGCCATTGACTGCCAACATGAAATGCAGCATCTGCAAGGTGGAACCACATCCCAGGCATCTTTGCTGTGGTCGAGGAAGATGGACCCAACTTTTCGCTCAGTAAGAGAGAGCAGTTGTGGAAGAGTTTGAGAAGATGGGGCAGTGGTGGGGAAGAGGAGTTTTGGGCTTGGTCCCTCTCCCCAACTTATGTTCTTTCATAACTCCGTTAAGACATTACAGATAATTTTAATGGTAATGAAAATGAGTCATTAAAACTGCTATTCCTTTCCTTCACTCTCTTGTGCCAGTCAGTGCAGATGTGTTCAAACAATTTGAGCGGCAGAAGATAAACAGATAAATAGATAAACAGTGAACATGTCAGAACTATTTCACAGTTTATTATTAAGGATATTAGACAAGTGTTCTTGTCACTGTTAATGCCAAGTATTAAGAAGGGGAGCAACATCTCCACTGCAGGTTTGACACCACTTAGAAACCATGACATCCTGCTTGATATACAGAATACAAAACATACAGAATACAAAACATCAGAAGCAGAAAGTCCCTGCGAGCACGTTGACACTATCTGCACTCTTGCCAAAGTGCAAAGTGCAACTAAAAATTATGGAATTTATTGCCTTGGATGAACACTGGATTACATGGCACATTCTGTTGCCTGTTTAGTGTTATAATTTAATTACTTTTATTGTATTTGAACTGTTTTAATTTATTGTGAGTTTTTTTTTTGGTTTCGATTTTCAGGCAGGTGTGTTCTGAAATTCAGTTTTGTTTTTTGTTTATTTTCACTTCTGTGCATCACTGTTGGTTGTGTTTTACCTCCTTCACTTCAGTTACCTGGTACTCAAAGGAGGGCGTGAGGCGGTAGTTGAGCATCTCCTGGTGGAAGACGGGCGTGATGCTGCCGGACATTGGAGGAACGATCCAAACCCAGTCGCCCGGACAACCGCCTCTCACCCTGAACTCATTCTCCATGTGCTTCATGAAGGACTCTGTGGCTGAGTGGTGGTCCACGATAGTCACTTTTGACACCTATAGCGAAACACAGTAAAAGCCATGATGGAATCTACCAGTTATAGAGAGTTTTTTACACTTCCTAATAGCTTCTACAGAAAATAATTAAGACAATAGAATGCAAGAAAAGTCTCTTGTGATAACAAAAACATGGCATTATTTAACATAAATTATTTCTCTCTGAAACAAGTGGAGAACTTTTGTTGAAAGTGCAGATGCATTATCAACGGATTTGTGTTCATAAGTAAAAGAAAAGATATTTTATGTTTTGAATTTGATAAAAGTCATCATTGAAATCGCAGACTTGAATTTATTGATACAGAATACAAATAAAATGTATATAATTATGTGATTAGTCATGTGTGTAATTACATTTAAATAGTATGACAAAATGACTATAATAGCTCTCAACTTTGAAGATTTAGCCAATTATGCATAATCAGAGAAATGTAAAGTGTCAGGGATCCAGATTAGTTTCTGGAACTGATTATTTTTTTTTTTTAAGCATAATCAGACATCAAAACAAAGGCCCAGTGAGTGACACTTCACCATACGATCACACTAAAAATTGTAATAATGTAATTTTATATGTAGTAAAAGTAGTAAACATTCTCCCATCCTGTCCTCACCTGGTAACTGTAGAGAACAGCGATATTAATCTCCACCAGTGCCTGGTCCTTCCACAGCGAGGACGTTTTCCTGGTGTCCAGCCCCATCATAGTGGCAACTTCCTGTAAGATTTAATTGAGTTACATTTTTTTCAAATACACAGTATTTAAGATGAGTGAAATTTTGTGCAAGCTCCTAACAATACTGCAATTAAACAACAACAACAACAACAATAACAACAACAAAATAATCATAACGAGTAGGGGAGAGTGGGGCACAATGAAAGATAAAATGTAACAGTTATTTTATGTAGTTAAACAGGTTCCACTGGGATATGCTTTTGGTCAATTTCTCATATCAACATAATCAACTTTCACAGAATTCAGACACATATTTCATCCTGAAAGTACCTTTTCAGTGAAGTTGTACCATAAAAATAACTTTTTCAATGTAAAAATGTTCTTTGATTACTAACTTGTGCATACAATTCACAGAATTCACGCTTATATTAATGACTGTCTTGGTGGCTCTAGTATAGCACCATTTTAAAGTCCTTAACCTACAGTGAGCTTGCCAGGCCTTAGTACAGCCTCCACACCATGGAGTAAGCTTTATAAAGTCTTAAAAACTAAGCCTCCCAAATTAAAGAATGAAAGAACTCCATAAATTAAAACCAGTTAAAATGGTTTGGTTTTTAAGCACAGATTCATGAATAGTTCACTATATATTTTATCAGTCATATTTGCTTTTCTACTCTGTGGTCAAAAATAATTGTAACCTTTTTTTCACAATAATTGTATTTTTTATGCACATATATTTATACATTTAGGTTGAAAAGTTTGTCTGGTACAAAAACATAGAATTGCATTAAATTAATTGTGTTTTGCATCAATTTACCAGACTTTGACAACTAGCCCCTCAGTCTGTTACAATCAACCCCACCTATGGGGGAAGTTTTAAAGTGTGCACTTGCTGACTACTGCTACTAGCACTACTACTACTATTAATACCACTACTACTACTACTACTACTACTAATAATAATAATAATAATAATAGTAATAATAAAAAATATGCCAGTAAAAATACATAGTGTATAACATTCTGAAGTAAAGTTGCTATAATGTACTGCAATCATTATATTATGATAGGATTCTTCTGGCTGGTGATTTTAATTTTCATGTTGATGAAGCCTCAGACAACAAAGCTACTGAAGTAAAATGGAGGAAAATGGAGGACACTAAACTAACTGTTCACTATGAAATTCTTAAAAATTGTATTAATATTTATAACAATGCAGCATGAACCAAGGCAGAAATACGACTCAAAACTTATTAATGACAGCGGACACAACCCAAGAGTTTTATTTTCAATAACTGATCACCTGTTAAATCCTAAATTAACCAATGATTATCTCACTGGGGCTTCAACTTCAAAATGTAATGATTTTGCATGATTTTTAATACAAAAATCACTAACATTTGGTTACATTGCATAACTCCAAAACTGCCTATAGTAGACTCTATTTTTATTCAACAGCAAAACACTATGAATAGTTTTAAAAATTATAATGAGGCAGAACTTCAAAAAGCTGTCATGCAGCTAAACTTTCCTACCTGTGTTATAGATCCTAACAGCATTTTTTAAAGAAGTATTTGACAGCCTTTGTCCAAACCAGCACTTTTCCAGACACACTCAAAACAGCAGCTGTAAGACCACTATTGAAGAGACATAACCTTGATCCCTCAGTTCTTATCAATTACAGACGAATCTCTAACCTTTCATTTTTAAGTAAAATAATTGAAATCTTCTCACAGCCTAATGGTTTCTGAAATGAACACATTATCCATTAAAGTATTCCACTCTGGCTTCAGAGCAACCCACAGCATTAGTGAAGGTAGTAAATGATCTGAGAATAAATGCTGATGCGGATGATGTTTCAGTTCTCATGCTTCTGGATTTAAAGTGTGTCTGTGGGAATTTGTGCCAATTCCGTCAAAAGGCATTTGTGAGGTCAGGCACTGATGTTGACCATGAAGGCCTGGCTTGCAATCGACATTCCAATTCATCCTGAAGGTGTTTAGTCGGGTTGGGGTTCAGGGCTCTGTGCAGGCCACTGGAGTTCCTCCAAAACAAACTCATCAAACCATGTCTTCATGGTTCACAAGGACATGGTCGCATCCATCTGCACATTCACCTTACTGTACCTATTGCACTTTCTGTACCCCCTATCGCGCATCTTGCACATCTGCACACTCCACACCTAGACACTTTATTTCAGTACCAATATATGCACATATTTATTCAGTATATTTATTTATTATATGCCGTTACCTGCGCCTCCTTGTACAGTCATTATTGCACTGCGTTTTTCATCTCAGGTTATAGATACTATTCCAGATTTTTGTATATTTCTATTTGTATATATGCCTGTAGATAGGATTTTTTATATTTATTCTTCCTTATATATTGTTTCACCCTTATTATTATTATTATTATTGTCCTGTGCGGTGTGACTGCTATCGGCTGCTAAATTTCCTTCAGGATCAAAAAACTATCTATCTATCTATCTATCTATCTATCTATCTATCTATCTATCTATCTATCTAGCAGCATATAAAGACATTCTAGCTAGCTAGCTAGAATGTCTTTGTATGCTGAAGCATTAACATTACCCTTCACAGGAACACAGGGGCCCAAACCCTGAAAAACAGCCTCAGACCATTATCCCTACATTGGCACTATTCATTCCAGTAGAAAGTTCTCCTACCCAACAAAACCACATTCGGCCATCAGATTGCAAGACAGTGAAGTGTGATTTATCACTCCAGAGAACAAGTTTCCTCTGGTGGAGTCCAGCGGTGGCATGCTTTACACCACTCCAGCCAACACTTGGCACTGCGCATAGTGATCTTAGGCTTACATGCTGCTGTTTGTCCATGAAAATCCATTTCATGAAGCTCTTGATACACAATTCTTATAATGATGTTGCTTCCAGAGGCAGGTTGGAACTAACTGTAGTGAGCGATGGGTGTTTTTACATACTACACGCTTGAGCATTCTGCAGCCTGCTCTGAGAGTTTGTGTGGTTTACTGTGGGCTGTTGTTGCCCCCAGATGCTCCTATTTCACAATAATAGCACTTATAGTTGTCCAGGGTTGACCTAGCAGAACAGAAATTTCACAAACTGGCTTGTGGCAAAGGAGGCATCCTATAACAGTGCCACCTTTAAAGTCACTGAGCACTTCAGTATGACCCCTTCTACTGCCAGTGTTTCTCTATGGATACTGCATGGCTAAGTGCTTGATTTTATACACCTGCGATGGTTGTGGGGAAAAGTGTCCACATACTTTTGTGCACTATGTAAATGTATGTTGCATGCCCTCAAAAACAGGATTAACCTACACAGAAAGAAAACATGGGTTTCTTTTCTCTGCTTGCTTTAGTGTTTTTTCCCTTTTTGCTAATGATCAAGCCCTTCGTGAGCTGAGTTGGAGCAGATAACCACAAAGATAATGTAGAAAGCAGCACTTAAGAGCACAATATAATCACTTTCATCTTGTATTCAGATGTTGTAAAAGATAATGCACCTTAAACGTCTTAAATGGGACACAGCAGTAATTCTTAATCGTTCCTTTAAACATGAATGCGACTCAGTCTTGCAGTCGTGACTTCACTGGAACACACGTAAAAGCAGCTGCAGATAAAGGTGTTGGTCATGACTGTGAAGGCAGGGGGGCTAAGTACTTTTCCATCACCTCTGTGTGGACTTCCTCCTCCACATAATGGTTATGGAAATGAGCTTCAAGCCTGAGTGGAGCGATGCCTCATCAACACATTACTTCTTTAACCGTACACACCTCTGTTCTCAATTGAACACTTAGAGATTGATATCTCTCCGTCGATAGATAACTATCATAACTGAATTCAATCCTCACACTTTAGAATAATAAGTCACTGTTGATTCTGTGGTTGTTAGCAGGTGTGAAACAATATACAGTAGTAACTGTTACTGAAGAAAGAGTAGAATGTGGTAATCAAATAAATGATCTCAGAGGAATCTAGTTGGCAAGATAACACTGTCTAATATTGTTAGAGTGCATATGTCTGGGTAGTGGATCCTGCATTTATTTCCCATAACAATGAGTAATGCAGTAAGGAGTGGGCAGTTGTAGTTGTTGCAGTACTCAGCCACTCAGTAGCTCTATTACATATTCGGTTGGGGTTAATATCAGGTCACAGTTTAATCAGCAAAGCATGACTAATGCATAATAATGGTCTGTATTAGCATGATGCCGAATTAGTATGTATAACAGCAAACGGGTTACGCTAACAGAAAGTCAACCACTGTTGTTAAGTTAACGATATTCAGTTGGGATAATATTGAGATATCTTTAAAGCAATAGAGAAAAAACTCAATTTTACTCGGTTTTACCCATTACCGCAATGGTAGCCAATCAGCCAAGACATCTTTTGGGTCTAAAGTTTGATTCATAACTTTTGCCATGAAGGCATGAGGCTAATGCATCAACACACTTGCTTGTTAAGTCATTTCAAATAGACTTGCTTGTCGCTGCTGGCAGAAGAAACCTCATATCTCCATTTTTGTTGTTTTTCAGTTTTTACATAATTTGAAAATGCCTGTTGGCCTTTACAGTGTGTGCAAATTTCATAAAGAATGGACCAAAGGAAACGGCCCAAAATGACTTGGAAAAAAGTCTGGTTCCATAGACTTACATTAAAAGTAAAGTAGGTTTTTTCCTTCTCCTTATCATTTTGGAGATACACGGTTTTCTTCCAACAACAGCGATATGCTATGCAATGTACTTTTGCCCATTTTTATAGCCAATAGTGTGTCATACATTGTCAGAAACCACATAAATCAAGTCTATTTGAGATTCTAAACAACTCAACACAGTTTGAGGCAAGTGTGCAATGATTTAGACATACAATTCATACAATGCTAATTGATATATTGGTATAAGATTCCATTACTCATTGGCTATATCAGCCGTCTAGCTACTGTGAAAAACTAAAGCACCAAACTTTAGAAACCAAACCATATCTTGGCCAATCAGTTACATTTGGGCTATATGGAAAATTGTACAAATATTTTGTTTAGTAGTATCAGTAGCCATATTAGGTAATGATAAGACAGCATCTGAAAGTCAACAGTGTCTCTATTACTGGTCTAAGAGTGTTTTTATGGTGTAGTACCTCCAAGATGTTGTAGCGAGAACTGTCGCAGAAGTCTCTTACGCCAATCTCTGTGCCCATGTACCAGCCACTGAAGGGGCAGGCAGTGAACTCCAACCCCCCGATCTCCAACAGCATGCTAGATACAGCAGGCAAGCCATACCACTTCAGATTCAGGTCCTTAAACCACTCGAACCTGGATGATGGAGACGAATGAAATTAAGACAGTACACCAACAAGCAAGAACGAGAGCTCTAGAGTGGGTGTGGCAAAACTATTTGTCTTGTGGTGGACTGAGGGCCAAAAAGACAAAACAATATACAAATAAAGAGGGTAGATAAGGAAACACATCAGTAGCTAAATTTAAATGAAAATGTAATATGTAAAATGGAAACGTATTCTGTCAGAATTGAAATTTCCCACTCATATTGCTTTTTTGCTCTCGAAATTAAAATTCAAATTCAGTTTTTCCATCTTAATTTACCCTTTGGTTCAGTAGTACTGACATTTCATTTACATAGAGATTTAGAAGCTTCTTGAGTAGCTTTTATTACATTGCATTTTCAGAACTGCATATTCATATTTTATATATTCATTAGGTGAGTGGGTTGGGTTAGGGTAACTTTCTGTCGGGCCAAGTCAGACGTCCTCACAGGTCAACTTTGAAGCGTGGGCTACAGTTTGAGCAGACCTGCTTTACATCTGCTCTGACCTGGAGTTGAGGATCTGCTAGAGGTCACAGTTATCGTCAGCAAAAACAAACGCATGGTGTAATTTTATATTAATTATTTTTCACTGACTGCTCACTGTTACAAGGGGACAAATTGTGCTGTAAGTGCAGATCCATGTTCAATTAATACCACATTTGTGTTCATAAAATTTTCAGTTAATACCACATTTAAATATTCAGTTAATACAGCATTTGTGTTCATAAGTAGAAGGGTAGATATTTTATTCTGACTTTAATTTGGTGAAAAGTTATAGCTGTGTGCAGTCTTTTGTACAAAGAAAAACATCCTTTTCATTATTGCCATGTTTTTGTCATCATCATCCAAGCAAACAGAAAAAGACTGAAGTGCAGACTTGAAGCTGTCGATACAGAAGGTACAAATGTAAAAGTAATTAATCGTGTAATATATTATGTGATTACATTTGAATAGTATGGAAAATACCAATAATAACTCCTAAAAAAATGTCTATGGATAAAAATACACTGGGCTGTTGTTGGATTGATCATCTGCTGTTTATTTTGCTCTGCTGCAATAGAACAGAGAGGACAGCATAAAGGGTCCATATCCAATATTATTTCCACTTATGTGTGGGTAACATATGTGTGGGTGTATGTACTACAGATAGTCATAGTTCATTTTTTGCGCAATCATTTTTGAACCTCTCTATTATTAATAAAAATTAACCAGACTATTTCTGTGACTGTGTCTTTAAGACTGATACATGTAAATGAGCTCTGTTCTGACTGGCTGGCATTTATTATGCCAAATTCAGAAAAGCAGTCCAGGCCAAAAACTCCTTATAAGTTCAGTTTGAATGGATGAAGCTAAACTTATAAGCAGACATACGTAAACATGTTGGTTTTCTGACATCACAGAAATGAAAAATGAATTAAAAAGAAGCTGTTTTCACAGCATAGTTTGTATATATGGAATGTCTGGACTGGAAAGTGTATGGTACATTTTGAAACTTTGTGTTTGCAATCTACATCAAACTCTCTTATTTCAAAAAACTTGGGTTTTGTGTGATATTGGCCCTTTAAGAACGATAAACTATTCCCTTTTCTCTCAGAAGATATAAAATGCCAACAGCTGCCAACAGAATTCTCAGGCATATCTAAATGCGATGTACAAATTGGCCCCTTAGTTGCTTAGGCGAACATTTCGTTGTTTACAACATGTAAGTGCTCCATCTCACGCAAAACAACTAGTTGTCTTAATTTTCCCATCACTAAATGCACCCACAGTGCACCCTGCCAAAACTATCATTATCTCCACCAGCACCTGCAGGATTCTCAGGTGTTTCTACAAGTGGCCAATTGAGCTGCTGGCTGCTGCTGGTGCTGAGTGCTGGAGTGGTCTGTTGACAGCTTGCACCTCACAAGACAATCCAGCATCCAAAGCCCCACCAGGTCACAGCATCGTACACTGCACCTGCCTATAATCTGTGTCTCCACCACTTAGACAAGTAGAGGCAAGTGATTCCTTGATTAAGACGGTGGCTAAATGACATAGTTTGATTGCTGGAAGTAAAAATGCAATTATCATGCCTTTAAGTAGATTCCAGCATAAAAATGTACATCATATTAGAGTAATTATCCCTTAACTATAGCAATCACTTTTGATGTAATCCTTTAACAAATGGAATCCTGGGGTGGGAGTTGCTGGAGACGCAATGATACAAGATTGTCATGATACAACAATACAATTCTACTGTGATATTTAAAGATTTGTGATATGCTAAGTATTGCAATATGATGCAGCTCTCTGCAGAAGTCAGATAGCTCCCATTATTGATTTAATTCCCAGTCAAAAAAGCCCTAAATACAAGTTAGATGTCTGTGGGAACTGCAGGTTTGCCATATTTGCAGTGGAGGGCTCATTTTCTGCACAGTGTGGTTGAGAGTGGGACAACACATACATGTAGAGGAGAAGTCAAAATAAAAGGGTAATTATCACTAAATAATGATGAATATGAAGAGCTAACAGTAAAAGACTGACAATGAATAAACTCATTCTAAAAAGACGTTCCGAACTAGACGTAAATAGAAGCAACCAATCATGTGAACAACACGTGAATTGCATCCTTGTAGTTTACAGAACCGGCTGAGCTTTTAGACAGCCAGGCAGCCACAGAGTGCTCTTACTAAAGGTGAACACACAACAATAAAGCTGAATAAAGCTGAGTCTGACACTCTGAAACCTTCCTACATTTATTTAATTACCATCAAAACAGCCATTAAATAGAAGTACAGTTTGATTTTTAGCGTCAGGGAAAAAAAAAAAAACAGGAAATTTAACAGAAAATTACAAAACAGCTAGATAAATAATATATTGTTTCATTATTTACTATGTTCGCCCTTCAACTTCACAACAGTTAATGTTCCTTTCAGGAGACTCACTTTCAGTTTCTCAAAGAAATCTGCAGGGAAATTTTCCACATCTCCAAAGTTCAGTCTTAGAAGTTGGTTGCATTTTCTGCTTCTCATAATCCAAGTATTTTCTTTTGTCACTACTGGCTTCTTGACAGCTACACTCAGTGGATTATTTCATATCTAATCTTCTCAGAAATATATTCTGTAAAATTTACTTACTTGTACTTTATGGTCATTTTGACTGGAAAATAAAGACTTTTTCACAGTACTATACAGTGCAATACATTGCAAGTTACGCATAATACTGCACATTATTCCTCCAACATTAAACATAGTTTTATCTAATTGAGTTCATTTCACTTTACTTGCTTTCTATTAAAGCAAAACATAATATGTGAAGTAGATAAAGCAACATTGAAATCTGCATATTTAACAGATGCTTTTGTTTGTGAAGAACATTTAAAACAAGCTAATCCTTAAATATTTAACAGATGCACGTATCTACAGTGATTTGCAATGGCAGGTGACGTCTCACCAACTGAATTTTATTGGTATATTATAGTGTTTCTGTTATATAATAGTGCTCTTTCTGATTCCTGTCTTAATGGTGGGTTCAAACCCCATTCTTTTACGTGGGCGCTGAGCATGTAATCCACTACACTAGCCAACCAGTTCATAATAACTCCACTGACAGAGGACTTGGTTTCATTAAAAGAAACAGCACCTTCTCATGGATTGAGATAGAAGTGCATTTCGGTAATCTGTTAGTTTGACAATGGCCTAAAATGGCCATTTAAAATATTCATAATTACATTATAAAATATCTGTGTGTTGATATCATTTCTAAACCCAAAATATCACAATATTATACTGCATCGATTATTTTCTCCATCCCCAGTGTAATCCTATAAACGCTCTAACGCCAAAAAGCAGCTATTTCTCCTATTTATGCTCCTCTTCTCCTGTAATAACGTGATTTCCCAACACTTTTGTCACATTTATTTTATGATGCAACAAAGATAAAAATGCATTGATTTTTCAAATTGTGTTGCAAACTACCAGTTTGAACAAGCATATGAACAGCAATATACTTCACAATTCAGCAGCCTTTCATTGTTACTCTAAAGAAAACAAAAAATAATAACTGTTTCTATAGCGATGTGAATTGATGTGAGTGTGTGCACATGCTTAGAAACTATCACAGTGTATCCACCAATAAAGACAGCATGGAGCTTCTTTTTTACAGTGGCACACAGCAAGCTCCAATTCCACATACTGATCCATTTCACTATGAACAACATGCATGCTCACCAAACACTCTAGCAGCAGAGCTTAATGAGTTAAAGCGAACAAAGACAAAGATTCTGATTGTAATGTCGATAAGATGATCGAATGCAGGTACGATAAGGTTAATTACATCCAAGCGTCCGAACAGATCTTTGACTAGTCAACACTGTCGTAGTATTAAGGTGTCCATTCAACCCATTTTAGCTCTGTAAATCTGTGTTGCATCACTGAAATATTTTTGCTTGCTCAAGAATGCCAGAGGCTTCAGAATCATTCTGTTTGTTGGGGAATGTTAGTTTGGGAAGCCAGATCACTATACAGAAAGCTTCAGTACTTCAGCACTCAGAACAGCCCCTGAGCTTCTCTGAGGCATCATCAGTGTCCATAAAGGCTGCCAAACTGGCAGCATCACTGATCTAGGATCTGGGGAAAGGGCCAGTTTTATGCTCACTTGGCCTGCGTCCCTCACTTGCGCATGCAGGGCGCTTGTGCTCAGCATGGCTGTCTTGTTGCTATCGCTCTGCCAGCCTCTGAGAATCAGAAGGCTACATTTACAGCTTCATCGTTTGTGTACAAGAAGGATTGAGGGAGATTATGCTTGGAACTACAACAATAGTGATACCCATGTGACTGATATGTAATGATCGCATAGAGTTTTTACAGAGAATATAAGCCTCCTAGGTCCCCCATAGCATACATGCCTTCAAACATGCCTGTTCTTACATTTTGTTTAAATATTTAATTGAAACAAGTGAACAAATTCTGTCAAAGGTGTAGATTTAATCCATACCACATGTGTGCTTGTCAAAAAAAGATACTTTATTTTACTTTCTGGGTCGCAGGGGGTGCTGGAGCCTACCCCAGCAATCATTGGGCGGAAGGCAGGAAACACCCTGGACAGGTCAACAGTCCATTGAAGGGCTGTCTTATTCCATTGGCAGATAATTTTACTTGTTTCAAGCACCATTTCTTTAAATAAGCAAAATTTTCTGCATTATATCTCCAAACAAGTAATGGAATGGGACACTTTCACCAAATTAGATTTCTTAAAACAAGTAAAAATATGTAGAAGTAGGTTGAATCATCTTATAATATTATTCTGAGAAACATTATAAATATAGACTACATTTAAGATGTTGTCACTTTCTGAGATATGATTTTTTGCAGTGTATGATTTCAATTTGATGAAAAATCGTTGTGTATGAAGTCTTTTAAAGTCAACCTAAATATTTTTTTTTTTGCCTTTTTTATGTCCTTGGCCATGTTAAGCAAGACTCTTCATATCACATAATTTACATGACCAAATTCTTGTTGTCCCATAATCGTAAAATGTTAACACTTTTTCCTGCCTCTAAAAAATTCCTGATTATGTATACTAGTGGGCGGGACAAAATAATATAAACCAATAATATCATGTTACATCTTGTTCCCCCCACCCCACCTATTATCGAGAGAAAATGCTCAGCTAGCTCAGAGACCCTCAGTGACAATGTATTTCTCTTGGACATACATCTCGGAACATGCACTATGATTTCCGCTTGTAACTTTAACCTTGATTTTGCCATTATTTGACACTGAAACAAACATAAAAAACTCAGAAGTGCAGACTCAGTGCAGACCTGCTGATGAAATATATTCCTTAGGTAACTATTTGATTAATTGTGCAACTACATGTTAACATTTAAATAGCAGAACATTAGTAATAACTCTAGACATCTTCTAGGTGTTTGTGCCCACATCCTCCATGTTTCTCCTGCATATTTTTCTTGCTTTTTATTTTGTTTGTTGTAGTGTGTTTTCTGGCATTTGTGTGGTTAATTAGTCCGAATTCATTTTTGCATGACCATTCTTTAACCGTTCTTTTTCTTTTAGAATTAAACAGGCTTTTCTTGTTACCGTGACTTTAAGACTAATAAGCTCTGTTCTGATTGGCTGCTCTATATCAAGCCTCATGCAAAAAGCAGTCTGGGCTGAATCACTCAGAACTTCAGCCTACATGGGCGGGGCTAAACCGCTGTAGGCTGAAGAAATGGGTATTTGTAACTGTATTGTTTTTTGTGACTGTGAATTCAAAGCAGGATAGCACAGTTTCGAACATTTACATACTAAATAAAACAGTGAGAGAAAATGAGTTTTCTATGATACTATTCCTATCTTCACAGAAACTACCAGTTAAACAAAGAAAGAAGAGAATGACCTCTAAAGCTCTACTTTTAAAAGCTAAAGACAATTAGGACAACAACAGTAAGCAGACATGACTCACTTAGGATGTGTGATGTTGACCTCCAGCACAAGGTCGTCTGGAATCTCAAACAGCTCTGGGTCGTTGCCATTGGCCTGGAGCAGAAGGGGCAAGACATCGAAGCGCCCTTTAGGAGCCTTCCATCCCTGCTGTATACAGATCTACAGTGGGGGAGACCACATACACATCAGTGCTGGAGAATGGGAGCTGATGTAGAGGCCTTTTAACATGTCTTTTGTTTTTTGGGAATGAGCCCAGATTTGCCAGTGATAGCACCAAAAAGAGACCTCATCAAATTCCAGCAGGCCCAGTGGCAGTTATTTAGTCTACATTTCAGAAATTTCCACAAATAACCACATATTTTTGAAAAGCGACAATTTCCTCCCACTGTAATTATCAATAATGACGCACCAGATAATCAAGCCAGCAGCAAGGGAGCTTCAGGATGCATGCTGTCTCCTCTGACACACGGCACATGAGTTTTAGCGCTTTAATCATTCTTGATTTCGCAGTGGTCCTATTTTTTTTATTGTAATTAAATAGATACCGTATAATAATAAAATGACAGCCTAGACAACCTGTACTCTTAGGAGGCTGCAGGCATTGTAATTTCTTTCCTCCAGTAGGAGTGATGTGATGTCTCACCTCGGTGAGCTCCAGGGAAGCAGGGTCTCCCAGCACAGAGCCGTCAGGCTGCTTGTAGCCTGCGTAGCGGATCAGCTGGCTATTCCACACTCGGAAATCATGTTTCCCATCTGTCCTCTGGGGGAAAATGGTGATAGCTGACCTGCGGATAAGATTATGAGATTAGAGAGCTAAAGATCAGGGTGTTAATGCAAAGACCCTTCTGATAGATTGATGCCTCCCACTGCTCTCATACAGACACGTTTAACCATGCATTCAAGTGCTTTAGTCCGCAGCGCTGTCTTGTATGAGATGTATTGTTGAAATGGTACTTTTCATGTATTATTATATAAAAATTTAGAAGTACCATCAGAATAAAAACCATTCATTTGAACATAATGAGTGCACATAAAATGCAATTACACTGCTTGTAGTCCAGGGTGGAAGAATGAATCACTTTTATCTGAAAAGAGTGCAAATGATTTTTAGCATAGCCTAAAGTGATTTGATCATTTAGGGGTGTGATGACAGATTAAATTACATTAAATGTGTGCAGCACGGGAGTGACATAATTTGATTGGCAGGAATGTAGCATTAAGAGCTGTATTTAATATTAGACCAGTGGCAGGATCTCCTGATCTCCGCAGTCCCTCATGTGTAACACAGAGCAAGTGAGTTAACCACTCTGCTACAGAGCCAATTACAAAGCATACATAAATGGACAGCTCAACAACTCCATCCCAAAGTTATATTATACACTTTTTCTGACCTAAAAACAGCTCAACCAGCTTGCATTGAAGTCCCTGTAGTTACTGAATAATAAGCCTTAGTGTGTAATAAGCCTGGGATTTTAAGGGGGTAATATTTCATTATCTTTGTTTTGCACTTCATACAATAATGACCAGGGTGTTATACTTTTACTTTGACTGCTCTGTTATAGTATACATTAGAAAAAATAGTCTAATATTAGAGCAGTTGTGTGCTGTCCTGAGTGGGTTTGGGCCCCAAGCCCTTCATGTGTAGAGCAGGTGAGTTAACCACTCTGCTATAGAGCCAATCACAAAGCCTGCACAGATGCACAGCTCAGTAGCCAGTAAAAATGCTTTAAACGTGGTGATTATTTTCACTTCCAGAGTGCGTTAAGAACTAATGGCCATTGTCATGACAAACCTGCATCAACATAAGAAGCATTTTTTTAAATATATGGAATTTATAAAGATTTTTTTTTCTTTTTGTAGGTCTGCACTGACATTTTAAAAACACATATTTACTGTTTCATTTTTGGAGATTACTGTTTCTTTTTCTTACAAAAATGTGCTTGCAAATGTATTGTAAGTAGCTAGTAGTTACTATTTTATTGGTTTGTTTTATATTTCATACATTGATCAAGGCTTTGTATTTTGGTTAGAATTCTCTGTAAAATTAAATGACAAATAAATAAAGAAATAAATAAGTAAATAAAAATCAAAAACAGGCAAACACCAAATAAGCTGTGTACATGATAACACAGCCACAACTAGCAACTTAACTGGTAGTACAGGGCTGCTGAGCCAGAAACAGAGAACAAGCAGAAAAGAAACATAAACCTGAATACTGCTTCCTATTAATCCGCCATATCATCAAAGCAAAGGCGTAAATGTTCATTTCATGGTAAGTGAAAGGAAATAGGATGGCTAACATTCATGCTAATGTGAATTTTACCTTTACATTAGTGGGAAAAAGTGATACTTATTAATTTTCTGGTCCACTTAGTGGTCATATAGTGCTTTGGGAGTTAAATAGGCAGTTTTTTATTACTGTGCCATTAAAACTGTTATATTGCTGCTGTTGGAAGAAATCCCCATATCTCCATAATTTGCCCTTTACATTGTGTGTAAATTTCATGATGAATGGACCAAAAGAAACAGCCCAAAATGACTTGGAAAAAAGTCTGGTTCCATTGACCTACATTAAAAGTAAAGCAGGTTTTTTCCTTCTCCTGTAAAGTTAACGTTCTGGAGATATGAGGTTTTGTTCTGACAACAGCGATATGTTAATGACCTCTGTTCTGATTGGCTGCCCTGTATTGTACTTTGTTCAAAAAGCTCTCAGAATAGCGCGAGTGCTTAGAACTTTAATAAAAAATTGGCCAGAGCCAACATACTGTTGGCCAAAAAGTTTCTTGTGACATGAATGAATTCAATGGATTAAAAACAGGCTGTTTTTGCAGCTTAGTTCCCATTTATGGACTGTTTAGACTGAATAGAGTGAATGGTAGAGTTTGAAACTACAATGCTTGCATATTACTCCCATCTCTTTTATTTCTGAAAACCGGAGGGACATTTAGTTTTCCATTTTATGGACCCTTTAACAATAAGCTACCCTGCTGATTAACAGTCTAAGTAGACAATATAGACTGCATTAACTGCATGTAAGATGCAGTTCTTTTCCAATCATTTCTGTGTTTTTTGGAACATGTACAGCACACCACATATTCCGTTTCCTTTACTTGATTCATATTACAGAGCTTGGTGATGCGTCACGGCTATTGATGGGGAAAGAAAGTCCCATCAGAGCTTTTACAGTAACTGGATGAAATGTGGGTAACCCAACCACCTTGAAAAGCATTGGGTGCATTCCTTTGTTAGTGGAGGAGCGATCTTGCTCACGAGCTGAGCGGCAGGTGGGAGACCACCAGCAGGTTCTGATGATGTAACGAGAGAGCGCAGGAGCTTCAGCATGGAGAGTGGGAAACTTCTGAGGTAAGGAGGATAAAAGGGTTCTCCCTGTATTTCTGTCTTCCTCTCCCTCTCTTCACATCTGCACCTCTCTCACTCTCTCTCCTTTCCCCCTCTCTTCCGAGCTCTGATCAGTGCGTTAGAGTGACGTTAATTAAAGTGAACAGAGACTAAGTGTCGTGTTTGATTAGCTGTGTAGAGAGGCAGTGCTGGCGGAGTTCAGCTCTGCAGTGGCAGGTTCTGTACGCGGGAGCTCTAGAGCGAGGTGACAAAGAGAGGACACACAGGACTCACTGACAGGAGGAGAGACAGCAACACGAACGCATGACACGCAGCCAAACAGAGGCAAGCTGGAACGGTATACAGAGAGAGAGAGACAGCGAGAGAGAGAGAGAGAGAGAGAGAGAGAGAGAGAGAGAGAGAGATGAAGATAATAAAAGATATAGAGAGATAGAGCGAAAGATGGAGCGAGAGAAACCAAGAGAGAAAGAAAATGAGGAGAGGGAGAGATGGAGAGAGAGTGAAAGATGAAGAGTTAGAGAGAAAAAGAAAGAGTTAGAGTTAGAGAGAAAGACTGAAAGATAGAGATGGAAAGAGAAAGAAAGATGAAGGTCAAAAATAGTAAAAAATGAACAGCGATATAGAGAGATGGAGTGAAAGATGGAGGGAGAGAGAGAACATGACAAAGAGAGAGAGAGAGGAAGAGAGTGAAAGATAGAAAGATAGAATGAAAGCTGGAGAGAGAGTGAAAGATGAAGAGGCAGAGGGATAAAGAAAGAGTGAGAGAGAAAGACTGAAAGATGGAGAGAGATGGAAACAGAGAGAAAGATGGAGATGAAAAATAGTGAAAATCGAGAGCGATATAGAGAGAGATGGAGTGAAAGATGGAGAGAGAGAGCGGGGAGAAAGCGAGACAGATCAGTAGACTGAGATTGAGAGTGAGTAAGAGAAAAAGATTAAAAGATGAAAGATGGAGAAAGTAAGAGAGGAAAAAAGAAAAGAGAGAGAGAGAGAAGGAGTGCAAGATGGAGAGAATGTGTGAGAGGAAGAGAATAAGGGAGATGGATAGAGAGATGGGAGGTATTAAGTGTGAGACAGAAGGAGTGAAAGATGGAGAGAGAAAGAGAGAGATGGAGAGGGAGAGTGAAAGATGGAGAGAGATGGAAAGAAAGCCATGTATAGAGAGAGATAGAGAGAATGAAAGACAGAGAGAAAGAAAGAGTGGGAGAAAAAAATACAAAAAGAAAAAACAAAGAGTGAGATGGAGAGTGAGAAAGATGGATGGAGAGCTTGAGAGTGACTGAGGGAAAGAGACAGTGAGAAATGAAAGACAGAGAGCGTGAAGGAGTGAGAGGGAAAGATGGAGAGATGATAGAGAAACTGAGAGTAGTGTGTGAGAGAGAGCGAGAGAGAGAGAGAGAGGATGATGAGAGGTGTAAAGGACACAGAGGTAAAGGAGTGGGGGTGGAAAGAGAAGAAGAAAAGAGTAGAAAATAAAAAGTAATGAGGACGATGATGAGGGCTGGAGAGGATGCAGAGGTGGAGAAGTGGGGGTGGAAAGCGAAGGAGGAGAAAAGCAGAAAGGAAAGAGTAATCATTATATCAAATGTTTCTACCACTCACCTGAGGTTGCCCTTGTTAGTGGCGTATTTGATGTGATTGCAGATATAATTAAACATTCCGTGTGCTGTTGTGCAGTCGCGAGCATCAAACACCTAGTCAAAACAAGCCGGTTATTAGCACAATCATCATGCAATCACTTCAGAGCGAGGTCTGTGGCTATTAAATATGCACCATAAAAATATTATTTTTCTAAAAAAATAAGAATAATACAGAAAAACTTCTGCCCAGACATTAAAGGTACATTTTTGATGAGGTCAAGTCATTTCAGTCACTAATCGGCTGGCCTGAACAGCATTTTACACACTTCCAATACTCAATGCCTGGTATTTCCCACCAAATACAGGGTGTCCCAAAAAATTGACATCATTTGTAGCCTAATAACAGCCAATTCTCCCTCAAATGATCTCAAATTTTAACAAAATGAGTAAAAACCAAGTTTAATTTTTAATGTTTTCTTTTTTCAGGTTGAAGAATGGCGTTCACTAGAAATGAAAAGGCATTGTGTGTGTTAGAATATGCTCGAACACAGTCAAACAAGAGAGTGCAGCGTGCATTTTCGAGAAAATTCAATAAAAATGCACCAACTGGAAAGCAGATTTTGACAAAATTCAAAGAGTCTGTGCAGGGCGAAGGGATCTGGACGACCACCAGTCTCGGAAGATATTAAATTTGTGAAGCTTTGTGAAATCGGTGATAAAATCTACATCCCTCTGAATTTCTTGTTTGAATTTTGATAAATATATCTGGTGTTGTTCAACATGAAGCCTATTTAATTTTGTTTGCCCAGGACATGTAGTTACTCAGATACTCACATCTCAAATGATGTCAATTTTTTTGGGACACCCTGTGCTATAGTACTCATTCACAAGATCACCTTTAAACACAATAACATTTATATTAAGTAATTAACCATAATTTTAAGAATGTTCATAACTCCAGTTCAAAATATATCCAGTTAGCAGCCACGATGTATTCATAAGGTATGTAGTCGTCCAAGTGGTACTTGGATGAATATATCTGTCCGAGATCATAAACCAAACTTGTCATGCTTTCGTGGAATATCAACTTCTTGTCACAAATTTTGCACTGAGCATTTTGCCAATTGTCCTACGATTTAAATGCTCCCAAACATGTTTTCTTTGCTCTTTTAGCTTAAATACAAAAATGTAATTATTTTTAACATTTTCTATATATTATCATCAATTGTTCTAAAGGTCTTTGCTAATGAAGTGTGCTATATTTCAGGCTACATTTCTTTCTATTTCTTGAAAAAAAAAAAGATAAAACCTCCAAATACTAAATAGAGAAACAAATACCAGTGTATCGAACTCATACCCAAGTATTCAAATTATTCAGGACAGTCCTAGGCCCAATCCCATTTCTTAATTTGACCTCTACCCCTTGTTTTCGAGTGTCACCTTGCGCCTTGGAGTTACAAGGGCTAGTGGTAGAAATCTTGCCCTATCAAATGGGGCAGCCCTCAAACGTTTTTCAGTTTTTGGCATATTTGAAAATGAAAATGTCTGTTGCCCTTTACATTGTGTGTAAATTTCATGATGAATGGACCAATAGAAATGGGCCAAAATGACTTGGTTCCATTGGTTTACATTAAAAGTAAAGTAGGTTTTTTCTTTCTCCTGTAAAGTTATCATTTTGGAGAAACACGGTTTTCTTCCAACAACAGCGATATGCTTTCAAAGAGGGGGGATGCGATAATTATTTACCCACCCCTAATTCCTCATTGATATAAAGCTGCTATTTGTTAGCTTCCTGTTTGAATTTTCCCATTCCACCTTAAATGGAGCAGCAGTTCTGATGCCCGAGGTGCCAGAATGTAACTGCTACATCATTTAAGGTGGAACAGAAAATTTAGCTAGCTAGCTACCGAGACATCGGCATAACTTTTTCTCATAACACTCCGTTTGGAGTGAGCCTCTGAAACACCTCCGTTTGGAGGGCCATGTAGCCCTAACACTTCACCCTACCCCTCTGTCTTAACAAGAATCAGGACACCCTATGCAAAATGGGGTGCTAGGGGCTAAGTGGTAGGAGCAAGGGGTATAATGGGATTGGGTCCTAGTCATCAATAATGTTTTATAAAGCATTCTTCTAAATATGAAGTGTTCAGTAGTTAAAATATTCAATATTCATTGTTGTGGCAAACCACTGTTATTGAACATAAGCTAATTTAACTGTCTGGGGTCCACAAACTCGCCCATGCGTCAAATGTGATGTTTCTACATATATTTCTATATCTTTGTGACAATATTGTGCAGAAATACGGTTCACACATGTCCTATATCTGTAGAGTCACACCTTTCCATTCCATCTTATCATGAGATCGTACGTGACCCACATCTGGAGTTATGAAGAGGGGCTGAGATACACGTCATCTGCCTCTCACTGTGTGTAACTGGTTGATTCATGTGTCTGTTTTGTGTGAAACTGACCAATGGACACTCAGGAAATCACTAAGCACTGACCATCACATCGGAAACTCTTCACTCTTTGTTCAGTTGACATTGGGAACATGTAAACTGGCATGCAATAAGTTTCCAGTCGCAGTGGTTTTAGAAAGTAGGGACGAAGACAACTGAGCATTTTCATATGGAACATATGACTATAATATTATATGCAAGGGCCTTTAATGGTGAATTTAAGAAGATATGCAAAAATCAAAGAAATGCCCTTTGACCCCAGAGGGTTAACTAGCTGGCTATGATGCATTTGAATTCCATTTGTGTTTAGTGTATCAGCAAAACTTTAACATTAAGTTAGTCACCATCAAAGTAACATCAAAATATCACTATAAAATTGAAAGCCAAAAAAACTGGATCTCGATCTACTATTAGTGCTAGCTTGTTTGCTAACTTACCCTGCAAGAAAAAAAGGCATAGACCAGCATCGCTATCACCAGCATAACCAGTATATGTTTAGTTTTGAATGCTGGAATGCTGGTCAACCAGTATGGCCATGCTGGGTGACCAGCTAAACCAGCACCAGACCAGCATCAGACCAGCGTAAACTGCATAAACCAGCTTCGGAATTTATGCTAGTGACCTAACATCTAGCTAGAGTTTCTCAGAAATGGTCATTTTTTTTTTTATATTTAATGTTTAGGTTGCCCTGCGATGGACTGGCGACCTGTCCAGGGTGTATCCTGCCTTCCGCCCAATGACAGCTGGGATAGACTCCAGCACCCCACCGCGACCCAGAAGGATAAGCGGTTTAGATGATGTATGTATGTATGTATGTTTAGGTTAATCCATACTGTAGCCACATCACAATTAACGCAGTCTGAAGCTATGACACATTTGCCATTTTATTAACAATAATTTTTAATACATAATATATATTGTGGTACAAAATTAGTTAGGCACACTCTCTCACAGCAGTTCAGTTTTGTATACTAATCTTGCTTGACTGATGACCCCAAACTGTGAGGTGACGGTTAAAGCAGTCAGCAGTGTAATGCGTGCTGGGAAATAAGGATAAATCAAATGGAAAATCTCTACTTGAAAGAATACTTTTTTACTGTGTAACTAGTTCTTGTCCAAATAAACAATGTGATTGGGTCAGGAACAAACAAAGCAACTGAGGAAAGGATAGAGACCATCTGTAAGGCCTGTAAGGCTGCTATGTAGCGCGGTACCTGCAGTTTGGACCATTGGATCCTCCCCACACAGCGGGCCGCATTCCTCCAAGCATGTTTGGCCCCGTATATCAGCTCTGTGTCTTTAAGCTGGTACGTTCCAGAAGTTTCAATCTCTTTCTTCACCTCCTCCAGTCTATCCACGTGTGCCTTGGATCCACACCTGCTCTCACATGGACGACCCACATATAGAAGGAGCATTATCAAAAGGAAGGCCATAACACTGAATACAGGTCAGGTAAAGTGGATTTACTTTAGCCTACCGCTAAAATATTATGGATAATCTAGTCAAGCAGCTGTTTTTGCATATTTGGAGATTATGTTAATTATTTTATATGAAAAATAAGTCTTGGTCTTCTTACCAGGCTTACTTTAGCATATTAATGCTAGGATAATATGGACAACATCAATAATAATTAATAAAGCAAACGCTCTTGTTCAGTTGAACAGTCTTAGTTGCTTTACAGGGCAAACTGTAAGAGATAAGCGTTGCTCTTCTACTAGGCTTACTTTAGCCCATAGCATGTTAGAATAATATGGACAGAACCACAACTACAACTATTAAAGCAAATGTCTTTGTTCAGCTAGAGATCATTTTATTTGTTTTGGATATGCTCTTCTAACTGAGCTTACTTTAGCATTTAGCATGCTACTGTTAAAATAATATGGACAAAAACAATATGACAATTATTGAAGCAACTGTTTTTGTTCAGCTGGATAGTATATTAATCATTTTATGTTTCAGATGGTTGAAGATTAGACTTGGTCTTCTTACCAGGCTTACTTTAGCCCTTAGCATATTAATACTAGAATAATATGGACAAAATCAATATCAGAACTAATGAAGCAAATGTTCCTGTTCAGCTGGACAATATTAGTTAGTTGTGTTACAGGTCAGAAGGGATAAGTCTTGCTCTTCTTACTAGGCTTACTTTAGCCTTTCGCATATGGACAAAACCAAAACTACAACTATTAAAGCAAATGTTTTTCTTCAGCTGGAGATCATTTTACATATTTTGGATATGTTTACTTGTCGAGGGTACATCCTGTTCTTCTTATTACACTAACTTTAACCTTTAGGATGCTACTGCCAACATAATATGGACAAAAACAATATGATAACTATTGAAGCAACTGTTTTTGTTCAGCTGGAGAGTATATGAATCATTTTATCTAGCAAATAATTGAGGATAAGTCTTGGTCTTCTTACCAGGCTAACTAGCCCTTAGCATATTAATGTTAGAATAATATGGACAAAATCAATATCAGAACTAATAAAGCAAATGTTCCTGTTCAGTTTGACAGTCTTAGCCAGTTGTTTTACAAGTCAAAAGAGAAGTCTTGCTCTTCTTACTAGGTTTACTTTAGCCCATAGCATGTTAGAATTATATGGACAAAACCAAAACTACTACTGTTAAAGCAAATGTTTTTGCTCAGCTGGAGATCATTTTACTTGTTTCGGATATGTTTACCTATTAAGGACATGTCTTGCTCTTCTTACTGGGCTTACTTTAGCCCTTTAGCATGCTAAAGCTAGCATAATATGGAGAAAATCAATATTACAACAAGAAAAGGAAATGTTCTTGTCAAAGGAGATGCTTAGTTGTTATGTTTTGCAGATTGTTAGTAATGTGTCTTGCTCTTCTTACTGGGCTTACTTTAGCCCTTTAGCATGCTAAAGCTAGCATAATATGGACCAAACTAATATTACAACTTCTGAAGTATATTACGACTGGTAAGTTGGAGATCATACTTGGTGTTTTATAGTGCAAGTTGTTAAGGGTCAGTCTTGCTCTTCTTATTTTAGCCCTGTAGCATACCGAAGATAACACAATATGGACAAAACCAATATTACAACTAGTAAAGCGAGTGTTTTTGTTCAGTTTGAGACTATATTAATAATTTTATACAGCAAATGATTGAGGATAAGTTGTGGTCTTTTTACTAGGCTTACCTTAGCCCTTAGCATATTAATTTTTTTTACTGGGCAGATCATTAGTGACATGTCTTGCCCTTCCTACTGGGCTTACTTCAGCCCTTTAGTATGCTAAAGCTAGCACAATATGGACAAAACCAATAGTACAACTGGTGAAGCATATTACAACTGGTAAGTTGGAGATCATACTTGGTGTTTTATAGGGAAACTGTTATGGATAAGTCTTGCTTTTCTTATTAGGCTTATTTTAGCTTTTTAGCATGCCAAAGCTAGCACAATATAACAACTACTGGAGCAAATGTTTTTTTTTCTCAGTTGGAGATTAAGTTGCATGTTTTACAGGGTACATTGTTTTGTCTTGTCCTGCTTACAGCATACATTGTGATAGGGATGTGAATTCATAATGTGGTGTGCAGGCCTGCCTTTTGATTGAAGTGTAGTACTGGTTGATGAAGTCTGTGGCCAGAGGTAGAAGCTCTTCTTTGGTTCGAACTTCGTCTGGCTTGTGAGTCTGGCTAGGCGTCATCACTGAGCCTATGCACACTCTGTCAGTGCAAATTGGCACCTACAATGAATAAATCAGCTTCCGTTATACTGCGGTACACAAATATGAGGCCTCTCACACCAGTGCCAACACTTTAACAGGAAGCACTGTTCACCTTGCGTGGCCTCTTGCTGTCACAGTCTTTGAATGCCCCTCGAACAAGAGCGTGACCTAAATGCACAGTGAGTTTAAGCATTTATCATCTCCTAATGTGTTTGTCGAGCTGATCCTAATACTGCGACACTAATAAAAGTGTCTTCATCAGAGCTGAAATAAGAAGCAGTGGGGGGAAGAGAGATAGAGAGAGAGAGAGAGAGATAGAGAGCGAGAGAGTGACGTGCAACTCGGTCATTGCCTTGAGCAAGCTCATATGGTCAGTGTAATAAGATTAGAGTTGAAGCGCACTGTCACTTTGGGTAGCCACTAATGCGGTCACTAGAAGAGAGGCGAAACGGCTGAGCCGGAGTAGAAATTTAACTATGGGCCGGACGGCGCTGCTAAAACGGGCACTGGCCAAGCATCACTTAAACTGGTGAAGCGTTCAAAGCCTCAGCCGACTGACTCGGGACCCCCACGCAACCCTGAGCAGGCCACCCGAGACAAGCCAGAGCGGAAGCACAGTGCAGTGTGGCCAAGATTTCACCCGAGAGCAAGAAGAATGGATGCAGAGCACCAAGGACAAGTCTAAATCTGGAGCAAGGACCAGACTGTACCCTGGCCTAGGACCCCAGCTAACTAGCTGACTGTCTGCCTGATTAAGAGATAAGATAGATGGTGCACGGCGTCAGCGTGTTAAAAATAAAACAAAACACTTTCATTTGGCTCTGCACATCCGCTAGCCATGAGGCGCTATGAATTCCGCCCCACAGCTGCCTCTATTTGCAAAAAGCTGGGGATGCAACCCAAAAAAATCCTCCGTGTGCGTGATATATTATAAATCATATGATCTGTAATTAACAGTGATTAGCATGCAACGCCAGGCACTCGTGAAATCATGTAGAACCTCGTGTCCCTCTTTTCCACTTGGTTAGAGGAAACTGGGGGATGATTCAAAATGTGGAGATGGTTGTTAAGAGTGTCCTCATGGTTTTTACCCACACTATGTCTGCAGGAAAGATTACATCTATATTTAAACTTCAGTTTGGCACATGGAAAGGGAAGAGACAGCTAGACGTCAACAAAGTTATCTAAGTTATCTATCTGGCGGGTCCTTGGATGGATGCACTGCAAAAAAATGATATCTTGGCAAGTGAAATGATGTTAAATCTAGTCAATATGTCTAAAGTTTCTCTTTTTGAGATTGTTCTAAGAATATTACATATCATATATATTGACATTTTTCAGTTTTTGGCATATTTTGAAAATGACTGTAGTCCTTTATATTGTACATAAATTTCATGATGAATGGACCAAAAGAGGTGCCGCAAAATGACTTGAAAAGAAGTCTGGTTCCATTGACTTACATTAAAAGTAAAGTCGATTTTTTCCTTCTCCTGTAAAGTTACCATTTTGGAGATACAAGGTTTTGTTCCAAAATGTAAAATACATTTGTTTGCAAATGTTTGACACCCCCAGTCAAATTACATGTTTTTATTTTTAAAGGTAAAAATAAGTCAACACATGCTCTGCAGGGAACTTCAATATGCCATTTTCTGCAAACCTTAGTGCACCAACTTCTATTTATATGTTAAGTTTAACATATTGGAAAAAATAAACCTAAAATACAAAACGTGCCATCACTTTTGCACAGCTCACATTTTCTTTTTTCCCCAACATGTCAAATTCAACAAATCAACAGTAATTGTGCATTAAAATGTGCAGAACTGTGTGTTCACTTATTTTCACTTAGAAAATCAACAAAACATAAATTGATTGGGTCGCCAAAATGTTTTCATACAACTGTATTTTGTTTTGTTTCAAGCAAAATTATCTGTGTTATGTTTTGAAATGGACACAATTATCTGCAGTCTCTGAATAAAGTTAGTTTAAACAAGTTAAAAAGTGTTTACAAACAAGTTGAATAATCTTAGAACATTCTTACAACATTCTCAAAATGAGAAATAGACTAGTTTTAAGATGATTACAAAATATATAGATTATTTTCTTGCAGTGTGATAATTTACAGTATTTCAGTAAGAGTAATTCAACAAGAAGCAAGTAATCTGATTAAAAAGTAAAATCAATTTTACAGTGTGAGCAAACATAACAAACCTCTTTCTAAATTTCAAACAGTGCGTGCTCGCTCATTCTTATGAATCTTACAACTGAAGCCAAAACAGAATGTGAAGCCATTTTAGAGTAGTTTTTATGATCCCACTCTTTGATTTATCCAACGATTATGCAAATTTAGTGCAGTTATTTGGTGTTTGTTGCTGTTTTGGCTCTGAAATCCAGAATGTAAAACATTCAATAGAGTCTAAAATGAAACAATGACTGATTAGGGTGTTTATTTGTGCATATAGGAATTACAGCTCTTTTATACAACACCCTAACCTTAATCCCTTAATTTCAGGGGACCATAAGTAATTGGACAGGTGACTGTTCTGTTGTTTCTTACCAAGCTATTTCTCTTTGCATCATTAATTCATGCTGGACAGAGCTAACAACAAATCTTACAGTGGACATTTGCATCTGGATAATTAATTACGCAGAAGGCTCAGTACAGTCCTACCTTGCTAGAGCTGTTGTGCAGGGTGTCGTTGAACACCGCTCCACTCTCCCAGTTCTTTATCTTCATGAATCGGGGGCATTTGGTTGGACTTCCATTTTGTATTGTCTTAGTTGGTGATGCTCTGCCTTGTGATGGTGGCTGTGGAGAGACAAACAAATATGGTTATGTAATAACTGAATATCAAGAGTCAGATCAAACTTAACTAAATCAATGGAACCAGACTTTTTTCCAAGCAATTTTGGGGCCATTTCTTTTAGGCCATTCACCATGAGATTTACACCCAGTGTAAAGGGCAACAGGCATTTTCAAATTCTGTGACAAACTGAAATATGACAAAAATGGAGATACAAGGTTTTGTTCCGACAGCAGTGATGTATATGATGGCATCATGTTCAGGTTCATGGGAATCCTGCGTTCCCCAATGCAAACAATATTATTGAACTACTGAATGTAACAAATACATTCTGATAAAACATCTTTTGTCCACTCATATACACACTTAAAAATGATGGTTCTTCGAGGGTTCTTCTGTAAAGAAAATGGTTCTATACAGAACAATGAGCACTCAAAGAACCCTTTGCATGATTCGAGGGTTCTTTGCATTGTGAAAGAGTTCTTCATATTGATTTAAAATGTGCTATAAATGGTTCTACACAGAATCTTTTTGAAAAAGGGTTCTTTATAGAACCAAAAAGAGTTCTTGTACTGTTACAAGCTTGACATCATAACACACAGCAGCCTAATCATCAGGGCTGTGCTGTTTTTATTTAGTTCTTGAAGCTGAAAACATTTCTGGATTAAAGTGTATAGAGTAGGGCTACATTACACACACACACACACACACACACACACTTTCTAAAACGCTTATCATTCTGGTTCGGGGGGGAGGCTGGAGCCTATCCCAGCGGTCATTGGGCAGAAGGCAGGATACACCCTGGACAGGTCGCCAGTCCATCACAGGGCAGACATCAACATTACTTTACAACAAATACTTTCATTGTCACATTTGTGTTTACAAGTGACGCCCAAAGGAGTGAGTTAATGACTTGAAGAGGGCAGTAACTGACTTATAGGTTTGTACCTATGTGAGCACATATGAAAGAACAATGTTACCGGAAAGTTTAAAACGAAGTGAGGCTGGGAGCATTTTCTTAAATGAAGGATTAAGTAAACACATACAACATAGTCTACTTTGTTTTCCATGGAAGCACATGCTGGTGTCTGTTCTGAAGCAGCCGAGCAGTCGGTCACCATTAGCCTTCCCTCCATGCCACTGTTATGACAAACCCAACTGCTCCCTGAGGATGTGCAGTTTGAACTGTAGCCATTTGTCAGAATGAGCTATAGTTACCCTTACAAACAACATTAAAGCTCATCATGTCACATTACTAACATTAAAAGCAGCTTGTACTGTCAGAGTGTCGTATACATTAGATATCTAACTACACACAACCCCTTAATTTGCTTAAAATACAACTCATGCAAACATTGGGCCACATTCACCAACCATTCTTAAGAAGAAATGTCTTCCTAAAGCCCACTTATGCAGTTTTCACAAAGATTCTGACCTTCAGCAATGTTTTCTTATTTGGAATTAGTTCTTAGGTAAGAACAGAGGTGTAAAATTCAGGTCCAGAAAGTAAAAATCCTTCCCAGGATTTTGTTCCAACGGCCTGGCTTCTCTAATTAGATCAAACCACCAGCAGAGCTGTCCAGGCAGTTGGAACAAAATCCTGGGAAGGATTTTTACTTTCTGGACCTGAATTTTACACCTCTAGGTAAGAACAGAATCTATGCACACTCAAGAGCACAAAGGTGTGGACAGTTCCGCGGTTTAAGAGCACATCATGAATCTGATGTAGACCTTTTCTTAGGATATTTCTCAAGAACACATTTAAGAAAAAACCTGGGAAGATGTCGGTGAATGAGGCCCTTTGTTTTCATGTGAAAAAAATGACAACTGGCCATTCTGGAAACCTATTCACGCATAGTGAACTAGCACAACTATAATCTATAAACTTATTATTATATCATTCACATATTGCTCATTGCTTATTGTAGCTCAAAATTACAGCCAGACTTAAACAAAGTGCCACGTTTTTTTCTGTAGTGGTAATTTAGCTCCACAGTTGGTGAACGGTTCTTCAGTTTGTCAGAACATTACCTAACATTGTATTATTAGAACTCTTCATATTTACAGGCCACATTAAAGCCGATTAGTCAATTATTAGTTGATTAATTCAACGAATAATCGGATATATAAATATTTGTTATAGCAGCACTAACAGAAACACTTACTGCTGCTGTTGGAACAAAACCTTGCATCTCCATTTTTCAGTTTTTGACATAATTTGAAAAAAGCCTTTTGCTCTTTACATTGTATGTAAATTTCACGAAGATTGGACTAAAAGAAGCTCAAAATGACAAGGAAAAAGTCTGGTTCCATTGACTTACATTAAGTAAAGTAGGTTTTTTTCCTTCTCCTGTAAAGTTACCATTTTGGAGATACGAGGTTTTGTTGTGACAACAGCGCTACGCTGGCTTTAAGGTAAGCTACAATTATTTGTGCTACTGTATTTGTTAATAAACATTTTAATGTGATGTCCTACGGTAAATAATGTTATATCATGTTAGCTAAGTTAACTGAGTTAGCTTGATAAACTAGTGTGATTAAACAGGACAGTACAGTGCTCACATTTGTGATTTCTGTGTAAATCTTAATGTGCTGGTATACCATCATTTCTATTGTTTCATTACAAAACAAGTTCTCTCCAGCATCTAATGCTGCTCTGACTGCTCTGACTCTGACTTTTTTGTGTGCTTCTAAACTTTCCACTGTGCCGCTGAACGTCAGCTACAGATGCTTCCAGGTAGCCTGACTAGCCCAGCTGTTTGACGCACATAACAGCAGAAACCAAGGAAGGCTGGACTTTTTAATTTTGCAAATGGTCAATTTCTATGCTCTGAAAAAAGAAGAATTACAGCCTTATTCACAGAACAAGAGGGCTTTGAGGCCAAAGAGTACCACTCCAGTTCAGATTACTTTAGAGTGCTTCCCCATGATACCCTATTCACAACACACTCTTTTAAATATGTCTTCAGCTTAATTGCAATGAATGAGTCTCCAGCGAGTAACAGAACTAATGCCCATACTGTTTGTGGCCATGTGAAATGTGATTTTGGCCATTTTTCGGGTACTGATTGCGGTTACAAACTGTGTTTGGCTCTACACAGTGCTCCAAACACCTGCACTTGGGACAACAGACATAGACGACAGAGCACTTTCCCGGCTTAATTGTAATCCTACAATCTTGAGTCATTATTCTGCCTCCTGTCACAACGGTAAAGGAAGGAAATTACATTCTCACAAGCTAAGGCAATCAAGACTATTAAGCAGTCACATAATTGAGGTCTGATTTTAGTTTCTGTAGGCAAATGTGTAATGCTGATATTGACTTGCCACTCAGACAGTGACTAAATTGCTTCTGGGTGAGAAGCTATGAAGAACTGGACTTCTTACGATTTTTGGATCAAAAGGAAATCAATGTGATGGTCATTACACAACTCTAATGGTTCAGAAAGCACTTGTGCCAAAGGCCTCCAGTGCAGGCACCTCAGTGAGTGTGTAATTGAAGCATTTTCCAGGGACATGAATAAAAAGTTCAATCAAGGCCCTTTGGTATCTCTTATTCATGCGAAGAATGATGGATGGCTGTTTCCTGAACCGACTGGATTCTTTCCACAAAAACAGGCCAGTGGTTCAATGCAACCACATGCTGCTGTGCAATAAAAGAAAAACACGTGTAAATACTCGACGCATGAAATGTTAAGCCTTTGAGACAGATGGAAAACAACAAGCACTGTCTTGAGGTGTGGAGTAACGGCATCCTCAAATGTTAACAAATGAACAAATTTATGAACATTGTTCACATGCGTATGATGCATTAAACCACTGCAGATGTTACTGAAGAGCCATGCTACCTACAGGAAACATGGTCCTAGTCCATCATGAACCCAGTGCCTTTAGGAAACTCAATATGGAGATGTAAGTGTAGCTGCTACTGGAAAATGCTGCTGTACACTGTTAGAAATAAAGGTTCTGTGCTGATATATGTTTCATTCATCAAGGTACAAACAATGTAAGTGTTCCCTCAAATTGCAACAGTGGTTTTAAGGTCCAATTGTGTACCTTAAATATGTTTTTCCTTGTGGAAAAGTATGTATTTGTACCATTTTCATAATCTAATGTTTTAAAACAGAACAATGAAATAAAAGCCTGGAGACGAGACGGGGTGTGTGGAGTCAGTACAGCTTAATATAATTTCAGTGGATTATGGTACAGTTATGTTCCCTGACTAAAGGTACTGAGATGTACCCTTGAGGGTACCACCCCAGTGACAAGAGGGGAACTGCCCCAGTGACAGTTTAGTACCTTTATTTCTGAGAGTGTAGGCAGGGATGTGCAATAGGTGATACTGCCACTTTATACAATGTAAAAGTATGTGTATGTGGATATTAGGGTGCTTTTGCAACTTCCAATCAGCTGCAAAAGTAATAGCATTGACACAAGGTATTTGTTAAATCAGCACTGTCATTTATTGCATTTCCAGTCAAAATGACCCTTCCATGCACGTTTTTCCATTTTTAGAAGATCTAGGGAGATTAAATATGATATACTCCACTTGCATATTGACAGAGAAGATAAACAGAAATTAGTAAATTAGTTTTAGAAATTAGTTTCCAAAACTGAAGTTGAAAAAAAAGATACAGACAAAATGTGACTCCTAACAACCATGCAAGACCTGGGAGACCACCAAAACTGTCCCCATCAGATAAACAGATAAACAGGAAAAAATCTCTCCACTCCACTCTTGCTTCAAATCTAAAAATATCCACAGGTGTACCAGGAGGATCAGTTTGTCTAAACCAGATTTTCAGAGCCTTTCACTAGCAAACAAAAAGACCTTAAAAAGACCTAAAAAATCTAATAACGACAGTGGGCCTCATTCACCCACTGCTCTTAAGAAGAAATTTCGGTAACACTTTCTATGAATGTCACCTTTGTAAGCATCTATAAACACATTCATAACATGTTATAATGCATTTATAAGACATTATAAACATAGCTATAAATATTTATAAAAATGCATTATCTGTTATAGCCATGTTTATAATGCATTATGAATTGTTAACATAATACATTATAAGTACTGATCATAACAAATTACAAGAGCTCATAAGTCGTATTTGTCCGCTCTAAGTAAAGTGAAGCATACTGTACTAAAGCCTCCTCCAATGTTAACAGTGAGGCTTCAAGTTGAAGTATTTACTGAAGGATTGACTGAAACACTAAAACATACATAATAAAGCACATTACAGGCTTCAAATGTCAGAGTTTAAACTAGAGCTGCCATCAGTGTTTTACCCAGTGTGGGAAAGGTAATGTACACCACCGTTAGCTTGGTATTTGTCTTTACTTTACGCTCTCCAAGCTGGGACTGACTTCTTTGGCACTGACATTAGAACATGTTATTAACACTATTTATAATGCATTATATGAAGAATTCATAATGTATAATAAACATGCTATAAAGTGTAATCCAGTGTAATTCTTTTTTATAAATATTTATAATCATGTTTATAATGCCTTATGAATACATTATAACATTTTATAAATGTGTTTATAGATGCTTACAAATGCGACATTCATAGAAAGTGTTACCGAAATTTCTCCTTAAAACCCACTTACAGTGGGTTTTTACAAAGATTCTGACCTTCACCAATATTTTCTTATTTGGGTTGGTTCTTAAGTAGGAACAGAATCTACACACACTCAGGAGCACAAAGTTGCAAACAATTCTGTGGTTTAAGAACACGTCATGAATCGGACGTAGTCATGACGTAGTTTTTTAGGACCTTTCTCAAGAGCAAATTTAAGAAAAAACTTAGTAAGATATCTTGGGCCCATCTTGTTTTTAGAATAAATAATACACCAAGCTCAAAGATTTGTTAGTTGTAGATGGAAGCTTTGACACTGGCCTGTTTTCAGCTCATCTTTAGTTAATATTGTACGATCTGTGTGACTAACCTCCAAGGCAAAACAACCATCTGAGTTTGGGAGAAAAATCTTTCTAAACTCCCATTTAGATACAGCCTCTATTTGCTTGTGCCTGAACTGCCTTGGGCCAGTGCACTGTTTTGTTCTTCCATTCACAGATTCCTTTTGTGTGTTCAGCAGAAGATTATCCTACTTAATCTGCATGTGGCTTTATTTTGCTTCCAACTACAACATTTCACTCTTTTCTTAGAGGTCCAGTGATGTTGCAGAACTCTCAAAGTTCATTGCGTTGATTGATTACTGAAAGTTTGTTTACTCATTGCTACCCTAACAGTCTTTTACAGAAAGACAGTGAATAAAACTTACATGAAAAACTATTTTACACATGCCTTAAAATGGCAGTAGTAGAGATGAATTGAGAGAGAAAGCAAATACAAGTCCAAAAATGTAGCTATCCTTTTTAAATTAGTGTGAGCTGATATACTGGATAGCAAATTTGCTGCACTTGTAAAATGGTTCTTTAGCAAAACTGAAATGACCAAAGCTTCACTATGTAACCTTTACATCTTCCCTCATGTTATCCTGTTATTGCAAGGTGGGATAAGAGTTCAGTAGGCATGCTGGACCAGTAGGCGTGTCATCCAATGGTGCTGATAGTGGCCACTGAAGCCACACATTGACACTTGATCAGTGATGTGCAGTGGTGTCAGTACAGTTTCTGCCCTCTCTGCTTTAACCAGAGCCTCAACAAGGGTCCGCAGAGTGACAATGGTGATAAGCTGATGTGAGCACTTGCATGACGGCCTAGAAAACCTGTTGCTTTTAGGTGGTAGCACTAAACTGAGAGTAATCACAGTGTTCAAATGTCAGCTAGAAATACACTCAGTTCTTCTCTTTCTTGGAAAGGTCAACTAGCTAATTGTTCCTTTATGCAGTCTGTGCTGAAATGTTTCTCTAGCATCATAATGAATGCCTTGTACCTTTGCCAAGGAGGGTCAAAGGGGTCTTGCTTCCAGGGCCAGCACCAAGTGAACCAATATTTCTTGAGCACTCTATCCACTGTTGAGCAAGGAAGAGCTGTAGAGGACATGGCCCACTATATCACAGAACCTTGGGTGGCATCCCTGGGGCAGCACATCTAGTGACATCACCATGTTCCTGTGAGTTTGCCTCCCTTGATCAATTCCAAGAAGGCAGGAAAAGGGTTCAAATTGGGTCCCTGCCTGACGTCCAGGATGATCTTTCTTTATGGCATTTGGCAGACACTCTTATCCAGAGCAACTTAGAATTTGATAATTATACACAGGTAGGCGAAGAAGTGTTAGGAGTCTTGCCCAAGGACTCCTATTGGTACAATGTAGGGTGCTTACCCAGATGGGGAATTGAACCCCAGTCTACAGCATAGAAGGCAGCATTGTTTCCCACTACACTATACCTGCATGTACTTGCTTTTAGACACATCCATCTGCTCAGTGTTGCTCAGTCCTACTTCTGACATCAATGTGTTGAACAGTGGATTCATGATAAGAAAATCCAGTTAGCATGAAGCTTTATTTTACACACAACTCCAGAGCAACTCCCTGATGTGTAATGTGTACCTTACATGAATGTAAAACATAGCTTGACAAGATAAATTAGGTAAAAGGAAACACCTCACTTCACAAAATAATAACTGGCTAGATGACTAATTTCAGACAAAATAATAAGAATGGTGTCCATTTGCAAAGCATGTTGGGATAGCAGCTACAGAACCCATAACAGTGCCTCCTTAAAGCAAAATAATGACTTCTGCACTAGTCAGTTAGAAAAATAACCAAGATTTGATGTTACAAATGTTCTAATTCTGTAATAATTTGATGCCACCTATTTATTTCCCATCCTTAAGTATCTATTGAAATTATGACCAGTCCTGAGCAAAATTCTGTGATGCTACGCACGTTACTCTGGCATTGCTGTAACTGTGCCGGCAGCATAATTATGTTCCTGCATGCGGTGCTTCAAAGGCAGGTGCATCAGCAGTAGCAGTTAGTGGTTCCTCGGTCAGAGTGCTTCCTACCACCTCCACTGCATGAGCGTGCCTTATTAGCCATTAAATTATGCAGAATTCGAGCTTTCAGCACAGGATACTTTCTAACTATGAGAAATATCTAGCACCGGCATACAGCGCCATTAAACTCACCTAACGTTTGACACAAGTCTATCGTACTTATGCATCAGTATTATTCATTTTTCCCATCTCTGTAAAAAGAATGAAACGTGTGTTATATTTATAGACACTAGAAAGGAATGTTCTTCAATCAGCAATATAATAAACAGCCAAAAGGACACTCTGTAAGATGGAAATCCTCATATATGAGCATCTAAGCATGTTGATTAATGGAGAGCATAGCTTGTACTTTGTAGCCATTAAGCAGTCTAGTATTTTTAATGCAACATTGCATGAATAGGCCATCATGGACATCCTGAGAGCGAGAGAGGAACATATGTATAAGATTCTTGTGTGGATAGGACTCCAAGGGTCAAACTGACTGAACACAATATTTCCTTTAGTGTGTGTCAGCATGGATCTCTGGTCTCTTTGAGGGAGACATGGCACAACACGTCAAGTAACTCAAGCATCAAATATTTTTGTGATAAGCATGTTAATGCCATTCAACAGCTATGATAGTCTGTCATTCTATGACCACCACATATATACGTTGGAGTTTTTTTTTTAAATACAAAGATAACTGTAGAAAATTATTATAAGACATAACGTAAGACAGAAGAAGTTACTACTCTACAATTTTAAGAAATACAGGTACAATAAGATACAGCTTTTTTTAATGAAGAAATCTTATGTGTGCCCAGCTGTAGATTACTGCATAATAATAATAATAATAATAATAATAATATATAATAATACAAATATATTTTATTTTCGCTGTAATTTGTGCATGTACATATATACAGGGATGTCACTATAGGTTCATGGATAGAGGGCTAAGCCTGTACTGGGGGGCGTCTGGGTGTAAGGTACCCAAATATTTTTTTTAATGGCCCCAAAATGTTTACAATGCACTTTTAGAGTAGCAACAACCAGAAAATGTGAAATACTGGATATTTAGTTGAATATTACTTACAGACAGACTGAGCATTTACAAAGCATCTACAGTGGACCATCCAGATAAAGTGTTACCTAGATTTTGAATAAGGTTTAATGTTTATTTTAGTCAGCTTTTAGCCAAAATTCAGTCTTCAGCTCGGTTACCAGTTACTTTGTAGTGCATAAACAGAGCCCCTCCCCCAGGTCTGACATAACTGGCTTACAACAAATGAGGTCTGACAGGATTGGCTGAACGTTGCGTTGTCAAGCTCTCGTTGTACAGCAGAGGCAGTGCTGCATTACAGCAGCAGCAGCAGCGCCTTCATACATGTATATACATATAGTGGTTGCTGTTGGATAAAACCTTATATCTCCAATATATTTATTTGAAGTAATTTTGGGGTATTTCTATTGTTCTATCATTCAATTTTCATACAATGTAATGGGGAGCTGATATTTATATAATGTCATAAAACAAAAAATGCTGAAAATGTAGATACATTTTCAAGACAATTTTATTAATGCCAAAACATTATGACCACATGCCTAAAATGCTGTTGGTCCCCGGTGTGCCACCAAAACAGCTCCCAACTCACTGAGGCATGGACTCTACAAGACACCAAGACTTTAGCAGCAGATGCTTCAAGTCCTGCAAGTTGTGAGGTGGGTGGATCAGAATTCTTATTCAAGCACATCCCACAGGTGCTTGATCAGATTGAGTTTTAATGTATTTAAAGGCCAGGAGAATACCCCTGCCATGGAGGGGTGTACCTGGTCCGCAATGATGTTTAGGTAGTGGCACATGTCAAGTTGACATCCACATGAATGCCCAGACCAGAACATTGCCCAGAGCATGACACTCCCTCCACCGGCTTGTCTTTTTCCTACAGTGCATCCAGTTGCCATCACTTGAACAGTGCACGTGTGCCAGGCATGTGATGTAAATGAAAAGAGGACTGTTCAGACCAGCACCCTTCTTCCACTGCTTCAAGGTCCACTTCTAATGCTTGCGTGTCCTTTGTAGGCACTTTCAACAGTGGGGTTAGCATGGGCCCTTTTACAGGTTTACTCATCCCCTGTATGCAGCAGGGTGTGATGCACTGTGCATTGTGACACATTTCTCCTCTAACCATCCTTAAACGCTTCTGTTCCACAGTAGCCCTTCTCTCGGTTGTGACAAGATGGGATAGCCTTTATATATATGCATATATATGCGTGTGTGTTATGTCTTTGGCAAGGCCCTAATATGCAATGTCTTCCCTAGAAAAATCATCCATGGAATAATACTGGAGTTTAATGGCCCAGTGGCACGAACTGATGGACATTCTCTCTCTGTCTCTTTCTCTCTCCCTACATGATCCAACTCACTGACCTATACAGTCCTCAGCTGTCAACCTCACAAAGGGGTTAATCACCCCAGAGGCTCTGCATTATTCCAGAGAGGGTGAGTGAGAGAGATAGAGAGAGAATGACTCCATCCCTCTCTCTCCCCCTATGGGACCACACAGCTGCACTCATTCATTTATCCCTGTCTTGGATCGGCTCCCTCCATCCGGTTCCTTTCACGGAGTTAACGCGTCACAAGTGGCTGAGTGGCAGGGCCATGTGCTGGGCTGGAGGGTGAGCGCTGTCCCCCTGCCTTCTCTCTGCACCAGCTGAGCTTCAGGTGAGAGGGGCAAAACAGAGGCTTCCATATGCAGAAACATCTCTAAGACATATACATGCATACGCTCTAAGCATGTGTCGAAAGGAAACTGGATGAGCGTCTGCTTGAGACATGGTCACGTATTTGGATGTACGTAGGCAGTTGTGCATATAGTTCATGATCTTAAGGTATAGGTTAAAGGAAAGCTGAAGAGGGGCTGTACAGTATGGACAAAATAGTAGTAATGCAATAGAATATAATGTAAAAACATACAAATTCATTCCGAGATTATGGAAATGTGCTTGTAAACTGAAGGGAGGGAAAAGACTCGGGTAACTGAATGCATCTCAAAAGGCATGAGGCCCAGGATTTCTTGATTAACCAGCTAACTTTAAGCTTAGTTTGATTTAACCCTGAATTTTCTGTCACACATTGATGGATCACTGCATCACTGTTTACAGGGATTCATCACCATGGCAACTGCAACATGCTGCACATCTAACCTTTTCCAGAGTGTGCTAAGCTTGAGATTTCAGATCACAAACAGCTTTTGGACCAATCAGGGCCAAGCTTCTGACCAATCAGGAAAAGGCTTCTGACAAAGGCAACCCCCTCCGGTCCTTTCAGGTCACTTTATTTTATCCTCGTGATGTTTGTGGTGTCAATCACACAAAAATACAGCTTTTCAGCAGAGGAAACAATGAGCCTCATTCACTAATATCTTCCTAAGATTGTTCTTGAATTTGTACTTGAGAAAGGTCCTAAGAAAAAGTGAGAAAAGGAAAAAATGTGCGAAGATGCTGTTCTTACCTAAGAACAAATCCCAAATAAGAAAACATTGGCGAATGTCAGAATGCGAAAACTGTGTAAATGGGTTTTAAGACATTCATCTCAAGAATAGTTGGTGAATGAGGCCCAAAGATATTAAGATTATAAAGCAATTGTTACTACAGTTATTACTAACCCGGTGACAGCAGCGACAGCAATGCTTTTCACTGCTATAAAATGTTTACTTGGTTTAACGTACTCTGCAATGAAAACATACCTTCAAAGATACAACAATGGTTTTAAGATCCAACTATGTACCTTATACACATTTTTAAAATTTTTGTTTACCTTTTCATAAACTCATGTTTTAACAAGAGGCAAGAGGGTGTGGTGTCAATATAACTTAAGAAATATAATTACAATAAGAATATCATATTATTATGTCCTCCTACTAAAGATATTGAAGATGTACCCTTGAGGCAGGGGTCAACAACCCAAATGTTAAGAAGAGCCATTTTGTCCATTCAATAAAAATCAAACCACCTTGGAAGCCACAACATTTATGTCCATTTTGCCATCTTGGCTGTAAATATGTCTCTGTATGTGCTAAAGTGCTAGTATCAGCTAAAAACAAAAACGCAAATTTATTTTGCTCTGCATCTCTGGCAGGAAACATTTCCTCAAAAGTAGAATATTTTCTTACAAAATGTCTCTTAATGTTTGACTTTTTACAAGGCTGAAGTCATCTTCTCATTCGCCAGCTTCTTGTTCGAATTCTCCCGTTCCACCTTAAATGGTGCCTGAAGTGCCAGAATGTAACTGCTGCACAAGTTTAAGGTGGAACGGAAAAATTCAAACAAGAGGCTGGCGAATGAGAAGCTGACTTCAGCTTCGAACTTTTTAGTATCAGAAAACCAGCTGAGTGCTTATAAATGCAAACAAGTCTGTTCGTCTCCACATATTCCATGTATGTCTTAAATCTTTCTCTTTGCCATTTCATTAGCTACTAGCTAGGCAAGACTGTTGCCTGTGCAGCTATGTGACCAGCAGTCTGCACGCCAGCCTTCAGGGTTGGTGAATTAGCTACATTAACTCTTATGTTTAAGACCATTTATTGTTAAAATTGTTAGAACGATCAGCAGAGCTTTATTTTACTGCAAAGGATGATTATTTTATTTTTACCTAAAAGTCTAATCCTGCTTTGGAGCCGCAACAGGGCAGTAAAAGGGCTGCATGTGGCTCCAGAACTGCCCCTGTCTTGAGGGTACCACCCCAATGACAAGACAGTGACCACCCCAGTGATAGTCTAGTACTTTTCTCTGAGAGTGTAGTATGATTTATTTTTGCTTTATTTTTGCTTCTTTGGACACTTGGACTGCACAGTATGGATGAAATACCAGAAGAGTAATGGTGATATGCCTTTGAATACATTCAAAGCAATCTGGTGAACCAATAATGTGACCTGGTTAAAGAATGACCTGATTTTAACCAAAACAATTGACTTCTTTTAGCTTGCATATTTAAGGCATGTATGTGTTGACGAAGGGAATTTTTACCTTATCACTCTCCGAGTACGGGTTGTTAAGCACTGTAGGCATGATGTCCTTCCTCCAGAGGTCATCGAACACTCTGTCGTTATCGGCGGCCAGCTGGGTATTACCGCCTATTCCCACACCAAGGTCTCTGAAAGTCACAAACACTTCAGATCACCACTCAACATCTGTCTACAGAAAGCAGCCACACACCACCAAAACACAAGATCACATCTCCCTTATCTCTTTCTTTCTCTTCACTAGTTACTGACAAAGTCTACATGCAGGTTATACACAACGTCTAACCTTAATTTCAGTAAGAAAGTAACATTAAAGCAGCAAGCTGTCTTTTTGAAGTTGTAAAGGCATGGGTACATTTTCTGTTGAAGCTCATCTTTCTTACCTCATTATGAGCCGTACACAAGGGTTTTATTCCTTTGTTAACAAGCCACAGTAATAGCAAAGTAATTGGAGCTTTGAAATGTGTTTGTTCAGGTTATTGACTACTGGTTGTTGCATTAAAAACCCTGTTCGTTAAAACTGAGTTGAGGAAAAAACTTGAAAACCATTTCAGCTTGAGTCATTAAATTGCTCTAAAACTGGGGCCTATATGACATACAGGTATATGGCATGTAGCCACAAAGAAACCACTAGGATTTTCATGTACCCACTTAAAATGTCAATTGAATATTAATAGAAAAAAAAGCATACTACACGAAAAACATTCAGGAACAGTGAAATTACCCTAACATTAATGGATATTTGTGCCTAAATAAGTGGTTTAGTTTTAGTCTTGCTAATCATAGCTAGTGTCCACTACTTCAGCCTAGAGTTCAACACCAAATTACACCATGAATATAATGTTAATAGGTGTTTATGTGTTTAGCTAAGTTAGCCACTAGCTAGAGAAATCTTTCTACCTATAACTGGGTCAGTTAGCATGCACACTACTTCAGTCTAGACTACAACACTGAATTAGCTAACTTACCTAACTAAGCCTTTTATTTATATTGCTGTGTGCTAGGCTAGTCTTGCTAACTGTAACTGGCTGCACTAGCACTCACCACCTCAGTTTCGACCACACTGAATTATATAAATATAATGCTGCTGAGTTCATGTGCCTAGCTAAGTTAGTTGCTATGTGCTAGCTAAGCTGGTCTTGCTAATTTAGATCAGATTAGCTATTCTCAGTATACCACTAGTTAAACCTGGATTACACCACTTTAAAACCAGACTAGCAACTATAAGGAGTGGTATAATCTGTATATATGCTCTCTGTCTTTTATTCTATCACTATTATCTCTATTTTTGAAGTATCATTAACTCACCATTCACAGAAATACAGAAGATAAATTCACAATGTTACTGTCAACACTTATTTAGAGTGGTCTACTCTAAGTTCATGTTGTAAATAGTAAAAATAACAGTCTGCCAATGTAGCCTTGAATGAAGGCGAGATACAGCAAGTCACTGTGTACACAAACACTTTCACTATAAATACTTCACACTTTCCTTCCCAGGGTTGCACTGCATGATGGGAATCGTAGTGGCACATACACCACAAATGTGATATGAGTGACTAAATGTGTGTGTGATGTCGGAGTGGTTTGTGATTGAGATGTGTGACGAACGCTTTAGTGAGTCTTCTTCTTAGACCCACTGAACACTCTGCCAGGATTTCTGCTGAAGGAAGCTAATCTAAACATGACCCTAGAATCAAAAAAAAAATCAGCAGCAGAGCTACATTAACCCTTAGAGGTCACAGTTATAGGCAGCCATGACAAAATACCATGGATTTAATGTGTATTATTTATCACTAGGCTTGTCACAAATATTACATAATCACCTGATCGCAATTATGTCAGCTGATTGCAATTATTTTCCATGGTTGTAAGCATTTACAATCAAATGTATACATCACAGGAAACTGAATGTCAACTGGGTGCATTTTCATCATGCGATGCGTAGGCCTGTGATAATTACTACATAATCACTAGATTAATAATCTCAGATATTTGATCTGATTGCAATTATTTAAGATGGCTTCCGTTATTTTCCTTAGTAGTTACCTTTCGCATGGCGAATGGTGTTATAGCATCTTTATTGTGTAGCGATACGTGATGTTTCTTTATTTGTTGTTTGTTAATAACACCTTTTGAGGGTGGCGGTGAGTAATGTTTGTTTATTTGGTGTTTGTTAATAACACCTTTAAAAACACACATTTTTAATATTTTTGACATTTAACAATTCAGAAAAGTCAGAAAAGCAGACTTAAATACCATGATAATGAATGTAAATTGAATGTAAATGTAATTAAGAACATCCATCCATCCATCCATCCATCATCTAAACCGCTTATCCTTCTGGGTCACGGTGGGGTGCTGGAGCCTATCCCAGCTGTCATTAGGCGGAAGGCAGGATACACCCTGGACAGGTCGCCAGTCCATCGCAGGGCAGTAATTAAGAACAGATTTCATTAATTAAATATTACATAATGTAAAGCAAAGTAGTTTGGGACAGTAATATTTCTGTAAACTTGTGTATGTGTAAATAATAATGCAAATCAAATGTGAATGTTATTCATTATGTAACTGTGCATTTAATTATGTAATTACATCACTGCATTACATTAATACAGTAAAATGCCAGTAAAGACCTTTCATGAATTTCCTGAATTCCATTGAGAAATGAAATCAAGAGGCTGCAGTAGATGTCAGGACTGTTTGTCTAGCTCAGTATATTTGGCATTTAGTCCTCATGGCAGTAGCAGCCCACTGTATAAAGGCTGAATGAGTGTGTGGAGTGTGTGGAGTGTGGAGAGTGCTGGGTGTAGCTGATAATGCATTGTAAATGTAAACTGTAAGCGCTGTTGTCATTGTGGATGTGCATTTAACAAGCAACGCGCTTCAGTCCACAGACGACACGTGAAACTTGAATAAACACATAACCCAACAACAGAGGCGTGCACTAAGCTGAGGCACAGCTTTTATACTCACACCTCCCACACGCACACACTGTTTATCTCTCTCTCTCTCTCTCTCTCTCTCTCTCTCTCTTTCTCTCCCTCTCTCTCTGTCTCTCTCCCTCTCTCTCTCTCTCTCTCTCTCTCGCTTTGCCTTTTCTCACTGTCTCCATCTCCTTCTCCCTCTCCCTCTGTCTATCCACTTCTCTCTCTCATTCTCTCTGTCTATCCCTAACTCTCATTGTCTCTGCATCTCTTTCTCTTGTCTCTGCCTATCCCCTTGCTTTCTTTCTCTCTCGCCCTCTTTCTTTCTTTCTTTCTTTCTTTCTTTCTTTCTTTCTTTCTTTCTTTCTCAGTTTCCTTTTCTCAGTCTTGCTCCCTGTCTCCTCGTACCTCTCCCTCTTTCTATCCCCTTCTTTCTCACTCTTTCTCTCTCTCTCTCTCATCTCACTCTCATTCTCTCTCTTCTCTTTGTCTTTTCTCTATCTCCTCTCTTTTACTCTCTTTTAATCTCCTTCTCTCTCTTCTGTCTATCCTACCTTTCTTTCTTTTTAACTTCCATTGTCCATTTCTGTAATTCTCTCTCTCTCTTTCTCTCTCTCTCTCTCTCTCTCTCTCTCTCTCTCTCCTTTCACACTCTCTCTCCTCTCCTCTGTAGTTGTGAATCTATGCTGGCTCCTCTCTCTCTCATGCTGTCAGTCCCTCATGCCTGAGTTCACTGAGTCTTGTTCTGCATATCGATCATGAGAGAACTCTCAAGCGTGGCTCAGTAAATGCAGTATGAAATCTTTCAGTGTCGTGTAATGAGAGGCCGCTGAACTCACGTACCAAACCGCTCTGAATAGACTGTGACGACTCAAACATGTATATTAATTCAGGCAATTTTCTAGCATTATAAACACAGTCTGGAATGGAACTCTCTCTCTAGTATCCATGTGAACAACTAGGCTTATAATGGGAAACTTTTTTTTCTCCCTTTTTTAAAATAAAAAAGTTTCAGAACATGCCGTTCACTCAGCAGTCGATATCTGGAAACTAAGATGTAAAAACAGCCTGTTTTGAATTAAAAAAAAAAAAAGTAATAATATGTTTTATGAATCATTACATCTCCTGCTCTGTGACTGTGGGTGTGACAGAATCAGTTACTGCGCCACATATCAGCGATCTGATTGGTCACAACTCAGGTCATTGGCATAAAGTTAATCTGGAACAGGGTCGGTAACCCAAATGTTAAAAAGAGCCATTTTGTCCTTTCAGCAAAAAATCGAACCACCTTGGGAGCCACATTTTATGCCCATTTTACCGTCTTGGCTGTAAATTTGTATCAATATGTGCTGATGCACTATTATAGGCTAAAAAATATAATGCAAACAAAAACACAGGCTTACATTGCTCTGCTTTAAGCTTTAGCTGAGCTATAGCCACTTTTCTTGCATCTCCAGTAAAACAGTTTCTTGTAAAATGTCTCTCACGTTCAGTTTTTACAAGGCTGAAGTTAGTTTCTCATTCGCCAGCTTCTTGTTCCCGTTCCACCTTAAATGAACAGGAAAATTTAAATGAGAAGCTGACGAACTAGAAACTGACTTCAGCTTCACAACTTTTTCTGGTAGTTTCTCATTGCACATTAAACGTTTCAGAAAACCAGCTGGAGTGATTATAAGTGCAACTAAGTCAATTTGTCTCCAAATTATCAATGTTCGTCTTAAATCTTCATCTTAGCTACTAGCTAGGTGAGACTGTTGTCTGCGTTGCTATGGTGATCACCAATCTTCAGGGTTAAAGGGTGAATTAGCAGATATACATTAACTCCAGGGTTTAAGGCCATTTATTGTTAGAATGATCAGCAGAGCTTTATTTTACTGCAAATTCTGGTGTGGATCCACAACAGGGCAGAAACAGAGTCGCATGTTGCCATCCCCTGGTCCAGAATAAGAGAGCAGAGAAGTGATGTGCATCAGTGGGTATATGTGTATATTGTCGACTCTCACCTTACTATACTGTTTGATGTAAAGTATCAAAAAAATTCAAATGGAACAGTCAAGTCATGCATATGCTGCTTAAAATTTCAGCACTTCCATCTTAAAACATGCTCCCGTGTCTCTGGTCATTTTCAAACATCATTTCAAGAGCTAGAAAAGGAGAGAACAAAATTCAAGAGCTAAGTAATTTTTTAAAGATGCTTATAATGTTTAAGGACACAAACATAAAGCAAAACATTAAAGCCATAAACTGACTACCTCACAGAGTGAAGTCCTCAGTGTCTGAGAAGTTCCTGCTGCATTTAAAATTAATTCTTGCAGAGCTTAACTGGCTTTAACTGTGTAGGACTTTATTAAGCACTGGTCATTTTACAAAGTCCAAAATGTTCTACCAATTTCTGTCTTTCTTTAGGAAAAAATGTTCAGGAGATTGTATTTGAAGCTCTTAAATCAATGACGTTCCTTTAATTCGGCATGTTGTCTTTCTTTAATCAGATGCTTTCAAACGAGACCTTTTAGTGAATAAATGGTTTGGTTCACCAAACACCTCCATTAAGTTAGACCTGCTCCACTTATCAAACATCAGTTCTATTCTTGTCCTTCAAAATGGAGGATGTGCACACGGCCCTCTGTTCGCACACTTATCAGAAAGATTGTTTACCTCCATCTAAACTATTCCGTCTTGATTCCTGCCGTTTTCCAGGAAGCTCGTGACTCATGCCCTGGGGATGGTGACGAGTGGAGCTGAGGGAATTGATGCCTTCAGACTTGGACAAATTTTGAGGTAAACACCCTCCAAATCAGATTCCTATCTGCAGCCCCCAACTATTAGCCTAATTCACATCAGGTACAAGGTAACAAGATCATCCAGAGGAAATTATTGCAATCTGGCCATATTTCCTATAAACCACTAAACGGATTTATGGCCTCCACATAGCTCATGGCAGAAAGTATTTGTTGATGATCTGCGTAATCACAGAATATTCATTTGGGCAACTGTGGTGCAACAGGAACAGACAGTGCAGCTATTCATAAATCTTTATCTGGTTAGTTTTATCTACTTAACCCGAAATTGCAGGGGTCCGTATGAGGACATTATTAACCTCATAATGAGCCTCGGGTTTGAGCTTGCTTAACTGCAAGCTTGTCCAGAGTAATCTGATCACTATAAGAGAGAACAAGCCTACAGTGTGGTCAGGGGGTGTATATGTGTAGAATGATTAGCCATCATGATAGTCAATGATGATGATGAATGAAAAATGCTGACAAAACACAAACAAAAAAGTACTCCATAAGCCCTGTAATTCATATGCTACATGCACTCATTCTGACAGAATGTAATACACTACAGGAAGTTAGGGGGCGACATGTAGACCTGTCACACTGTTACAAAGCTGTCTGATCACAATCATTTAAACATACTGCAATTATGTTCCTCAGTTGACAGCTTTAGCAGTGATTTGTTTGTCGCAACGAACAGATTTGGGTGCATTTTCATCGGTTGGGCTGATGTAAATGAAAGAAATCTGAAAGCACATATATAAGCGCATATCACAGAGCTTATGAAAACAACAAATGTTCTAACTTCTGTCTGGTTTGAGCCTGCAGAGAGTAATATTTGTTCATTTAAGCTCAAGCTGTGTCTCCAAGTACCAACAGCTGGTAAGCAATATAGCTAATTAGTCACTTTACTTGAATACTTGTATGCAATGAACTGACAATTGAATTGTTAATTGCAGTTATTGATATAGCAATTAATCGTCAGGCCTAGCAGTGTGGCAAAGGGAGAGGAAATAGTTTGATTAATTCATTAATAATAATGTTGGATAGAGATTAATTATGGAAATAAATGTTAGCTAAAACCTTTAGCTGTGCTCAGAATCACTATTTAAAAAATAGTTCACCATATTAACGTGTCAGTCACTGTGTAGTGCTACTTGAATTCTCAATAATACATCTTTTGGTTGTTCCAGGTAGTTCGCCATACAGTAAATGTTACAGATTGAATTATACAACAGCTAGTTTCACCAGGACAATTTGATTGGGAAGCATGTTTTTCATTCTGCTGAGCAGTGAATAGCTGTAGCTAATCGTTACTATACTTCTACTTGTTGTAAGCACATTCGAAAACAGAAAACAGAAACATGAGATAACTTCTTTAGAATATTTGACCTGCAGCTTGTTTGGTCAGATTCTGAAGAAGAGTGTAACATCAGGTCTAAATAAAACTCCAATCCTGTCTTTGCCCCTAAGGAAGCTTTTTTGTCTGGCAGCTGTGACTGAACAACTAAACTAACTGGAATGAACCAGAAACAAACAAGACAAGCTGTGAAATGCTTTACAGACCGACTGGAACAAAACCACATTCAGGTTAATCTGGCAAGTATTTAAAAGCTGAGCTGAACCTGATATTGCAACAGTTTGATGTCTATATCCATAACGCAAAGCTAATGTTGCTAGTTTTTTGGCTGAAGAAACTACCAATATCAAATCACCTTTACCTTTTCTTTCACTTTGCAAAACTGTTGAAGATCATGTGTTTGCATGAATAACATCATGGCTGCGATGATGCACGTAACTCTTTGTGCCTGCAGTTGAATCACAGCCATGATATTATTCACAACAGCACACTCCCTCTTGTGTCATATTGCTTTATAATGAATAAATTAATGAGTGAATCATTACAAACACACTGCTAGTGTGTGTGTGTGTGTGTGTGTGTGTGTGTGTGTGTGTGTGTGTGTGTGCACGCTTTGACTAAACTCTTAAAAATAGAAGTGCCAAAAAGAGTTCTTTGAATCAATGCCATAGTAAAAACAGTTTTGGTTTCCTAAAGAACCTTTCAGTTGAATAGTTTCAACTTTTTTTAAAGAGCCATCTGTTGAAAGGTTCTTCAGGGAACCAAAACTGGTTCCTGTAGGGCTCCCCTCCAAAGAAATCCTGTTGATATCTTTATTTTTATGACTGTATCCATGACCCCATCTCTCACCTCTCCACTTGCACCTCCACGTCCTTCTTCTCAACTCCTCTCTGTCCATCTCCATTGAGCTCCTTCTTGCTGTTGTTGTTTTTGATCAGCTTCAGTACGGGCTCGATCTCCTTCAGCAGGTCATTTCCATCATCCACTCCATTCAGCAGCAGGCCTGGGTGGCCCCCACCCCCCTCCCTCAACAGGGCGTCCTGCCCGATCAAGGGAATTTTGCCATCTTTGGCCTCTTTTCTGGGTGTAGATGCAGACGACAGGTTCTCGATGGCCCTCAGCTCCTTGGCTTGCGTAGCAGGCTGCAGGGGCAAGCAGCGTTCGCAGGGCCTAGACACGGGTTTGGTGATGCGGACGGTCCTGGGCCGACCGTCCCCGCTCAGCGTGGTCTCCAGGTGGGTGGTGAAGCCCTCGGGCCCACGCAGGATCAGCACGGCGTGGCTTTCAGGAGAGACGTTCTTCAGCGTCTCCAGTGCCCGCTCATAGCTCAGGTCCACCAGTGGTTTGTTGTTAACAGCCAACACAATGTCACCCACCTGCACCAGGCCACACTCCTCAGCCGCCCCGCCCCGGATTAGGTCTGAGATGATGACGGGGGGCTTGCACACCCGCTGCTTCACCAGAAAGCCCAGACCACCCACCTTGCGCTTGAAGAGGCGCACAGAAATGATGTTGGGCTGGAGCTGACATACGCTGGGTTCAGAATCCATTATGGTCTGTCCACTCTGTCCACTTACACTGCTCTGCAAATATGCAAACAGAGGAAAGATGTGAGGATGATGGGATCTGAGGGTCTGAGGGTATGAGAGTGAACTTTCAGCTTCATACATACTCTTAAAAATACGGGCTCCTTAAAGGTTCTTGCCATAGATGTACTGTTAAATACTAAAAATGAAGGTTCCTAAATGATTCTTGGCCTGGATGTACATTAGAAAACAATTTTAATTTGAATAGAACCTTTACATCAGGGGTCTTCAAATCTGGACCTTCAACTCAGTTTCCAGTCCCTAGATAAACTGTTGATGTAACCGATTGGCTAGTTAGTATCATCAACAACTGTGATTACAAAATCCAGGACTAGAAACTGGATTTAAAGACCTTACTTTACATGGAGAGGTTCTCTAAAGCTTAAAAAGGTTCTTCACACTCAGATACCTCCTTTACACAAATGATTCTTTAGAGAAACATTGACGTAAAGGTTCTTTAGGGAATCTGTTATTTTATACACCAGAGGTCTTTAAATCTGGACCTTGAATTTGGACCTTTCTGATCCTGAATTTTGTAATAACTGGTAGGTATGACACTAAGTAGCCAATCAGGTCCATCAACTGTTCAGTTAACTATAAAATCCAAATCTAAAAGCTGGATTCAAGGTCCAGATTTGAAGACTTAGTGTTCTTCAGCAAAGGCAGTCAATATATATAGAATTATGACAGCTCAAACAAAAACGTTATGAATGCAAAAATGTTTCTATGCATGGCTAAACTGTTCTTCTCTATGACAGGAAACCTGTTCTATGTGGTTCTTTAAAGTACCTTTAAAGAAACAGTTTAATATAGCACCAAAAATGGTTCTGCTTTTGTTACAAGTCATAGAACCTTTTTTTTATACCTTGTAGAACCTTTTCTGCTATGAACGTATGTTATCTCTCCAAACAGCCTGATAGAACCTTTACTTCTAAAAGTGTAGGAAAAACCTAAAAATCTTTGTTAGACAACATTTACAGGTGTAGGTTCCTCTTCCAACTCACACATCTCTTACAAAAGAGTAAAGAGTGCATCAATTAAAGATTGTTTAGGGAACCAAAAGTGGCTCTTCTACAGCATTGCTCCAAAGAACTCTTTTTAGCATGTATAGGAGTGCAGCATTGCATATCAGCATAATGAGTTTCTAAGTTGTCTGCATAACTAAATGGTTAAGAAGTAAACAAAGTCATACAGAGTGTTTTGATGTGGAATGCTCCAGGCCCAGTTTCCAAAAAGCGTCTTAGTAATAAGGTTGTCTTAACTGGTAGAGTAAGTGTTCATTGTGATGCTCGCTCTACCATTGAAGAATGATCTTAAAGTGCTTTTGGGAAATCCAGCCCTGTTGTAGAGTCAGAATTGTTACAATGGTGTTGATAGGAACCAGACATCTGAAGCATTCAATGACTTTAAGAAAGTCACAGAAAATTATTACATGAAATGTGTTGCACGACACCTGACACATACAATAATTTTGAGAGATGTTTTTGGCCAAAATGCATTTTCAAATCTGCTTATGGTGGAGAGATACATGTAGGATGTTGTAAAGCAAAATAGTACCCAAATATAACGCTTACTTCCAGATGTACCAGTGTTTTTACTATCATCAACATTACATATAAAAACCTATTTGTGTTTTAGTCATTGTGATCCCTGATTCCTTTTAACACCATTGTGAAGAAATCCAAGTTGATTCTCTACAGAGAAAAAATTCACATCAAAGCACTTTGAATGACTTCATTTACATCTCAACCATTTAGTTATGCAGAAGATTTTTTGTTATTATTTTAAAGGATGCCGGGGTGGAAGGGAGGCAGACTTCCCTTTCTTACTGTCATAAAAACATGTATTGCATAGTAGTTACATAATACAAAGGCTTAAGATGAATAACTGGATAATAAGTCTGCAGTATAAGGGGTTAAAGACTCTATTTGTCTCTCTTCTGATTGAAACACCATATCAAATGATAACGTCTGACTAACGTTAATTGAGAAGACTCCTGCAGTGTCTGGGGAAATTTTCCCATTAGGGGGCTTTCTGGATTAACTTGAAAGGCAAAAGATGGAATTATTGTCAGAAAACATGAATTTCCTGGTGCGTCTACATGATTTATTAAGTCTCTTGAAAAAATGAGTAGTACCTCATCCATGAAGTTGACATGAAGCTGTAAATATTTGACTGCATGTGCTGTGGCTTGTGAACGGTTCAAAAAGAAAGTATAGCTCCAATTATTGTGAGATTAAGGGTTAAAAACTTTCCCAGCAAAGTGTGTCACTTTTCGTGACAGTCCAGCACCCATAAGACTGCGTCACAGCTCAGCTTGCGTAATCCTGACCAAATCTAAGCCGCTACCGTGACCCGAGCTTATCTGAACAGAACAAGATGTAGAACTGCTGTGACAATTTTGCCCCCCGTGATCTGAAGTTAGGACATCAACAGTAAATAGCCCACTTTCAACATGCTCTCAGGGCTTTTAATCGCTCGCAAGGCTCCGTGCCATTTGACCTATTGACCTGACCCACTGATGTGACATTGATATGCATGTCATTCATGGCAAACCAATTTAAGCATTGTGAGAAACGCGGTGAAGCAGTCTGGCACCCCCACTGCTGGGAATTATACAAATCAGCCCTCAACCTGCCAGCAGGAGGAAGCGCGGTAAAACCTGCAGTGTGAAATTCAGGACCATGGACAGCGGACGCTCACCTTTAGCCCCACCTCCTTTTACTCTACATTACTAGAATACTAAAATAGACCAAAATACATCGTAGATCTGATACTACAATCAGGATTTACTGCGACACAACTACACCTGTCAAAATAAAGGTTCCTAAAGGGTTCTCAGCTTGGATGTACAGTTCTGGGAAATGCCTTTAATCAGTATTTTAGATTTTAGATTTTGTGGAGGTTCTTTAAACTTTGAAAAGGTTCTTTATGCTTATGCTTGTCATTAAAAGGTGCCTTAGGCTAAAGGTCTATGGTATTTCTCCAGAGAGCCCAACAGAACCTTTATTTTTAAGAGTTTGGGAAAACCTTTAATTATTACAGAACATTTACATCAGGTGAAGATTTTTAAAACTAAAGAGGTTCTTCACACTCACACTTTCATTTAAATCAGCAGTTCTTCAAAGAACAATCAGTTTAGGTGGTTCTTCTATAGCATTGTTGTACAGAACCCTTTTTAGCATGTTTATTTGAAAGAATGGAGCATTGCACAGCAGCAATAATAGAATAGATTTTTCATAATTACTGCATTATTAAATCACTACGATGTAAACAACATCATTCAGAGTGGTTTCATGTAAAATGTTCAGTTCTAGAGTCAGAATTGTTCACAGCGCTGGTGATAGGAACCAGATTTCTGAAGTATTTAATGCCTCTAAAATCTCTCAGACAGTTATTACATGAACTGGTTATAGTTATGCTGCCTGATACCTGAGACAATGTTTTACAATCATTTTGTTAGAGAGGTTTTGGCCTTAAATTCATATACAATAATTTGTTCATGGTGAAGAGGTGCATAAGGCATTGTAACACTCAATAGGTGTCCCCAAAGAATTTTAGATTCTTTTTTCAGATTGACCTCAAATTATTAATATCAACATTATATATAAAAACCCGGAAGACACGTGTATGTTCACTGGTCATTTTGTATAGTAAATAAAATGGCTATTTTTGTGTTGTAGACATTGCATACCCTGGTTCCTATTAACACTACTGTGAAGAGTTTTATTCGGTGGAATTATTCAAAACAGCCCTCAGCAGCCAGCAAGAAGAAGAGCACTAAAATCTAGAGAGTGAAATTCAGGACCACGGACAGCAGAGGTTCACCTTTAGCTCCGCCTCCTTTTACTCTACATTACTAGAATACTAAAATAGACCAAAATGCTTTTTTAATAGCATCACTTTACTACAGCCAAAACATATCACTACACTCCTAAAAACAGATTTCTAAAGGGTTCTCAGCTTGGATTGATCTCAATGAGAGGTTCTTCAGCAAACCAAAAGTGGTTCTTCAGTGGCATCACTCCAAAGAATGCGTTTTAGCCCCTTTATTTTTAAGAGTGCACCATTGCACAGCTGCCTTATTACCCCGTGTGGGGGTCCACACTTCATATTCTACATAGTTGTTTCATAGCTGTTACTGAATTATAAGGCTTAAGATGAATTACTCAATAATAACTCTACAGTCTCTAAGGTAAACACTCCAATAGTCCTTGTTTTCCAAAGGATTCATTCTGGCTATGTAACATTAATTGAACCAAAAATGATTCTTTAGTGGCACTCCTCCAGAGAATCCACACCTTTGGCACATTTTTTTAGAAAATCACCCTTTTTTAATTAACACAGCGGTGAATGAAAAGCAAGTGTTGAATGAACACCTACAGTGTTCGGATGAGTCCTGATGGGCACAAATACACACTGTTAATTCTACTCTGTAGGTGCTATTACACTTCTGTAGGTATTCATTCAGCTTTGGGCTTTTTTTATGTGCATGTGTCACCATTTCTGACTCAGTTCAGTCTTTAGATGCACAAACCATGCTGTTTATGATACCCTCCTCTTTTCTCTACTAAAAGACAAATAATGATGTCGCTAAAACAAAACAACTATGACTTGTAAGCACAAGACGCATTTGTTCCACTTTCTTAATGAGCTCACACGACAATAACTCCAGTGCGAAACAAACAGACCGCATGACCACGACTGTTCGAATAAAGCTCTCTCAAAAGGATGGAACAAAAGAAACAGCAAGTTGGCAGCTTGTTGAAGTGATTTCAGAAGCAATTCAAATGAACACAAATGAACTGCAAAGATATTATGAGGAGACAATTATTCTCTTATTCATTCTCATGACGTACGTCATTGATATTTTAAGGGATTCAGTGATAAATCGCAGCATAAAGACGCAGCTCACGAAGAAGCTAGCAAAGCTTTCTTTTATTAGGGAACACCAGCATGTTTCTGCATGACTAGACTGCCATTCTGCTCTTCTGTAAAGCAACAAGTGATACAAGAAGACATGCCTGTTTCATATGGTGGCAAAAACATCTCATCCTTTCTATTAAAAATTATTTTTTTTCTAAAATTGTTAAGTCCAAAGTTTAACTATGCACAGGCTATCAACACAGCAAAATGTATAATATAGAATAAACACCAGGGCTAGCAGATTAAGACTAAGACTAGACTAGATAGCATCTTTAATTAGCCAGAACCCTATAAGGCTTGCATTTATTCCTATAACTCGCCTTGTTTTCCATTTAGTTGCTATATATAGTAATTATACAGTAATTATACCGTAATTACATAGTAATATACAGTATAGGTAGTATTACATTAACACTACCAGCGCTGAAATAAAACATACAGTGCTGAATTCACAGCTATAATGCTAATTAAGCACCTGCAGTGTTGAAATCCCTCTTAAGACTGGTCATTTGTGTCCAGCTGGACTTCTATAAACTCTGTAGGTGTCAATGCAGCGCTGCAAGACTGTAGGTGTTAATTTCGCGCTAGATATGACACAAATGTTCCCACAAGCAACAAGCGAGCGCTGTGAGAACCGAGTCGACTCCTCGAGAGTGAACGCAGCGCTGTGCATTTCTTTTTGAGCCCCGCTGTAGTTGGTGAAGTGGGCGCGCAACAGGAGAGCGCGCGCACACCAGTTGCTCCGCGTGCGCACACACATAAACGCACGCGCGCACACCAGGCTGCTCAGATGTACAGTGCCACAAATGTACGAGTTGGAAAGAAAGAAAAAATAAAAAGAAAGTAGGAGAGAAATGGAATGAGTTTGTCTTACCGTCTGTCTCGCGCTCAGCTCAGGTTTGTCCTCCGCGCGCTTTGCCTCTGCCTCTGCTTTTGTCCAAACTCGCGTGCCTCTCCCCCCCCACCCCACCAAATACTCCGCCTTCCTACTGAGGGTCGACCGCGAGCTGCTCGGACCGTGGCGCGCGGGAGCCAGTTTTTATGGCCGCGCGCACCGCTGCCTCCTTCAAATGAGGGTGGAGAGGGGGGTGGAGACGGAGCGCGAGCGCGTGAGAGCTTGTGCGTGCGCGCGCGCACGTGTGCCTGTGTGTTTGGTTTGTGCGTGTGCGGGGGTGTGTGTACGCATGAGTGTGTGACAGAAACAGGATTTGAGTAGAGTTGAATGGACTGAAGCATATTTATGGTGTGTGTGTGTGTGTGTGTGTGTGTGCGTGTGTGTGTGTGTGTGTGTGTGTGTGTGTGTGTGTGTACGTGGAGCTTTTTGGCATTGCATCAGTTTTAGGATTGGAATTAAAGTCAAGATCAGGATCAATATATGATCAGGATCAGAGTCAGCACTGGGAGCAGGAACAGTATCCTGATTAGCATCAGAATCGGAAAAAGAATTGGAATCAGGATCGGGAATATGATAAGAATCAGGGTCAAGACTGAAAGCAGGAATGTGTTGGATCAGGGTCAGAGTGGGATCACTATCAGGGTCAGGACTATGATCAGAATCAGGGTCAGGATTGTGAGCAGGAATGGTGTCTGCGTAAGGATTAGAATCAGGATTGGGATCAAGATCAGAAAAATGACCAGGGTTAGGGTCAAGATTGGCAGTAGGAATGGTAACAGGATAAGTATCATAACCAGAGAAAGAATTAGGATCAGGATATCAGGAATATAATCCAAATCAGCATCAAGATAGGGAGCGGGAATGGTTTCAGGATCAGAATCAGAATGAAGATTAGAATCAGAATCAGGATAAGGAATATGATCAGGATGAGGGTCAAGATTGGGTGTAGGATGATATCAGGATCAGTATAAGAATCAGAATAAGGATCAGGATTAGGAAGATAATCAGGATCAGGGTCAAGATTTGGAGCAGAAATAGTATTAGGATCAGAATCAGGATTAGGATCTGGATCAAGATCAAGGTCGGAATCAGGATTGGGGTCAGAATTAGAATCAAGACTGGGATCAGTGTTGGGATCAGTACAGGGATCAGAAAAAGGAATGTGATTAGAATCAAGATTAGAGTCAGGAATATGATCAGGATCAGGATCAGGATTTGGAGATCTTTAGGAAGATCTAAAGAATACCAGATCAGGTTTAGAATTAAGATCATAATTTGGATTGGGATCAAGCTCGGGTTCAGAATCATGATTAGCGTGAAAATGATCATGGGCCTCTTGATTTAGTAAGACTTTCAAAAAATGTTTTAGAGATTTAAAAATGCAGGGCATCCATCATACATTGATGAATAAACAGAGAGAGCGAGCTCCTTAACTCCTTCACTCCTCCACTTCTCCATTCCTCCACTCCTTCACTCCTCCACTTCTCCATTTCTCCACTCCTCAACTCCTTCACTCCTTCACTCTTCCATTCCTCCACTCCTTCACTCCTCCACTTCTCCATTTCTCCACTCCTTAACTCCTTCACTCCTTCACTCCTCCATTCCTCCACTCCTTCACTCCTTCACTTCTCCATTCCTCCACTCCTTCACTCTTTCACTCCTTTACTCCTCCATTCTTTCACTCCTTCACTCCTTCACTTCTCCATTCCTCCACTCCTTCACTCTTTCACTCCTTTACTCCTCCATTCTTTCACTCCTTTCGCCTCCATTCTTTCACTCCTTTCTCCTTCATTCCTTCACTCCTTTACTCCTCCATTCCTCCATTCCTCCACTCCTTCACTCTTCCATTCCTTCACTCCTTCACTCATTTACTCCTCCATTCCTCCACTCCTTTACTCCTACATTACTCCACTCTTCCATGCCTTCACTCCTTCAATCCTCCATTCCTCCACTCTTTCACGCCTTCATTCCTTCACTCCTTTACTCCTCCATTCTTTCACTCCTTTACTCCTTCATTTCTTCTCTCCTTCATTCCTTTATTCCCCATTCCTCCACTCCCTCATTCCTTCCATTTCTCTACTCCTTTACTCTTCCATTCCTTCGCTCCTTCATTCCTTAATTTATCCACTTCTTCACTCGTGCCCTCACTCACAACCAAGCATTTAATCTGCTCAAACACACACACAGTGTTTCCGTGAGGATATTTTCACTCTGTGACGTGAAAATACACACACACACACACACACATGCACGCACACACACACACACACGCACACACACACGCACACACACACACACACGCACACACACACACATACACACACAAAGGAGCTCATAGCCGCGCGGCCTGCCGGTCCGGCCGTGTCATTATGTCAATCACTTCCGACTTGAGTGCTACCATCTGCCTCCCTAATGAATCCAGCTCACTCTCTCTCCTTCTCTCTCTCTCTCTCTCTATCTATCTCTCTCTGTATCTGTCTCACTACCTCTACTTTATCTCTGTCTCTCTATCTTTAGCCCTTTCTTTCTTTCTTTCTCTCTCTTTATATATTTTTCTGTTTATTCTTCCCTCTCTCTCTCTCTCTTTCTCTGTATATATCTCTCTTTCTACACACACACACAAACACACACACACACTCATACAAAACACACGCACGCGTACAAAAAGAGACACAGAGAGGGATATATATATATGTATATATATATATATATATATAGCTTTAATTGGTCAGGTGTGACCAAAACATTATCTGTTGTGTCTAAATTTTACCTCTGGTTGCCATGGAAACGTTGTTTCTTTGCATTTGTTTTTATTTTTCCTCCACCAGTCATTTCTACAGTATCTTTTTTCTTACAGCAACAACCAGCATGTTATAATTTTACATTTACAATGTAATAACTTTAAACAGATTTAATGATTATTTACTATATAAATCGTGATAGTTACCATTATTAAATAATCTGGTTCCATTACAGTCCATATTGTCATTTCTTAACCAGAAGAAGAAGAAAAAAAGCTGGTCAGTCTGTGTATTACTGAACTGAACTGAATTTATTGTAAATACAAGATGACAACAGCCAACTGTACATTGCATTTAAATGAATGAAACGACACTGTCATTGGTATTATTTTTATATAGATAGATTTCTATATGTAATATACTGAACACACATGTCATATTTTATTTATTATTTGGAATATAACAACATTTTGCAGTGAATTCTATTATTCAGAGCATCCCATCTTCATCTCAAAGGTTCCTTTGTCACCACACATTTTTCAATTGTCATTTTAATGCAGTGTCTCAATCCTAATGGCCATTATGGACCAATAGAGCATCTCTGTACATCCATTATGAAGACAATGTAATGTTCTCTTACTGTATGTTATCATAAACCACAAACCAGCTTAACAAACAGACAATCTGCTCAAGGCTCTCATCAATCAATAAGGTATTTAATCATAGTGGTAACTCCAGATTTACATCTATAGGATAGATGTAGTTTTTAGGGTGACCTTTCTGTTTCCTGCACTGCAAAGTATAGTACAGCAAAACAAAATCATAGATCTCCACTTCTTTAGGGTACGTATAAGCACTTTTACATAAACGTGCATAATCTCGAGAGATAGCTCTGAGAAAGGGAATGAATGAAAGTCCAGCACAGAATAATAAAGCCAAGTATCAGCACTTCTTTTGTGTTCGGAAATCAACATGACTAAATTGTGCGTCTTCCAGAGCAGTGTTATATCTGCTTCTCCCATGGCTCTGGCTGCAATTCACAAAACCGCTACCACACACTTTCCTCAGCCTCTAAAGGGCAGGCTTGTCATTTGTTGTGAGGCACAAAGCTCTGCGCTTCAGCAATGAAACTCATCTTGGAGGTTAAAAATAGGTTCAGTGTGGTTAAATAGGACACTGGCAGTGTCCTATTTAGGCCCATTTAGGACCTTTTAGGTCTTTTTCATGTCTTCAAGTTTCACAGTTCGTTATGATGGTGAGCACAACTAGATACAGCATTGTGTGTACTCATCAAAACAGTGCTGTGTTTTTGTCTAGTTCCTTTCAAAGAAGCTTCAGTTAATACCCAGCATACTATGAATTATGTGGTGTTCACAGAATAACAGCCAGCAGTACGTTCCAAAAAATGTGGAACAGGGGCAACAAAAGGCTGGTAAATGCTTAAAAAAACACCTGGTGGTTAATTGGCAACAGGTCATCAACATGATTGGGTATAAAATGAGCATCTCAGAGAGGCTGAGTCTTTCAGAAGTAAAGATTAGGAGGGGTTTACCACTCTGTGAAAACTTGCACGATCAAATAGTGCAACAATTCAAGAATAAAGTTCTCAACATAAAAATAGCAAAGAACAGTATTTGCTGGCTGTGATCTTTAGGGCCTCAGATGGCACTGCATTAAAAACAGACATGATTCTGTAGTGGAAATCACTGCATGGGCTCAGAAACACTTCTGAAAACCGCTGTCTGTAAAAACAGTTTGTCTCTGCATCCACAAATGCAAATTAAAACTCTTAAATGCAAAGAAGAAACCATCTATAAACAGTATCCAGAAACGCTGCTGCCTTCTCTGGGCCTGAGCTCATTTAAAATGGACTGAGGGGAAGTGGAAAAGTGTCCTGTGGTCTGACGAATCAACATTTGAAATTCTTTTTTGAAATCATTGACACTGAGTCATCTGGGCTAAAGACCACTCAGCTTGTTATCAGTGCACAGTTCAAAAGCCAGTATTCATGATAGTGTAGGGCTGCATTAGTGCACATGGCATGGGTGACTGGAACATCTGTGAAGGCACCATTAATGCTGAACAATATATACACGTTTTGGCAACATATGCTGCCATCCAGACGACGTCTTTTTCAGGGAAGGCCTTGCTTATTTCAGCAAGACAATGTCAAACCACATTCTGCATGTAGTACAGCAGCATTGCTCTGTATTAAAAGAGTCCAGGTGCTAAACTGGCCTGCCTGCAGTCCAGACCTGTCACCACTGGAAACATTTGGCACATTATAAAATGAAAAATACAACAAAGGAGACCCTGAACTGTTGAGCAGCTAAAATCCCATATCAAACAAGAACAGGAAAACATTTCTTTCCTGTTCTTTCAAAACTGCAGCGATTTGTCTCCTCAGTTCCCAAACACTTACAGAGTGTTGTTAAAAGAAGAGGTGACAAAAAACAGTAATAAATACGCCCCGTCCCAACTTTTTTGGAACGTGTTGTTGGCATCAAATTCAAATGGGCATATATTTTTTTAAAAAACAATAAAATTGCTCAGTTTCAACATTTGATTTGTTGTCTTTGTACTATTTTCAATTAAATATAGGGTTTAAATGATTTGCACATCTTTTAATTTTGTTTTTATTTACGTTTTGCACAGCATCCCAACTTTTTTAGAGATGGGATTGTACATGGGTACTAGCCAGTATATTGCTGTTTAATCTTACTGGTCACTTTCTGAAAAACCTTGTAGCTCCACTTTGATGGTATATGGTTTGGGACTGTTAGCGCTACATCAGTGGTCAGTTTCTGAACCTCTCTTTGCTGGGTTTTTTTTTGGGTAGTGGATCACACTTAACGCAGCAGTGAAACCTACATTTTTTCATTGTATTATATTTTGCATCATGCATGCACACATAAGTACTGTATTATACATAATATAGTTACATATTATTCACTCACTGAGCACTTGTATTGAAATATGTTGCCCATTTTATCAGCACCACTTACTATATAGGTGCACTTTGTAATTCTACAATTATAGACTGTAGTCCATCTGTTTTTTTGCGTACTTTGTTAGCCCCCTTTTACCCTGTTCTTCAGTGGTCAGGACCCCCATGGACCCTCACAGAGCAGGTACTATTTGGGTGGTGGATCATTCTCAGCACTGCAGTAACCCTGACATGGTGGTGGCGTGTTAGTGTGTGTTGTGCTGGTATGAGTGGATCAGACACAGCAGTGCTGCTGGAGTTTTTAAACACTGTGTCCACTCACTGTCCACTCTATTAGACACTCCTACCTTGTCAATCCACCTTTTAGATGTAAAGTCAGAGACGATAGCTCATCTGCTGCTGCACAGTTTGTGTTGGTCATCCTCTGGTCCTTCATCAGTGGTCAGAGGACACTGTTGGCTTTATATTTGTGGTTGGTGGACTATTCTCAGTCCAGCAGTGACACTGAGGTGTTTAAAAACTCCAGCAGCACTGCTGTGTCTGATCCACTCGTACCAGCACAACACACACTAACACAGCACCACCACGTCAGTGTCACTGTAGTGCTGAGAATAATCCACCACCCAAACAACCCCTGCTCTGTGGTGGTCCTGAACATTGAAGAATGGGGTGAAAGGGGGCTAACAAAGTACACAGAAAAACAGATGGACTACAGTTTGTAATTGTAGAACTACAAAGTGCACCTATATGGTCAGTGGATAAAATGGACAGTGAGTGTAGAAACAAGGAAAACGTACCTAATAAAGTTATCATTAAGTGTACATAATTACTCAAATAACATTATTACTTTTTCCATACACCTGTAAAGTAGCTGTTTCTAATAAAATGGCCAGTGAATGGATGTACAAGGTAGGTGTTTCTAATAAAGTGGACAGTAAGTGGACATACACGGTACATGTTTCTAATTAAGTGCATGGAAGTATATTTGTTTTAAAGGTTTCTGAATGACACTGTGGACTACAAGGAAGGAGCCATGTTATCATAATTCATAATCTATCTCCATATTATTGTCCCCTACTAGATTACACTGTCCATCACACTAATTGATTAAAAGTATAGTTTAATAAGTGATGTTTATTTATTACGAGTTTCCTTTATGATAGAAGGCATGATGTCTGTGTGTGTGTGTGTGTGTGTGTGTGTGTGTGTGTGTGTGTGTGGTTTATATAGCAGCCTGTAACCTGTCAGAAGGATCAGAGTGTCTTGTTTCATGTGCAAGAGGGTCTCAAAGAGACACATATGAACACTGCAATTGCACAAAGTGATGCAACCATGATGTCAGTGGGACCAAAACAAACTCCAAATTATTTGCGACGGGAGAGCGCTGACGTTGCAGACTGACCACAGACACACAGCTCCATTTCATCGGCACAGTCTGAATCAGTAGAGGATTACAAGACTGTCGCAGTCTGAAAACAGCTGCATTCTCTGAGCTCTATAAGAATGATGAGAACAACCTCTCACAGACATTTCACACTCTTAAAAAAGATGGTTCTTCCTTCAAAGGTTCTTTGGTAGAGACAATAGTCGAACCATTTAAATGCTTAAAGAGTTCTTTGCCTGGTGAAATCGTTCTTTAGATTGATGGAGAATTCATTGTTTATTTGGATGGTCCACTGTAGGTGTTTTGTAGATGCTCAGTCTATTTTTAACTAACTTTCATTTAAACATTTATTAAATGCAACTGACCTTGAAGTTGCATGTGAAAGATTCTATTAAATCTGTCCCTAACCCTAAACCTAACCCGAACCCTAACCTCAAGGCAAAACCTACACCCACTCCTAAACCTAATCAGAGAGCTTGTTAATAATATAAGTATCTGTAGATCATCTATAGGGGACCATCAAAATAAAGTGTGACTGAACCTTTTTTAATGGTTCTATATAGCACCAAAAGGGGTTCTTCTATTGTAACAAGCTTGACATTGTAACAACAGCAGGACATACATCACATTCTGCATAAATCTCTCTTTTTCTTCTCTTTCTTCCTTTCTTCTTTTTCTCTAATCCTTCTTTCTACCGTCCTCCAGTCTTTCTTTATTTCTTTGGCCCAATCCCATTTCACCCCTTTCCCCTACCACTTAAGCCTTAACACTCTGTTTTGCTCAATTATACCTATGGGTGGGGTGTCTAGATTTTTGTCGAGATAGAGAGGTAGGCTGAAGTGTTAGGGCTACATAACCCTCCACACAGAGATGTTTCAGAGGCTCACTCCAAACAGAGTGCTATGGGAAAAAATAAGAAAACCCAGCAAGATGACTGCGCAAATGACCAAGGAAACCCACCACTGTGAGTATTTTCCCTATTAAAAAATATGATAACTATTGTATTGTCTCACTTTAAGGTTGTTTTAATGCATTATGGTCCTTTCCTTCAAAACAAGCATAAAAAAATGCTAGTTAATGTCCCATTCCAACTTAAATACTCCAGCAGTACTGACACCTTAAGATTAAATGGTGGTCTGCCAGTGGTCGCTGGCCATTTTAAGTTAAGGGGCTAAGTTAAATTAATTTATGCATCACATAAAATGATTAGTTGAAATAATGAGTACTTCCTGAAATCTTCAGTGTGACTGATTCGAGTACATATGAGTTCATGTGATTTCACTGAGTGGACTTTCAGTCAAGTGTCTAAAAAGCTATTTGTTATAGTTGCATATGTAATGTCTGCAAATTTTATATATTTCATTTCTTTGATATGTAAATGCAACAAAGCTACAAAACAGTGCTAAATAATTGTCATACTATTTTTTAATGCGTCACGGTGATGCACTGAGTTGTTCGGCCATTTGAGAACAAACTGGGAAAGAATTGACTATAACATCTAATAAACACCAGAAATCAGAAATATTAAGGTGGTGTTGAGAATTCAAACTGTGGTATTTAGATTATAAACACATTCTGTGGCTTTATAGTGAGCCCTATAGTTGCATGCAGAAGTGTGAACACCCCTAGTCAAATATTATGATAAAATGCTAATAAAATAAAACACAATAATATAGTATGATAATGTGATAAGTTTGGTGTACAACTTCTATTTGCTAGTTTAACATACTGTATATACTTGATATACACATTCATATACATATACATATTGCTGTTGTCAGGACAAAACCTCATATCTCCATTTTTTCAGTTTTTGAGATAATTTGAAAATACCTGTTTCCCTTTACATTGAGTGTAAATTTCATGATGATCAGACCAAAAGACATGGTTCAACATTACTTAGAAAAAGGTCTGGTTCCATTGACTTACATTAAACGTAAAGTATGTTTTTTCCTTCTCCTGTAAAGTTACCATTTTGGAGATACAAGGTTTTGTTCTGACAGCAGTGATATACTTACAGTACAAAATGTGCCATAACTTTTGCACACACCACATCTTAGGTTTTATTTATTTTTCAAACATGTAAAATTCAGCAAATAAACAGTAACTATGTGTTAAAATGTGCAGAAGTGTGTTTATAATGTAATTTATTTTCACTCAGACAATCAACAGCACTTCATTTAACCAGGGGCACCCAAACTTTTGCATACAACTGTGTATTCTTCTCTCTGGCCCCCGTCTTCTTCACTCTTTATTGCGAAACAGGTGTGATAAGACAAGGAGATCCCCTTTTGCCTCTCTGGCACTTTTTGCAGACACATGCAAAAAGCCAGACTGACATGAATAAGCAAACAGAGCACGTCAAGAGCATTTTCCTTAAATAGAGGCATGAAAAACAAAAGTTGTTTTCCTTTTAAGAGGACAGCCATCAGCCATAATAACCCATCTTTGTGAATTTCAAATGAAACCATCTGGCCCTTGGTCACTTTCAAGGGAATAACACATTAATAATCTAATTTCAATATCTGAACACAGGCAGACATTTGTGAGATTAATAATATCTCCAGGCAAGTTCTGACTCACTCTTACTGATATACTCCTGTTAACCTGAATCGCTCCAACTTTATGACTGTCTCCCCAAAAAAGTTTCTTTAACGAGAGAATCTTTCATCTAGTGATCATAAATTGGGGAATTTCAGATACCAGGACTAATTTGTCTTAAAGTCAGACTCTAAACTCAGTAACCTCTTTAATTTTCTTGTTAGCCTGTCTTCAAGGGTCACTTATCCATGATTTAATGATAGTTTTAAGTGAATTCACCTTTTTCAACATTCAAAAAATGCAAGTAGCCAAATTAAAAAGCAATGAAACGTAAAAACACTCTTATTTTACCAGACAACGTTGCACATGATCATGTAGTATCACATTAAAAAATAATCCACTGCCATCACAATTAACGCATGACAAACATGATTTAATAAATAAGTCTTTATTTCTCTGGGCAACAGCTGAACCCGACCAAAAGCTTCACAAACAAAAACACATATTTGGTAAGAAGGCCTGCAGTGTTTCAGAGATGACATTCATAACATTTGTGATTATAAATATTGTCCCGTGTACAAGAGTAGAAAAAACTATAGAAATATGACTGTACAAAATATACACGTCTACCCATCTACCCAGCCTGTTTTTGCGCGTAATGTTGGGCTGCTCTCTTCCTCCAGTGAGAAAACGAAGAAAGGAAGGAACAGCGTAGCAGTGGTGAGGCGGTAAATGACAGTGATGAGGGAGGATGGTGATTGGAAGGGTCAGAATAACATTGTGCATGGTCGGCTGAAACAAAGTTAAAGTTAGAAATATATATGAAATTCATAAATACATTCACTGTATATATATTACTGTGCAAAAGTCAATTTTTATGTATTAAGCATGTCCACCCTTTGCCTTCAATACCACCTCCCTTCTTTTCAGAAGACTCGCTTTCAGTGTTTTAAACAAATCTGCAGGGATGTTTTTCCACACCTCCAAAGTTCAGTCGTAGAAGTTGGTTGCATTTTCAGCTTCTTACGATCCAGGATTACAATTACAAATTTAGACTCATCAGTCCAGAAAACCTTACCAAACATCTGAGATTTCTCAGTGAGGGCTTCTTGACAGCTACACATGCTTTCAGACACATAGCATTGACTTGTCAAGTCACATCAAAGTTTATTTATATAGCGCTTTTTACAACAAGTGTTGTCGCAAAGCAGCTTTACAGAACAATCCGTGTCCAAGGCCCCATGAGTGTTGCCAATGGTGACAGTAGCAAGGAAAAACTCCCTAAGAGCAAGAGGAAGAAACTTTGAGAGGAACCAAGACACAAAAGCGGAACCCATCCTTCTCTGGTCGACAGAAACACCTGTGGATTTTTTCTGAAGAAAAAGTGGGGCTTGATTTTTTCCTCTCTCTCAAAGATGAAAGCATTAAGTGCTGTTTTTCAGATGGGAACAGTTTCGGTGGCCTACTAGGTCTTGCACAGTTGTTAGGGGTCTCTTTTTCTCTGTATCTTTTAATCAAATCAAACTCCAGTTTTGGAGCCTCTTGTTTTTTCCACTTATTTTCTTTTGACTTTCCTCTTCCTTCTGAAGTCATACAAAGAAGCTGCTGTCCACCCCAAAGTCCAGACCTCAACATCATTGAATAGGTTGCAATTATTTGCATCATGAAAAGCAGAAAATGGAACCAACTTCTAAGACTGAACTTTGGAAGTGTGGAAAACCATTGAAAAACTAAGAAAATCTAATGGAAAGAATGTGGACACACGAAATACTGAAAAAGCTGATATTATATTCAGTTGTTGAGGTCATTTTAACTGAAAATGAATAATAAATAAAGGGTGATCTCTGACTTTTGCACAGTACTGAGTACTATATAAGTAATTTATAAATTATATATAAGCATATATTCATACTTACATATAAATAAAGTTAAGAACATCTCAGAATTCATCATTTCTATTTTCTTTGAACATCATCAAACATTGAAAATAAAAAATAAATACAATAAATGCTTGTTTCTTTGTAAATATTTCAAGGATGGAGATTAGACTCTCTTGTGACATTCAGCTCTTTATAGCTCAGCTTTGCCTTTTTTCCCTTTTTTTCCCCTCTTTTTTTTCACTAGTGCCTGGGAGAATTTTTCCTCTCCCCTTTTTTTTCACTGCGCTAAGCTTTGTGAAGCACATATGGAGGACTTGGGGCCAAATAGCGCAGCAGCAGCAACAGGTTTGGCTTTTCTCCACCCCCTCACCCACGCTCTGTCTCAGCCTGGGTACCAGTCCCACCATCAGCTGAGAGAGACTCGGGAAATTCAATCAAAATCAAAGCAAATGAGGTTTCGTCCCGTAACAAGGTCAACGCACAGTCGAACATTAATTATATACAAGGAATCTGCTCTGGTAGAAGAGTCGATCCTCAGTGAAATGTGCACTGAAAATAAAAAAACAATGAAGATATCAAAATCAAAATGAGTGTTTGCATCCATGAATATGAAACAACAGTGCGCTGTCAATGACGGCTAAATTGTGTTGCAAATGAGACTGCAAGGAGGGCGAGAGCGGGAACGTGTGATATGCACCTCAGTTAGAGCCGACAGTGGATGGAGATCATTAATGGAGCTGATGCTGCTGCTGCAGGGTTCTTTAGTCTAATTTGCAGGAATCTGAATTATTTGCTAATTATCAAAGATGTGAATCATTCCCCAAGTATAGGAAAATATTACACAAAACAGGGTGGACATGAACGTCCACACTTCTGCACTGAAGACTGTGTGGTATTACACATTCAGCTGTCTTTCAGAGGAAATGAGCTCGCAGTGAGAAACACCATGACGTCGCATTATGAGTAATTACATTGTTTTTGATGAGATACTTCAGACAGGTGTGCCTCAGAGCCCCAGACTGAAGTACACGGCCATAAGTGAATGAATATATGGTGGTATAATCGCTGTCAACTCCCCCCTATTCATTCCATGCACCTCAGTTTAGGGCTCTGAGGACCCCTTGAGAACAATAATGGAATGTGGGCACACACACACAGGGAGTGGGACGCTTTACATATACATACACTGGCCCCAAAAAGTATTTGTGATTTTTGGCATATTTTTGAGATTTTTGCCATAATTTGAGATTTGTGCCATATTTAAATCAAGCTATAAGCCATGAGAAGCCATGTGTTACTGTGATGGGTGATGGGTGAAATCACTGTAATGCACAGCCTCTCAAGGCTTGTTGCTTTTATAAAACAACTTAGATCTGGTCAAATAAGCAAAGTTTCAATAAATAATTTATGTTATAATTATTAATAATACCAATAAGCAATCCTTCCACTATGAAATATATGCCTTGCAAGTTACGTTGAAGCAAAAACCTGGAGAACCGGTTTGAGAACCACTGGTTTAGAGCGTGTTATTGTTACCAAGCAGCCATACACTGCTGACTTAGCACAAGAACTTTCAGTACTCCATCATTGCCATAATTGAGATTTGTGCCATATTTAAATCAAGCAATAAGCCACAAGAGGCCATGTCTTACTGTGATTGTATCTATTCTCAGGCAGAATGCAAAGCAGGTTTCCGAAACCCCCTTACCTGGGGTGAAATCACTGTAATGCACAGCCTCCCAGGGCTTATTGCTTTTATAAAACAACAATCAATCTGGTCAAATAAACTACGTTTTAATGAATAATTTAGGTTATAAATGATAATAATCCCAATAAACCATTCTTCCACTATGAAATATAGTTTGTTTAGAGAAGTGGTTCTCAGGGATCCCCAGATGGTTCACATTTTTCCTTTATCCCTATGTGTTACAAGTTGTGTTGAAGCAGAAATCTGGAGGACGGGTTTGAGAACCACTGATTTAGAGTAATGCTGTTGTTACCGAACAGCCATGCACTGCTGACTTAGCACAAGAACTTTCAGCCCCCCATCATTGAATGTTGCAGTATTCATGTGTACTTTCTGATTTTCCTTGCAAACATTCTGCCATTTGGTCCATTGTGGGCTAACTGTGGGCACTGTGGGCTTGGGCAATCCCATACAATCCTAAACCAGCCTGCCTGGTTCTGACCCTCACCATAATTCCTCACTTAGTCAAGGCTCAGTTAGGGCTGCCTGGCCAACATTAAAGGATCAATCATTTGCCACTGAGCAAAATCTCATCTGCCCTGTATATGCAGCCAATTGGGGGCCACTAATCAAGCTGGGCCTCTACAGGGCCAGGGCAGACTTGCTTGCTGGCTTATACAATAATGAAAATGTCATATTATTGTAGATGCAAAGCAGAAACCTTCATCTTAGCAGTTAGCAGTTGTGCCACCAAATTACTATTCCAACTGCTAATGTTTACTATGCCTCTATGGGATTTCCTGTGTTGTGTTAACAACAAGCCACTCATCTGTTTCCCACACTCAGTTTTATATACTTCTGGCAGATCTAATCATTGGACATGGACATTTGAAGCTTGTAAAACTTTCAAGTAAAAATTCACTATTTATATAGTAGTTTTGCAGCAAATCATTCAGTAAACACTTAAGCCTTACAATGAACACTAATAGAAAAACAGTTTAGCCTGTTAGCTAATTTTTAGCTTGTTTAGCCTGCCATATTGTAATCTAGTTGTTAAGAAAATAAGTTGACAGCTTAAAAAAAAGTGGGTTCTTACTTCATCTGTCAATGCACTCTGTTGTCCATGCAAGCAGCAGTCCATCTGCAGTGCAATGAGTTTTAATGACTATAACTTTATTTTTGGAAAATCATTCTTTCAAAATGCATCAGGTTTGTTTCAGATTGTTATCGTTTGAGCAGTTTCTTTGCAGACTTGTGTAAAGAGTTTTTCTCTGAAATACCACTTTATGGAGTTCATTGCAGTTTACCCATGGATAAACTGTCCAAAGTAAAGTGTCTAAATACTTTTGGGGACCACTGTACATGCACATACATACACACATTTACACACACACAGCTAAAGGAGGGGGTGCTTCACACACATGCACACACACAAATACACACAAGTAACTGTATTCCACGTCCAACCCGTTACTCCCCCTCTTACACAGATTAATCCAGTGTGTGAAACGAACCAGCAAATAATAATAAAAATAAATAAACAAACTGACAGTAAATTGTTGCTGTCGTAGCAAAACGTTGCATCCTTATAGAAGAAAACATTTCTACATAAAGATTTTTAAAGGGCCCATATTCTGCATGTTGTATTTCTTTTTTTCTTGTATTTCTTTTTTTCTATTGAGGTCCATTCTTAACGCTTGTGTGGTTTTATGCACTTATTTCTATCTCACCATCCTTCAACCTCTCTTTATCTCTTAGAATGAATCAGGCTGTTTTATTACTGTGCCTTTAAGGCTGATATACAGTACCATGCAGAAGTTTTAGGCACTTAGGCCTATTATTTAAAAACATTTGTCTTGGCAATAAATATGATTGCTCTTGTACAATCACTGTGTATCATTAGAATAAATGCAAATAAACATACATTTTGTAAAACATAGGAACTTCTTAACTTCCAAAAAGTAGTAGCTTGTGAGCTAGTTTGTAGGACAAAGTTTGGTTCCAGATTTCTCCTCGATGCCCCCAGTCATTGCTTGAATTTGTTAAATTTAATTTCTAGCACACTTGATTTACCATAATGAAGCATTCACTGGCATTGCAGGTTGACTACAAGTAATATTGGGAATTAGGGGCATCACTAGGCCAGTTTTAGGGACAATTTAGACCCCGTTAATGTTATTTAGCTAACCCTTCCATATAGGTTTGTGGCAAATCATGGTCAGTATAGCTGGCTGTGGGGTTTTTACATGGTTGCTTGTTAGCTAGCTAACTTGTTGGGAGAGAAAAGGAGTTGGGCTGACACTAACTTTAGCTAGCTGACAGGCCAACTAGTTTAAGAATTTGAAGAAACTTCTCTCTTCTCGTGAGTGTGAGAGTGTGAACAAGTGACAGAGCTAGAATTAATGTTATTGACAGCTCTTTATATCCTTTGTTTTTATATTTCCCTTCAGTATTTGGAAACTGTGATGGTTAGTGATCAAGAAGAAAGCAAGGGGGAGCTGTTAAAGCTTTCCATTTAAAGTAATATTGACTTTAATTTAACTGAGAAAATATATTTGTCACTATGACCATAAAATTCTGTCACCTAGCTTATTAAAAATGCCTACAGAGCAAAATCACACTCTTTCTGATTGCCCCAACTGAGACTGAGCTGATCTATGATCTGTGTACTTGGGGACCTTGCAGCTTATGTAAGTAAGAGCAGATAGCATTGCTCGACTTCAGTACCTGTGCTCTATCTGTCTCTGCTGTAAGTGGATGGACATAGTGAATAAGACATACTAGCTCTCCAAACTACTAAGAGACAGATCTACTTTGTACCAATTTGACCAAATAGCCATTTTTTGGTCAATTTTCTGGCTGTTGCTGCTCTAAAAGTCCAATGAACAGACTTTCTGGGGCTCCCTAGTACAGACTTAGCCCCCTGTCCATGAACCTCTAGTGATGCCCCTGCTGGCCTCCATGAGGAGAGGTTTGAAAATGGTTACATGAACACAAATGTAATATCACTATTTACAGTATTAATAATATTTGTATTAATTATAATATTAGCATTTTCTTCAGAGCAAATAAACACTTATTGGCCAGATAAATGTTTTAGTCTCATTTTCATAGGTAACTAAAACTTTTGCACAGTACTGCATGTAAATGAGCTCTGTTCTTTGTGTCTCATTCTAAGAGCAGTCAGGACTGCAACACTCCTTATACCCTCAAAATGGGTGGAGCAAAACATAGGCTGAATAAGTGGTAAATGACATCACAGACACTGAATTCAAAACAGCCTTGTTTTGCAGGTTAGTTTCATATCTGGACTGTATGGACTGGGGAGTAAACAGTACATTCTGAAACTTGAAAAATGTACATACTACAATAAGTAAAAACACGGTAGATTTTGTTTTCAATGATGGGCCCTTTAGGTAATTTTGGACCAATTCTATTGGTCCATTCATCATGGAGTGTTCACACAATGTAAGGGGCAGCTGGCATTTTCAAAATAAAAGAAAAAAGAAACCAAAGAAATGGAGTTGAGGTTTACTTATGACAGCAACGAAATGTCAGTGAGATCATTTTCCCACCTGGCAACAGTGTCAGTAATGACATAATGAAATCAGGGCCCGGATCCTGGATCTCTTCAACGTAAAACAGGAATCAGCCAGAGAGGACAGTGCTTATTTCTGAAATATACAGAACATTCTGCATTCGGGATGGATTACAGCATGAACTAAGAAGAAAACTTGGATATGAATGCTATATCCAAGATGGTGCAGGTCAGCGCATGCATGTACAAGCTAAAGTACATGTACATACAGTATCTGAGGAGGGTTCTTTTCAATAATGGCAGTAATTACTCTCAAATTACAAACGTTTGCATATCATGTTGCAGAAAGGAGGCCGCTGACGTGAGGCGCCGATGGTCATGAACCGTCCGTGCAATGCATCGTGGGTAAAGCAGATGATGTGCAAGAACTCAAAGCAAACGGATGGATTTCGAAGCCAAAGCATAGCAGACAGTGAGCGCGGTGCGGGGGAGCACTTCGGATTCTCTGATCGATCAGAGATCGTTCCGAGATTGAGCGTTGTAGAGACAAGTCATCCAGTCTAGGCTTTAGGCATCCAGGAAAGAATGGCTTCTCTGCAGTTAGCGTGTTATTACCCCCCTTTGTAAAGACCACAGCAAAGCCAATGGGCAGCTTTTCTGTCAGATGTGATTGGTGATGAGGTTTGGTGGACAGACAGAGGAAAGTTTGGACTGTTGGGGTGAGAGGGGCAAAAAGAGGAGTGGTCCATCACTGCTACAGCCTGCAAAAGGGAAGAGAACAGATGTAAACAAGGTGAAAAACAGGGAGATACCAGCCGTTGCACACATGCTTGAATCGATTTGTTTGGCTTGCTTATACTTTGTCCAGCCAGCAGCTGCCTTAGCTCTATTGACTGACCTGAATTGTTTCAGAATATGAAATTAGCAGACAATAGTTTGGTGGAAAGTCAAGTTTGTGCAGTTTTCCTCTTACTAAACACAGTTGGTCAGTGAAAACATGTTTAATGTCTGAAGTTTGCTACATTACTTACTTCTAAACCCGTATATTAACATCATGCTAATATGTCTAATCATCATACATTTGCTAAAAGCAGTGCTGACTTGTTCAGCAATCTCAAATAGTCTTGATTATCTGGTTTCTGACACTGTATGATGTCATTTTCTATAAAAAGGACAAAAGTGTAGATATATTTCAGGTTTCAAGATGGCTGCTGCTAAACCTTTTTTGTCTATTTTTTTTCTAAATAAAAGAATGCCACACAGTGTCAGCAAGTTTATTGCAGATTACTTAAAGGCTCAATACAGTCTGAGTTGAGTGTTTAATAATTTAACTGTGCATATTCGTTGGTATAAACTTCCATTACTTGTTAGCTACATTAGCCTCATAGTCCAGAGCAAAACTAAAAAAGCAACCTTCAGACCAAATATGTCTTGGCTGAACACATTTGGGAAACTATTGCTTTAGTAGAAACAAACAGTATAACACAAATATATCATCACTGTCAGAACAAAACACTGCATCTCTATTTTTATATAGTCTTTTTTTTTTTTTGAACATGCCACCTGTTGTTATGACATCTTAAAATATCATGATGAACTGAGCCATGGAAATACACCAAAACTACATCCTATTTAAACTTTTGTATCATGTTAAGTAAACTTATATAGACTTCCTATGTGGTTTCTGACACTGCTTAACATGATACAAAAGTAGTAACAGTATTGGCAGCCATCTTGAAGTACACACACACACACATATATATATATATATATATATATATATATATATATATATATATATATATATATATATATATGTGTGTGTATATATATATATATATATATATATATATATATATATATATATATATATATAGTGACTTTAAAGAAGAAGGCAAAAACGTTCTTTATTTTTAATGGAAGTTAGTATAAAGAGATTTTATTCTAAGCAGTTTTAAAATTTTCACATAATGTAAAGGTCAGCTTCTGTGCCCAAATGACGTAGAAAAATATAAAAGATGTAAAACATTGATTTTTTTTTTTGACATTACATGATGCGGTAATGTAATGCACCAAAATTACATCCTATTTAAGGTTAAGAGATGTTAAGTAATCTTGAATAGAGTTCATATGTGGCTCCTGATGCTTCATAACATAACGCTGACTACAAAAATGGACAAAAGTAGTTTTTGCACAGTTAAAAACGGTATTAACAGCCATCTTGAAGCCCAAAGTATATAGCTATTTTATATACATGTCTAAGCAGTTTTGGAGCATGTCTGTTGGTCCATTCATCATGAAATTGTCACACAATGTAAAGGTCAGCTAAAGGTCAGCACTATGCTCAAATTATGCAGAACAATTAAAAATGCAAAACAAGGAGGATTGTTTTGGACAGTGACATTATATAACTGATGTAAAGTAAGTAAAGATTTGGTAGTTGGGCAACTTACATGAATCTTGTTTAGGTAAAATTATAAATACAGACTCTAAATGCAACAGAGAAGATGCTTTTGGTCAATAGTATTTTAATTATTAGAATTGTAGCCTTCAAGCTGTCCAACCCCATGAGTCCTGATTACTGTGTAAACAGCAGCCTGGAAGGCATCGATCACCAGCACACTTCAACTCATACTGCCAGTAGATAGAGGACTTCGGAGTTTTGGAGTGCTTTGGGCAAGAACAGGTTGTACTGCATCCATTATTCATTCTCTCTCTCTCTCTCTCTCTCTCTCTCTCTCTCTCTCTCCGTACTGTTAGGTTTTCTTTGGAGGATTTGGAGTGATTGTGCTATAACTGCCAAATCTAGTAGTCTAGACCTGGAGGATTTGCTTGCACAAATCCTGACCCCTGAGGGACAGCGGAACAGTCAGCTTTGGTTAGTGTAGGGGGTCAGAAACAAGTTCTTTGAAAGTCCTAAATGATGGGTCAGCACTGGCAATTTGAATGGTGTCTCACTGTCAGAGGTCCACTGACCTGCTGCTTCATACAATACAGCTCTTTTACTGCTCATGTTTTTTTTCTTCTCTCTGCCTCTCTCTCTCTCTCTCTCTCTCTCTCTCTCTCTTTCTCTCTCTGGGTCACTCTCTCACTCTCTCTTGATCTTGACTAATGAGTAATCGCCTGGAAAAGTGTGTAGGTGCCTTTCGATAAGTAAAGAAAAGCCCACACACTTCAGGGACGCCTCTATGACTTTTAAACTCGTCATTTGAACCACAATATTGGTCTGAAAATCCGCCCACATAGAAGGAGCGTAGATGTGTAGATACCTGTAGATCAAAGCGAGCAGAGCTAATTCCCTTCTTAAAAATAACACTGTAAAAACACACCAATATTACCAAACGGTTCTTTGGAGCGATGCCATATAATGGCCTTTTTTTAAATAAAGGTTCCGAAATGTTTTTTGCCACAGCTCCAGAAAAAAATGTAGAACTTGTACATTGCATTTTGGGAAAAAAATGATTCTTTAAAGAACCATCCATCGAAACAAGAAATGGTTCTTCTATGGCATCTCTTTAAAGAACCTTTTTTTTGGCATCTTTGTTTATAAGAGTGTAGAACCATGCATTCAAGCCAAGAACCATTTGGCTTTAAGAGTATAGAAGTTTTACATTATGCAGAGGTTCTTTAAACTTCAAAAAAAGGTTCTTCAATCTTGCACATCTCGTTTCCAAAATGTTTCTTTATAGAAATCTATTGAAAGCTTCTTTAGGGGAACTAAAAGTGGTTCTTCTATGCCATTGAGCCTTTTTGGTACCTATATTTTTAACATTGTAACCCAGCCTCTGCTTAAAGATGCAGTAGTAATGACAAACTCTGGGTAACACTTTATTTGGAGTGGCCCTTTGTAGATGATTAATACATTCTTAATAGTTTATCAGTAACACATCAACAACATATCAGTGAAGTATCAGTAGTGAAGCATCTGAATACATTGAAGTAAATACCTTATAGATGTTCTGTTGATACATTACTTACATTAAATAGATGTATTATTAATGTGTTATTTCTATTATGCAAAACCTAACCTTACCCAACCTTACCCAAAACCTAACCCTAACCCTGGTCCTAATCCTAACCCTAACTTTAACCTCAACCTCAACCTAAAACCTAATCCTAACCCACATATGTTTTTGACATGTTACTGAGAGTCCGTTGAGTATTTGTTTCATTTAAAAAGGACCACGTAAAATAAAGTGTCACCAAAATTGTAATTATTATTAATTGAGTTTGGCTTCACACCTGATCTCTCCTGTCCTGCTCATTCAGTAAAGACACAGTCAGAATGTATGAGAAATCATACATGGAAAGAAGAGAGAGGTTGAGAATGGGATAATAAGAGAGTTTAACAAAAGATCATGTGTGAAACATCAAACAATAAACTCAAACAAAAACACAGCTGTCGGTTCTGGTCTGTATGTGTGCCAAGATCGTGCGAAAGTCAGAGACCACTCCAGACCACTTAGAGTCAAAATGGCCAATATGTAATTGTTCTTCAGATTTCTGTGCCAAAAAAGACAACACATATTTAACAACAATTACACAGAAGACTCAACAACTAAATATGATGCAGCATTTTATGTAGCACAAGTCACTGTCCTTTATTAAAGGCTGTAGTCTGCCATACAAGCAAGGCTTCTGGCTAACAGCTCACTCCACACTCAGCTCACGTCTGCTCTCGCTTCCATCTCTCGACTGCCACAGTTCTTCCTGTTCTAATGCATAGAAAGAGCTCGGCGACTAGCCCTGCCTTCACAATAAGAGTCTTTCTAAGAATAACCCAGAGAATAACTGCTGGAAAATGAGTAACCTAGAATAAACATGTAAAACACATTTCTTGAACCGACTACAATAATATCAGTTGCTCAGTATTTAGTGTGTCCACTCTTTGCCTATATTACAGCTTCCATTCCTTTCAACAGACTTGCTTTCAGTTTGTCAAAGAAATCGGAAGGGATATTTTTTCACACCTGCAAAGTTCAGACCTCAGCGTTGGTTGAATTTTCTGCTGTTATGACCGAAGTAATCCCAAACACATTTAGGCTTATGAGTCCATAAAACCTTACTCCACATCTCTGTCTATTTCCTTTTCTCAGTAACAGCTACACATCCTTTCAGACTCGCAGCACTGAGCTGTCTTCTCACAGTGGAAGGATGGACAGAAACACCTGTGGATGTTTTCAGATCTGAAGTAAGAGTGAAGCTTGATTTTTTTTCCTCTCTCTCAAAGATGAAAGCTTTAAATGCTGTTTTTCTAATGGGGACAGTTTCGGTGGTCTACTAGGTATTGCAGGTGGTTGTTAGGAGCCCATTTTCTCTGTAGCGTTTAATCATTTTTTAAGTTTGGTTGTGAAAAACGCTCCTGAAAAATGAATTATTTGTACTTGGCAGTTTTGACTGGAAATTCACTAAATGAAGGGTGGTCTCTGACTTTTGCACAGTACTGTATTTTACAAGTTTATATTATATTTTGTTATTAAAATACTTCAGAAATATAAATAGTTAAATAAATGATATTAATATTATAAATATTTAATGTTTTATTTATAATAATTATTTAAAAAGTTCTACCTTCAAAAGTTTGTTCTCTCAACTTTCTGGTGGGCCAAATCAAATGTCCTCACAGTTTAAAAATGTGTGCATATGTATGTGTGTGTTTAGTTCTTTGTGGGGACCAGTGTTCCCAGGATGATGGAGATGTTGGTTGTTATCCTCGAGAAAAAATCCTTTTTTTGCAATAACTGTAGCTTTAATTTGGAAAAGCAAAGGAGGCTGAAGATCAGCTTTTGGTTCTTGAGGTTACCTTTAGGATTGAAACACTGCACACAGGCAGAAACATGATTTAGCGTGTGAGCACATGTGAAAGAACGTAAAGTATTCTAAATGTCAAGAGCAATAATCCATTCAGATTCACTGCATAAAGATGGATCATTTTTAACCTTATTTGTCAACTTGTCTCTCAATCTGACATATGATGGGTTTCTCATCTGTCCTTAATTCCGCTCTCTTAGCCCCTTCCGGCTCCAGATCCCTCCTATTCATGAGAGATTTGAAGAGGGAAGGATACGCTTGTATCTGATCAGCCGAAATGTCAGTGGTTAATTGAAACGAGGCCTGATGGCCCACCCCTGATTCCCAACACCACTCTACTCCCTGCCTGGATCAGAGTCTATTAAATACTCACACTTTTGATTGACAATTGACTGATATTTTATTATCCTTTAAGATGCTTGGCCTCCTGTGTGAGCTTCTATTGCTTTAAAGATTCACGCATCGAAAACTTGTCACACAGTAAACGGTAAACAATAGAACAATAAAAACAGCCCTCTGCACTCTTAAAAATGAAGGTTTCGATATGGTTCTTCAGGGTGATGCCACAGAAAAGTAACTTTTGTAAACCAATTGTTTTCCTATAGAATCTTACAGTGGACTGTGCTTTTCAATCTAATCTCTGTCTGTTGCTTCTGTGTTTTAAGGTCAAATAACAAGACAATAATCTAGAACATTTATTATGGACTTAAGCAGCTGCACATTGGCTTCTATTATAAGCATGTTTTTTAGTCAACAGGTTTTCTATACAGTACAGGACAATGCATAAAAAAAAAGTAATCGACCATATAGTGCAGATGCAGTACAGAGGAAAGACAGAGATTAGGTTGAAAAATAGTACTGTGGCCTCCTGCTACCAGCTCATTTGGCCTTGAATACGCAGGAGGAATGGTCATGCGGAGGGGCAAATGCAGAGCACCCTGAGAGAACGCTGAACATGAAGTAAGAGAGACTTTAAAATGTAAATAGTTGTGTTATGGTTATTATAAGTGCATTTATGTGTTACAGGTGTGCTAATGTGCTGGGCTGTGGAGCTGGTTACCGTCAGGGTGTGACGCATGACTGTGGGTGACCTGACTCGCTGTCCTGGCCATTTAGATGCTAGTGCTAAGCAGCAGATCTCCCCTGCTGCTTTATTCATAAAAGAGCACTCATTCAAAGTGTTTGCCGTATCTTATTCTTCTATGTGGATGCCACACTGGTGTCAGAAGTAGGATTGTCCCCTAACAGATGTGAAGAAATTACGAACCCAGCAGCGAAACGGTGGAGAAGACCGAGCCTGAACGAAGACAGCAAGAGAGGAGCAGCACAGCAAAGATGGGCAGCAGGGGAAGGGATTGCAGCCAAGACGGTGCAACAAGGCTCAATGGCGGAGCCTGGCTGGAGGATGGCAGTTGGCCATGAGAGCCTGCAGATGAAGATGCCTGGACAGTGGCTCTCAGGAGGATGCCTGACAGTGAGGCTGGCACAACATGGCTAGGGACCAGAGCTGGTGCGGGAAGGCACCAAAGACGAGGCTGGTGCGAGGGGGCTCAGAGGCCGGAGGTGCGTTAAATTGGCGACACGTGGCCGTGAACGCTAACCCACATTGTGTGTGTTTTCTTGTATTCTTAATCAACCAACAGCTTAAAGGGGAATTCCTCTAATTGAAAAAAATCCAGAACCAATAATAAAACTTTTTTTTTAAATTTATAACTATTTTCCTACAAAATAGGTATGGGGGGGAAGATTGTTTGGGCCAGCTAAGGGGGATAACACTCTGTACAATCAGTGTTTGTTCTTACTTTTCTGTGGGAGAAGGAACCAACCAGTGACCTGAGAACATCTCTGTATGAAGACGTCTTGAAATAAATCTAACCTTCTCCTCAAAGTGCACGAGTCTGTCTAGTTTATTCTCAATAAATTCTACACTGACACCACAAGTCAACACAGCATTACATATAAAGACTCAGAAGACACACGTCGATTAGGGAACCAAAGGTGTTTTTTATGGCATCATTCTAAAGAACTCATTTGGAACCTTTATTTTTAAGAGTGCAGATCAAGAACCCTACTAAATCTTAAAATTTTTAATTGAATTGTTCTGTAACTTTGTAATTCACTTCTCTGCTTATCAGGAACGAAAAAAAAACCCACTTAACATCGTTTTGCATTAAAATAATGACCTTTGTTCCAATATGTTTCATTATGATTGTTTTCAAATCACTTGCACTGATTTGCTTTAATGAAATCCGCCACCCAACCAGCTGTATCTCCAGTGCCTTGCTCTGAATGCCTTATCAATCACGCTCTCCAATTTAAACCCCCCCTGCTGAAGTATCGAATGTAACGAGGGCCAGACGAGGTGCCAATTAGTGAGTTTAGCCCTGTGCGCCAGGACCTTTGACCCTTGGGGTTATCAGGCCATCAGCCCCTCCACTCGGGAGCGTAATTAAACAGGAGCGAGTGATGATACCGGTGGTGAGAGAAAGAAAGAGCACCCTGCCTCTTTCGGCTGTGAGTCAGCATTTGGCCCAAATCTTTGCTTGCCTTGCTTGCCTTATTCGTGTTGCTGCTGCTGCTGTAGCTAAATGAGAAGATTTTCACTCCAGCCTGCTGCTATTGTTTAACATGAACCCACAATAATAAAAGCATCTTGTGCTTTTATATGAATTCTATTATATTAATAAAGATATTTTATTGCTATTTGATTTTGATGAAAAGTAATAACTGTGTGCACAGTCTTAATTTGCGAAAGAAAAAATGTACACTTTTTTGTTTTGTTATTTCTTGTCAAACAAACAGAAAAAGGTCAGACATAGCTGATGATCCAGCATGTATATCGAATGTTAATGGAATTCCTTACATAACTATGTAAATGATGTATGTAATTATATTTAAACAGTAGGCTAATTTGTGGGAAGACGCCTCTCAGGGTCAGACACTGCCCCTCTCTCTCATTTCTTCTCCTGATCAAATGATGGGGGCCAAACACATTTACTGAACGGCATTCCTGCATTCCTTGGAAACTTTTTGGGATCAGTTGGTGTACTTCTACATCACTGGATAATGGTGATATATGCATTTAAATTCAGTTTTTCAAGTAAGGAGTTAATATTAAAGCAAAGAAATAGAATCAGTGTAGTGTCACTGCAGAACTAATCACAGGTATTCAGGTAAGCAGTTATAGTGTGGATCTGTCAATGTAATCTCTGGTTGAAACAGGAACATTACGGTGTGGCAGTGAGGTCTGAATGGCTGCTGTTCATGTCCCACTTTTAACATAATGTAAGAGGTTTTCAATGAACAAGATGAGTTTTTGTCCACAGACAGAAAAGTGTACAAGGATTATCATGTCTTGGTGGATGAACAGTCATTTAGAAATTGCTAAATCAGTTAGTTTTAACTAACATCTAAGACACAGTGTAGTGGCTGATGACACAGATCCAAGTGAACCTATCCATGCTCCGCCCAGAATTGTGTTTGTTTATAGCAAATGTTGCAGCAAGCATTACAAACTCCATTGAGGGTAATGTAAAATTTCCCATCTCCTCCTTGTCTTTTACTCCTATATCTCAAAGTAAGGCAGGTCTGGCCTTCTACCTTAACCCCTTAAAATCCCTGATTTATCACATACTAAGACCCATGTGATATTATGTGACAAATAGACTGGACCAATCGTGATGTTACACAACAAAGGGACTGAACTCATTCTGATATGTGACAAATGGACTGAACCCATTGCGATATTATCCGACAAGTAGACTGGACCAATTGTGATACTGTGCGACAAGTACGCTGGACCAAATGTGATATTATGGGACAAGCAGACTGGACCTATTGTGACAAGTATTCAACAAGTAGACTGAACCAGTTGTGATGTTACACCATGTAGACTGGACTGATTGTGATATTACACAACAAATGGACTGAACCCATTGTGATATTGTAAACAAGTAGACTGCACCAACTGTGGTGTTGTCCGACAAGTAGCCTGGATCAATTCTGATGCTACGTAACAAGTGGTCTAGATGAGTGGTGATGTTACACAACAAGTAGACTGGACCAACAGTGTTATTATTCGACAAGTAGACTGGAGCAGGTGTGATGTTTCACCATGTAGACTGGACTAATTGAGATATTGCACAACAAATGGACTAAACCCACTGTGATATTACACAACAAGTAGACTAGACCAACTGTAGTGTTGCGTGACAAGTAGACTGGATCAACTGTGATATTATGTGACAAGTAGACTGGATCAGTTGTGATATTATGCAACATGTAGACTGGAACAATTGTGATATTATCCGACAAGTAGACTGGACCAATTGTGATATTATCTGACAAGTAGACTGGACCAATTGTGATTTAATGTGACAAGCAGACTGGACCAATTGTGATATTATCCAACATGTAGACTGGAACAATTGTGATATTATCCAACAAGTACACTGGACCAATTGTGATATTATGCAACATGTAGACTGGAACAATTGTGATATTATCCAACAAGTACACTGGACCAATTGTGATATTATCTGACAAGTAGACTGGACCAATTGTGATTTTATGTGACAAGTAGACTGGACCAATTCTGATTTTATATGATAAGTAGACTGGACCAATTGTGATATCCGACAAGTAGACTGGACCAATTGTGATGTTATGCAACAAAAGGACTGAACCCATTCTGATGTTATGTGACGAATGGACTGAACCTCTTTGTGATATTATCCGACAAGCAGATTGGACCAAGTGTGATACTATGCGACAAGTATGCTAAACCAAAGGTGATATTATGGGACAAGCAGACTGGACCTATTGTGATACTATGCGACGAGTAGACTGGACCAATCGTGATATTATGTGACAAGTAGACTGGACCAATTACGATGTTACGAAACGTAGACTGGACAAACTGTGATAATACACAACATATGGACTGAACCCATTGTGATATTACACGATAAGTAGACTGGACCAATTTTGGTGTTACACAACAAGTAGACTGTTAACGTAGAAATAATGTAATATATCAGTACCTTTCAACAAAAAATGGCAAACATGGGGAAACAAAGGGGAAAGGGAAGGATAAAAGGAATGACTAAAAACATAATAAAATTCCAAAATGAACATTTTTTATTGTCGTATTTCATAAAGGATGAGTGCAAAGAAAGAGCTTGTGATGAGTCTAGCAGTCACTAAGCTGTGAACCATAAGGCATCTGTAAATACAAGCATTTGTACACCTACAACCTACAGTACAGAAACTCAGTCATGGAGAAAGTTGAACAAAACTAGCAATAATGTGCACAGAGTTAACAATGGAACAAAAGCATGAATTCATAATCAAAGTCCAAAAGACTATGTAAAAGAAAGAAATAAGAGAGAGAAAGAAAAGAAAAGACACACCCGGCACGATTCATACATTCATCATGGGACAGATTTGGCGTACACCCAAATGTCTCGATGAGGGAAAATTAATTTACAGCTACGGGTCCATGGCACTGATGCTGCTGATGGAAATGATTGTTAACGAGCTCCTCCTGCAATTCCTCCCATTTTCCTTTTCAGGATGGAATCAGGTTCCATACATTTCTCATCCAAACGAATATGATATGGAGTATATATCACAATCATTGTCTAAGACATCTATAATACTACATAATTTAATGCGGCCTGACAATGTTATTTTCAATGACTTTTAAACATATCTGTATATGTGTGATAATATTGGATTTTAACACTATAAATTACATACTTTATGTGGTTCTGAGGTTCGGTTAACATGGACAGGTCCCTCGTGGGTCCTCTCATGCATTTTAAAGGTGTGAGCTGTACAAATATAAATGATCCACAAAACAATATCTGATCCCAAAAATAGACTCGAGTACGTCCCAAAAAACAGCAGCAATAGATCTATAAGCGGTTCGGACACTGGAACTGGTTATGAGCTATAAAGAGCGGCTGTGAATAGAGTGAACAGATTGTCTACAGCCAGTGAGTATGGCACTGCGATGGCTAAAGCAGGTCTGCAGCACTTCTTTTTAAGCCATACGTAGCTAACGTCACCTTCATAACCGGTTCGAACGACGAAATATTAAATTCCTTTGAAATTTCCGCAATCAACACTTGCATGCAACAGTCATAGGTGTTGTGTAATTTACAGATGGCGATTATGAAGTGCACTACATGGCATGTTCTCGCTAGTGCATGTATACGATAATGTACAAACATTGTGTTTTTAAAATATTCTCAAAACATTCGTACGTATTTTTCCGTAAGAAAAAAAAATCGTAAGTCTGATTAACTCTCCGTCTCCTCGCGGGCTCAGAAACAGCATTAACTCCAGCTAGTTCTCAGGTTCGTCACAGTAAAGTATGATACAATTCAAGTGTCATTAACCACATTTACAAGCGGAACTTCTACAGCAAAACTGTGGGCGAGTCGGCCGTTGCCAACATTCGAACGCAGGCAGAAATAATTAGGCAACTAAAAGTACAAGGAATGGCTTCGTACTCTGCAGAAGGGTGAGGAACGTCCACATTCTTTTCTGGCTTCTAAAATAAAGAGAAGTAGCTTTGCGACTGCAAGGACAGCACGAATGCCGACAACATGCACTCATGGAAATCCACGACAGACAGAATGACAGTGACTGGACCGAAAGAAAATAAATAAACAACTTCAAGAAGTACATTTCTCAAATCCGAAAATAAATACATTCACTCCATGACTACATGTCCTTAGAAAATAATAATAATAATAATAATAATAATAATAATACAGACACAAAACTCACACAGAATAAAAACAAGTTGCATTTGTTCATAAAAATGCATCATAAATGCACTCAATACAGAATGACATGGCATATGATTGAAAAAAAGAGAAATTTTCATCAAAAGATAACATTGAGAAATTAATCACAAAGAAATTCATAAGCTGGCATAACAGAAACAGATTCAACAGATTAAAGGAAAACAAACAGAAAGAACAGAGAAGAAAAGCCAAGAAAGAAACCTCCCGTACATGATCAAACAATAATCAACAGAAGAACATGAGCTCTGGGTGTGCTAGCTAATCGATGTGTCAGGGAAACCGCTTTATGTATACAGCAGTGTACGCGTACAATCCAGTAGCCAACAGCAACTCAGTTTAGGTTTCTCACCAGTGCCTCACTAGAGCACCTCAGTGCACCACAACGGCTTCCTATTTAACGCCAACCTCATCTCCAGGACTTTTCATTTTGAATGTTTTTGCGAGCTTAGCTCATTTGACATACTCAGCTGATTTCCAGAAGTGTCCGGGATGAGAGAGGCGGCGGTTGCGTTTGGGGAGTTTCTCCAGCAGCTCCACCAGTTTGGAAAAGCTGGGTCTCTCCTCCTGCTCGTGCGCCCAGCAGAACAGCAGGATGTCCTAAAAGTGAGAAGAAAACTCAGTAACACTTCTTGATAATAATAGTTTATAAGGCATCTATTAGCTGATACTTCGAGTAATCATGAAATAGTGAGTTATTCATCACTAATTAATATACTAAAATTACATTTATAATGACTTACAGGTTACTTTTGCTGATCTAAAGTGATGTCATAGCGTCCTGAATGGCATAATTTGCTCCATATTTTGTTTGCAGTGTTTGTTTTTGCCTTAACTTTAATAAATTCAGTTAACTCACACCTGCATCCTTAATAGAGGTGTCAAGGCAGCAGGGATAGTTTATTATGTTTATACGTGTATAGTTTATAAAGTGTTTATTACGGTTGTTTATGGACTAATATTTTCTATTCTAGTGTAAAGATGTTTGTAAATGACTTCTGGCCCTTTATAGATATTTACATAAACTGAATTGTAAAAGCAAAAATGTTGCAGATACAACTTATACATCATTTTTAAAACATAACCAAGAAAATCGTTTTTTGTTAATGTCTTAAAATCCCAGACATTTTACATAATAAGCCTTATTATTCAGGAACTACAGGGACTTCAATGCAAACTGGCTGAGCTACTCTTAGGTTACAGAAGTGTGTAATAAAACCTTGGGCCTGCCGGTGGGCCTTGGCCATTTAGGGGGTTCATGTTCACTAAATCATTCGAAAGCCTAAAGTTTTCAGTATTTTTTATTGGTGTTTTTAAAGACACACCATGCTAGCAGCCAAGATTATTACTATTACTATTAGTATATTTTTTTGTAGATGTATTTTGTAAATTCACTAATAGTGCATGACATCTGAATTTCTGATTTGTTCCTCATTCATTATTTATAAATTAATATTATAGATGTATTTTTAATAACAATAATTGGCATGTAATGTAGTTCAATAACTGTAGGCTATGGCTGCCAAGAAACAAAGATTATTCCAGTGTTTTTTAATAATGTGCCACATTACTACAGAATTCAAATACAGAATTGTGTGGTCAAATCTGTGCATATCAAGTATTTTAGAGCAGCATTGAATGGGGCTCTGATTTTAGAACCAGAACTATTCATATTATAATATTATGTCTACAGTTCTACAGATTTATAGACCCAGAGAGCATCAGGCCCTCGCCTCAAAGGAAACCAAAGTAGTGAATTTTCTCACTTTTTTCTATTCAGAGCTGGAGATTCATGCCAGGACCCAGATTCAACAAGAAGTTATGACCAGCTTCAGACAGTTCTTCATTTGTACTTAGAAAAAGTATATAAATTTATATGATATAAATGCTTCAGTTACACTTTGCTCATAAGAATTTCTAGGGGTGGCAATAATTGTGACAATAAAATATAGGTTTTGGCTTTCTTAAACTAAATTTTCTTCAGTTTAACCGAAGAAAATTTATTTTAAGAAAGCCAAAACCTATATTTTTTCATGAGCTTTTATTTTACCCACCAAGGGTGCCAATAATTATGGAGCTAACTGTATTACGCTGCTGCTTTTTGAATTCATTTCGGACTCACTCTCATTCAATACTGAACTAAACTGGACCACATGACATCCTAAAATGATATTCAGATTCTTTATCTCATGACTTTCAGGTCATAACTTTTTTTTCTCTATTGGCTGATTTGGAGGTTTATTGGGCCTCAGCTATGGGGTAGAGTAGAAGTGATAAACTGGACTCCATCTGGGCCACAGCTCTGAGGATTTCAGCATTATGCCTCATTAAACAACCTCATTCAACTGATCAGCTAAATAGTAACACTTTTGCGAGTCGAATTCAGACTATTAGACAAGGGAAAACATTAATCACTTTAGAGCTGTGACCCAGAAGGAACCCAGTTTGACACCTCTGGTGTAGAGTGTGTCACGGAGGAGAGTTTGTGTATTTTATGCATACTCACAGATATCTCTTTGCCCATGCCGATCTGAGTGAGGTTTGGTTTCATGCCACTGCCCACTTGCCATATGATCACCTCCGGCGGCTGGTTCTTAAAAGGCCACTCTCGCGCATGCAGCTCATACCAGATAGTGCTGGAACACACAGAGCGGACAGTTATTACAGGGTGTGCATATAAAGTGTAGCACGCTCTTAAGCAGATTCAGGTCATAGAGCGCTGCAACATATGTCAGACCCTCACGATTCCAAATTCAAAAATAGATGCATATGTGACATCAATAATGCACTTGGGACGCCACTTCACTGGACCGTAGGTGTAGCCGTTATGGTTAAGGGCTGTCCAGAATAATTGATTAAAGACTCCGAAGGGGCACTTGACTTCGGTGAAATATGTTGGCTTTCTGAAGAGTGAGGGCATGCTGAAATTCCCTTCACCATATTTAAGGACTAATTAGGCCTAATTAAAAATCAAAAAGTCAAGTGTTGTTATTGAAGTAACAAATCCTCTCCTCGCCTGTACCCTGGGGTTCCAGAGAGAGACGGCTGCTTGGAAAAGGAAAAAGATAGAAGCGTTGATGAGAGTTCAAAGCTACAACCATGTACAACCATAAAGAAAACATTCTGATCCTTGTGAAATGCATTTTAGCAGGAACTGCACTGAGGAAAACTGACCTGAGGAAACTGACAACTACACTGTTCATTAAAAGATTGGTGGAAATCTCTAGGCATCTCAGGATTCGATTCAGCCATTAAAAATTTGGGATTATCAATTTTATCTCATTCTGAAAGTTGTTACTGAAAACGCAATTGCTAGCTGGTGCTCTTCCCTTTAAATGACGCAAACAAAAGCAATTTGCCTCCTGCTGAAGAAGCATCAGGCTGCTACTAGGAGTTGCACAAACTAGTCGACCTGTCAATTTTACTGCTTGGCGATGATGCTTTAAGCTTGACGTCAACTAGTCGCTGATCATGTGATTATGACATTAACAACCTGGACGCCTCAGAGAAAACAACAGGTGAGGAGCATGGAGATTTCGAGGTCTGTATCAAGGGGTGTCCTGAAGGCTAGCAATGTGATCCAGGGCTCGTTGGAAAGTACACGTCTATGCTCTACTGACCTGTGGTGTTTGGCTTAGTTCTAACATTTTTCCACCAATCTACGGTGCCTTAAAGATCGGATATTGAACGTCATTATCTCTGGTTTCCTGAAGACTACAGTAAAAAGTGTTGTTGGAGAGGGGGCAAAACACCCTATCCCGTAAAGTTTAAAGTCAGGTACTCTTATTTTCACCAAGTTACGGTGCTCTAAATTTCTCTGGCTCTCCAGACCTCCACCACACTTGAGCGTCTTGGCAAGGCTACCTAGGGTGCGCCTAAGTTGGATACAAATTTGCGAGACTCCAGGGTGTGTATCTCCTGTTCCATGAAGGCTAGTAATGCGGTCCAGGGCTCATTGGAAAGGGCATGTCTGCAGACCTGTGGAGTTTGGCATCTGCTGACCTGTGGAGTTTGGCTGAATTTGGAAAGTTGGATTTTAAAGTCACTGGTTGAAAAGCATTTCTTTCTCCTGTGGTTTTGTTCATCAGCGATTAGCTGACACTGACGACTTTCATCACACAGCTGTCGACTTTAAAACATTTGAAGTTGTGCAGTCCCTAACTGCCACACATGCTTGAGATAATCAATGAATTCCAAGTGTTCCAAGTGTTTTCCATCTATAGACGCCTGTGAAAAAGCATTAAGTATTATATTTCCATAATTCATAAATTTTCCTCAGGTCGTATGTCACTCTAATATAAGCATAATTCTTATTTTGTATGACATTTTGTGAATCAATTCAGAGTCTATCAAGAGAGTCAAGAGAGAATCGCAATGCATCTGTGAATCAGTTACTTTCAAGATCCCTAAGGGGGATAGAATGTGCAGCCTTTGGCATCTTTCCCAAGGTAGCACTGACACAAAAAATACTGACACAAATATTTACACGTGATACTGTTTCCCTTCAAATGAACCTGCTTAGTCTTTAATATGTTAACCTATTTGCATTAAAAACATTTTAAGAATCCAAGTTTCCATCCTACCACAGTTCATGTAACATTTACATGTAAAAAAATCACGTATTTTCCAGCCCTTAGTGTGGGAGTTTGACTCAAGAGGATGCCCTCACCAACTCTGACTGACATTTACGTAGATAAACACAGCGCGGTTATAAAATAGACAGGAAGAAGAGAGGTGGAAAAAAGCGAACAGCGCTGTAGGGTCACCTCTAGGTAACGTCACTTTGCTCTGACCAGCTGGGGAGCTTACACGAGCCTCCGTTCGGCTGCCATAGAGTGACAGAGCCACAGATCCTCCATATGGAGGCAACAGCTGAGAATGCAATTGTGTTAGGAGGCAGCAGAGCAGCATCCCCGCGCCTCTCCGGCCACCCATCCATCCCTCCATCCTTTATTCATCCGCCAGTGCACCCACACAGTGCAGCGAGCAGGGCAGGCCACACATACACACCCACAAATGCCACCTCTGGACAGACCAGCAGTCCAACAGTGTTAACTCAAGATCAAGGGCCCATATCAGGGAAAATTTCCTTTGCTTTTTTTTGAAAGAGTTGATGTAAACATTGCTCAAGGTTGTTTTGTTCACTTCCTAGTCCATACATGAAAACTGAGCTACAAAAACAGGCCAGTTTAAATTCATGATGGTTGTGATTTCACAATCATTAGGTCATTGAAATACGAACTGACATTCAGCCTATAGCAACTCACTCATTCATGCTAGTGATAAGGAGTGTTGTTACTGCAGACCGATGTAGCAGAGCTATTGGAGTAGAAGATGTCAGAAAACAATTAAATGTTGTGCTTTTTGTCCCTAAAGATTTCAGTCCAGACTTAACAGTTTGTTCCATGCAATTCCATCTCGACTGCTTTTTAAGCCATAATACGGCAGCCAATCAAAACATTAGTAATTTACATATATCAGTCTTAAAGGGCCACTTTTATAAACACCTTGGAATAAAGGCACTAAGAAAGGTTGGAAAATGGACAAGTAAAAATTAAATATTATGTTAATATTTGTGCATTAAATCATAAAAACATACGGACTTGAGTGAAAATGTTAGAAGAATATTAGCTGGTCTGTAAGTGAGCAACATCTACAAAATGTCAGTGATCCATGGCGTCACATTGGAGAATTCAGAATTTGATAGCTGAAAGCTTGAATCTAGAAGCACCAAGAGAAGTTTTTTTAGCTAGAGGATAGAATTAGCCAACTAATGAAAGCTATGAACTAGCAGTCTTAATGAACTATTAGCAACTCCAATGGGACATTTTAAGGGGAATTAAACTGAAAACAAAAAGCTAAATTCAGCTCCCAAGCACTGCCTTGGAGAAAGACCCTTAATACAAAGTATCTGCAATGTGTTGCAGTTCCTCCTGTTTCCACATTCTTCTCCTGCCTCCCTCATTTAAAGGGGGTAATATTGAGCCAAATTAATGGTGAGTGACAGACTCAGGGTCAGTTCAGTCAGTTCAGGGATGAAATGAAACTCCAGTTCATTAACCGAAATTCATTCGTAGACCTTCCGTGATGGTTTTTCCCAACCACGTAACGTTCTGAGATGAAATTGACCCTGGCCCTGTGCGTTTAATTGACCGCTTTGGGGCAACTGTTCATCAGCCTGAAAGACGCCACTATGGGAACAGAGAGATGGTTCAGTATTCTAAATGAGATCTTTACTAAACAGATGATGTTTGTATAGATAAGTGTAGCAAACTTTAGAGAACACAACAGACTTAGGGTTGAAGACATGCTGAGAGTTCTTAATAAAACTGAAATTGTGCCAACAAAACAAGCAACAAGAATGCTTTTCAGCTCTGGTTTCTCTTTTCTGTCTCTGTCTGGGTTGTGTAGCTGTAGGGAAAAAGTGTTGCATACATTTATGTTGCAATTCTTTCTGCATGCAACTCGCAACTGCATGGTCACCTCAAGGACTGAGACTCCAAGCTGGAAAGTGAGATCCCAAGTTTCTGGGTTGCCTGTGTTCACTGACATAAACACTGGTGTCACAGTGGAAATGGTAAATTCCCTTTGCATAATTTTTTTACTTCATATTACTTTTTACTACATATTTGTTGTTTTCTGTTCTGAGAGTGTGTTATGAGAAGAAGACGGCCTCTCCAGGAATTTGCAATCACAAACTCATGCAAATTCAACTAAACCTTGCAATATTTGCAAGGCCTCACAATTTTGTCCCATCATCGCATTATTTAATGTAGAAAAGGTTTTTGATAATTGCTTTTGATAATTGTAAAGTATGTAAGTGCTTTCACAATTATCAAAAGCATTCATCTTTTGAGCAATATGCCAGAAAGCCATGGACAATGATGAGAGATGATTACATTTGCCAAAGCTGAAGACAAGGCAAATCAATTTTACATGAAAGCAGGGTGGAAACTGTTTTTTATGCCATGCAACACTGTTATGGACAACTGACTGTCACTTTTCCAGCCTTGAAACATAACTAACTTAATATTTTGTGTACTTGTATGGCCAACTGCACTGGGTTTATTGTTGCGTTGAAGAAGCTAGGCTATAATAGACAATCTATAATCAGTAATCCCACTTTGTAAACAAGAAAATACCATGCTAATGCTTCACCCAGGTCTAGTTTAAATGCACAACGCTACTTAATATTCTACCAAAATTAAACGGGAGAGCACTTTATTTGACTTCTTTTCCTCATACTGACTGTAGAAATATAATGCTTATGTTGAATAAAGGTTAAATTATACTATTTCAATATAAATTATTAAAAGCTCATCTTGAGTGTGTTATCTGTTGCTTGTTTTTTTGCTTCTCGCAACAACCACTAAAGGGATGATCCTGGTGGGACTGGGAGGGTCTACAGATGGGCGACAAACTAAAGGCGAAACCAAGCTGTCTTAGTAAGGTGTCGGGCCACCACGACGTACCAGAACAGCTTGCACCTTGGCATAGACTCTACGAGTCTCTGGAACTGTATTGGAGGGATGGAGCACAGTTCTCCCAAACAATATTCTTTAAAATAGTCTTTTGTTGATGGTAGTGGAGAGAGCTGTCCAACATTTCCAATCAAAGTCTCCAATAGGTGATAATTGGGTTGAGATCTGGTGACTGTGTGTCATGACATATGATCTACATCATTTTCATATTCATCAAGCCATTCAGTGACCCCTCACTGTTATGATGGAATTTGTCCCACCCAGGATACAAATGTTTCTTCAGAGGATGAAGGTGATTAGTTAGAATAACTTTGTATTGGCTTGCAATGACCCATCTAAGGGGACAAGTGGACCCAAACCATGCCCCCTACAGTATTACAGAGCCATCTACAGCCACTGTAGCGGTCAAGAATTTAGGCCTGTGCTGTTCTTTTGGTATACGTTGCACATGCACTCTCTCACTTGTGGAGACTATGGTGAAGGATGATCCATCTGCAATGCAATGCACTGTAGCCCTACGATAATATCCCTCTCTGTGTAGCTGTGGACAGACTGTTGTTGTTGATGCAGTCTGGTCATGACCTGCATTGACATTCTCAGTCACCTAAAGAAGAGCTGCTCTTCTGTTTTTCCCTATTGCACTAATGACGGTCACTGAATGTGTGCTTTAAACCACAATGTCCAGACCTATTTAAATGTAGATGGAACTGTAATCACTTTGTGACTGAAGCTTCTGCCATCCAAAGTCACTTGGATCTTTTCTCTATGCCATCTTAATTCAAAATAAAGGTCAACTGGGCCTGCTCAGCATTTTTATACATGCCACAGAGCATAATAGGATGTTAATCGTTTAATGCAATTGTATCGTGCAGTACACCTGTCTGGATGCATCTGCAATTCAGGCTTTTTCCTTTAATTTGTCACTCATCTGTACATTATTGGCCTATCAAAGTCCATGTTTTGCTATACAAACTTAAGGTTGCTGCAGGCATGCATGTTTTTTCAAGTAGAAGCACTGTTATGCATTTAGATAGAAAGTCAGGGTTACTGACTCGAAAACATCTGACTTCCAAGAACAACAGAACTGGAAAAAAATGACTTGGGTGCATTGCATCACCCCCACTTTCTACAATAAGATTCTCTACACCTCCTGAAAGCAAAATGGAAAACTGGTGTGAGCGGGTGGTGAATAGAATGAGGATGCTTTAGTAGGGAGACCCACCCGAAGGCAAAGACGTCAGACTGTTTGGAGAAGGGGAGCTGGTCCTCCGCTGTCTCTGGAGAGAGCTGACGGATAATCTCAGGGGCGAGGTGACACAGCCAGCCACTGGGAATCCTCAACCTATCCTCTCTCCTACTGCAGAGAGAGAGAGAGAGAGAGAGAGAGAGAGGGGGGGGGGCAGAGAAAAAGGGGAGAGAAAGAGAGGGAGCGAGAAAGAGAGACAGAGATGGAAGGAGAGAGAAAGAGCACGAGAGCAAAAGTAGAAAAAAAGAGAGTGACAGAATGAGAGAGGGAGAGGGAGAAGAGGGAAAAACAGACAAAAATAAAGAGAAGGGAAGTGAGAAGAGAGAGAAAGAGGAGAGAGGGAGTGGAAGAAAAGGAAACAGGAAGAAAGATGAAAGAGAGGGTGAGGAAGAAAGGGAAACAAAAAGAAAGAGGAGAGAGAGAAGGGAGAGAAAACAGAAAAGGGAGATCGAGAAAAGAAAGCAAAGAGAAAGAAAGGGAGAGAGAAAAAGAAAGAGCAAGACAGAGCAAAAGGAAAGAGGTAGAGAATATAAGAAAGAATTGGAGGGAGACAGAGAGAGAGATCGAAAGAGCAAGAGAACAAAAAGAAGAGAGAAAGAGAGGGTGAGAGAATGAGAGAGGGAGAGGGAGAAGAGAAAAAGCGGACAAAGAGAAAGCGAAGTGGAATGAGGAGAGAGAGAGAGAGAGGAAGTAAAGGTTACAGAAAGAAAGATGAAAGAGAGGTTGAGAAAGAAAAAGAAACAAGAAAAAGAGAAAGAAAGAGGGAGAGAAAGTGAAAGAGAGGGAGATTGAGAAAAGAAAGTGAAAGAGAAGGAAAGGGAGAGAGAAAAAGAAAGAACAAGAGAATAACAAGAAAGAGGTAGAGAAAAAAGAGTGAGAGAAAGAAAGGGAGAATGAGAAGAGAGATAGAAATACAGAGAAAGGGAGAGAGAGGGGATTGAGGAGGGGGAAGAGAGAGAAAGAGGAGAGGGTGAGGAAGAAAAAACAAGAAGAGAGACAGAGATACAGTGGAGAGAAAAAAGACAAAGAAGGAGAGTGAGAAAAAAAAGAAAAAGAAAGGGAGAGAGAGAGCAAAAAGACAAAAGGAAAGAGAGTGAGAGAAAGAGAGGGAGATTGGAAGAGAGAGAACAAGAGAGAGAGTGTGTGTGTAAAGAGAGAGGGAGAGAAAGATGGGACAGAGAGGAAGAGGGATGAGAGCGGGAGAGGGAGAAAAGGTAACAGGGAGGGAGAGAGAGAGAGAATGATGGGGAAGCAAGAAAAAAACAGAAAAGGACAGAGAAAGAGACAGAGGGAGAAATAGAGAGAGAAAAAGAGAGGTAGAAGTAGAAGAGAGATAGAAAAAGAGAAAAAGAGAGTGTGTAAAGAGACAAAGAGAGAAAGATGGGACCGAGAGAAAGAGAGATGAGAGAGGAAGAGGAAGGAAAGGAAACGGGAAGAAAGAGGGAGAGAGAATGATGTGAGAGAAAGCGAGAAAAGAAAGAAATAGAAAGGGAGAAAGAGAGAGAGAGAGAGTGAGGGGGGAGAGAGAGAAGGAGAGATGTGAATTCAAACGATGCTAACAACTTCAAATCCCCATGTTTCAGAGGTTTGTGTGAGTCTTCACTCTGAACAACCTTCTGTTGATAAAACACCGATTTATACCAAACCAAGTAAATTGCAGTGAATGGTGTGAGATTCCGCAACACAGACTGTGTTTTTCTTTCACGTGTTGTTCTTTTTTTCTTTCATAAATGACGCTGTGCATGGAGGGAGTGGCTGAAGACAGAGTTTTGTCCCCGGAGAGTGTAAACGGCGCAGCGGCACGCCGCAGACGTAATCACAGCCCTTCAGGAACGCAGATTTACGATGACTCAATCTCTCTAAACGTTCGAACCTCTGTACGAGCCCAGCTGCCTGAAGCAGCCTGACATTTCCAGCCAACCTGCATATGCCTCCCTGTAAAGCAGTCAGGTTCACTCAGACAATAGGCTTGACTCACTGGAGACGTGCTAAATTAATATATATCTGCAGGTTGTAGTCCTTGGTGTGACTCTACTCCAATTAAGTAAAGTTTCAACCAATGGAAATGAATGAATTCACAGTAATGCATCTGACATGTTTCAATGTCTAAATAATAATCATATAACACTATAAATTATGGCTTCAATTCATTTTTTCAAATTATCTTCATAATTAAGTCATTAAAAAGTAAACAAAGTCATGCAGAGTAGGTTGATGTGAATTGCTCAGTTCAGAAACGTATCCAGTCAGAATTCTTCGCAGTGGTGGTGATAGGAACCAGACGTCTGAAGAGAATAACTGCCCCTAAAAGCTCCCTCACAGAAAGTTATTACATGAAATGGTTATGAATACACTGCCTAATGCCTGAGACACTGTTTTATGAACATCACTGAACGTGTTTAGGATTATTTGGATTCTGAGAATCAGAGAACGCAACCAACTTCTAAGACTGAACTTTGGAGTTGTGGAAAATGTTCAGATGTTTTTAGAGTCCTAAAAAGAACGGAAGCTATAATGAAAGTAAAGAGTGAACACAGTAAATACTGGAAAAAAGGGATATTATATTTAGTTATATTTTTGTTAAATATATGTATACATACTTTGTCCTCAAACTATATCAACTGGCTTCCACAGACACTGTGTCTCAAAAGTTCTTTTGACAGCTGAATTTTCTCACTATTACAGATCATTTGAATAAAATAATAATAATAATAATAATAATAATAATAATAAAACAGCAACTTAGTGACTGCATAGCGAGAAACTGCCCTGGTTACTGCACAGTGACAATGAAAACCTATTTATATTAAAAACTTTGTTAACCCCTTAAAATCCCAGGCTTATTACATACTAAGGCTTATCATTCAGTAACGACAGGGACTCCAATGCATGTTTAGGTTATTGAAGTGTGTAATCAAACTTTGGGCCCACCAGCAGGCCCTGTCCATTTAAAAGGTTAAAAAAAAAGCTAGGTGTTCCCAAACTTTTGACAGGCAGTGTTCAGTCAGCGCCAACTGCTTCACTCACATCCCATCCCTCCTATACTGAGTCAGAATAATTGCATCTTCTTATGAAACATCAAGCTAAATGCTAAACCCTATTACCGAGCCTCTAGCTTCGGCCAACCAGATTTCATTATTTGTAACTACGCCAGAACATGCTTGCTCGTGCTTGGGCCGATAAATTTTCAATTCCCACTTGGCCTCCCTTCCCTCATACATCTCCTAACAGTAATGCAGACTGCAGCGGGGACGTTAATTGGAGCAGGTCGAGCGGCACTGCACCACTAAACGGATCCCAAAAGCTTGATCAACAAATAGTGGCAACACAATCTAGAGACTGCGTAACCGCAGCCCCTTTCCTGGTAATTGCTGTCGCCGCACACAAACACACTGGTACGGAATCAGGCTCATAATCAGACGAGACAATGAGAGCGAGCGTTTGTCATATCTCTCCATCGAGGATGTTGATTTACCGACTTCGCTGCCAAAGAAAACATTTTCAAAGAGAGATGAGACACACAAACACAAACGGGCAAAGCTCCAAAATAACAGCAACATCATCAACCGTGCCAATGTCTATTACTTCTCCATGTATCCCCTCCCACCTCTCCACTGATTATCAGCAATAATGAAGCCACAAGTAGGCTAGGAAAGAAAACTCTATAAGGTATGGATTGACACCGAAGTGCACTGACAGGAGCAACATCAAACTGTTGTATGCAAAGTAAATGTATAACATGCAAACATACGTACAACATACAACTGACGAAACCCCTGAAGGTGGTTGTTTTTATTCCTTTATTTATGAGAAAAACGCTACCTATCAATCAGGGTCAATATATACCTTACAGAACTTTTCTATAGAGCCTGCTTGTGGCTTCATCACTGCTGAGATTCACTGGGCAATCATGAGCGACAGAAAAGGAGCACATAAAGAGAAATCCCACTGATTTCCCAAAATGTCCAAGACGTGGACAAAGTCATTCAGAGTGGTTTGATGTGAAATGGTCCATTGTAGAGAAACTGATTTCTTTACAGTGGTGGTGATAGGAACCAGAGGTCACAGTGTCTATAGCACAAATATAGTCATTTTATTTACTGTCCAAAATCACTAGTGAACCTACACGTGTCTGAGTTTCTATATGTAATGTTGATAATTGTGAAATTATAAGTTTTCTTGGGTATTTTCCCTCACAGGGCTCCTTATGTATTTCTTTGGCTAGAATATAGAAGTTCTTATATAAGTAACGTGTAAATTTTAGGCCAAAACCTAATTTCAAAACAATGTTTCAGGCATCAGGCAGCATTTTCATAACCATTCATTAATAACCTTCTGTGAGTGAGTTTTTAGAGGCATTCAATTCTTCAGATGTCTGGTTCCCATCACCACCACCGTGAACAATTCCACAATTCTTGTTAACTTTCTGTAGAATGGTGCATTTCAGCACATATCCTTAAGGTCTGGACTTGCCCTAACGATTTCAAACAAAGTTAAATTTAGTTATTTAACTAGATTGAGCCATGATAGAGCTCTTCTCTTATATGTTGCAAGTCCTTGCAGATTCTCTGTGTAGAAGCAGCATGTTAGATGCAGCTTGGAACTAAGCTCTGCAGGAAATTAGATGTCCAGCAGCAGGGTTGGTGACCACTGCTCTAGAAAGAATACACTCCTATACATTTTAATGCACAATTACTACTCGCATTTTCAAAAACATTTTATGTTTTTTTTTTTTTTAACTCAGCAAAGAAATAGAAATTTAGTCAGGACCACTTCGTCAAATAAAATATTTTGCTTCTATTTGCAGTAGGTTATATTTGGTGATATGGCTCTGTTAAAGCAGCTTAAGCAGCTTAAATAAGCGCCCTAACAAATTTAGCCAATCGTATATGAAGGAGGTGATCTGCTGAGCCATCAGCTAATTGAGATCAGCTGATAACAGCTGGTGATTTGAGACTGGGGTCTGAGCTTGACTTGTGTCCTGCTCAATTTGGGCACTAAAACTGTGGAAAAAAAAAAACTGTTTATTGCCTCTAGTGGATTAACTTATTTTCACTTAGAAAATCAATAATATGTGTTGCCTACATAGTGATTTAGAGGTTTTCCCCCCAAACTATTGTTAAAAGTACATATCAAAACTCTTTTTGACCAAAAAGAGCTTAAACATCTGAAAGGTTAGAGTGCTGACATCACAAAATGGGAATGAAGTGCGTGTGCTGTGGTTTTATTCCCAACAAAAAGCTTTATATCTTCAGTTTTTGTAAAGGAGATGACAAGAAACGTTACTAAAAGCCCACAGGGTAACTAAGGTGTATGTCACTGGGAAGTGAACATTCTCCCTGACCATTGACTGAAAGCTCAAAGCAACAAATTGCGACAGATAGGCTTTATCACAGGCATAAAGAGATACACTTTTATTTATCAAACATGGCCAAAGGTAACTTAAATGAAAGCTGGCTGCAGAACACAAGAGATGAATCAGAGGTTTTCCCGACTTAGATGAGTCCGTAATCTTTCTTTCAATGTTTTTTATTTAAAGCCTCGGGGAGTAGGATGTTTCCTTTCCACGGGACGCCACAGGCAAGAAAACACACACATCAAAACCTCTTTAAAGGATCGGCACGTTCCTGGATCACGGCATGGGCCATGGTGGAGGAAGAAAAGACTCTTTCATGTGTGCGTTGGTGGAGACGGAGAGGGATGCAGTGGAACAGGAGCGAGAAATGAATCTTATACAGCAAAATGCAAATCCCAACTAACCGCTACACTCCATGCTGCTGCTGACTTATCTGAATGCAGCCTGGTGGGACGTTGTGCAGTGGTTAAGGTGTGGGGGAGCAGTAAAACAGCTTAGGCCCAGAGCACTCAGTGAGGACATCACACAATGCAGCCTCAGTGACTGTTCAGAGGTCTTATGTTGTGAGGTGGAGCAGCTGTGGACGGACTTGTTGTTCAAGCACATCCCTGCTGGATCGGATTGCAATCCAGGGAATTTGGAGGCCAGGACAACACCTTGCACTCTTCCCGCAAAATGTGTGCAGTGTGGCAGGAAGCATTATCCTGCTGAAAGAGGCCTATCAGGGAATACCATTGCCATGAAAGGGTGAACCTGGTCCACAACGTTTAGGTAGATGGTTCTACATCCACTGGCTTGTCTTCTTCTCACAGTACTTCCTGGTGCCATCACTTTCCCAGGTAAACGATGCACATGCACCCAGCTGTCCATGTGATGTAAAAGAAAACGGGACTCGTTGGACCGGGTGACCTTCTCCAAGGTCCAGCCCCAACGCTCCTGAGCCCATTTTGGGTACTTCTGACAGTGGACAGAGGTTAGCATAGGCTCTCTGACCGGTCTGTGGCTTCGCAGCCCTGTACACATCCCTCCTCTAACCATCATTAAAAATTTCTGTGACCCTTCTGCCAGTTCAGACCAGATGGGATAGCCTTTGCTGCCCTCGCACATCAATGAGCCTTGATGTATTGATGTTTTGGAGAAAGTCCAACCCAGTCACCTAGCAATAAATTCAGCCTTGGTCAAAGTCGCTCTGGTCTTCATACCTGCCGATTTCTCCCATATCCAAGTGACTACGAGAACAGACTGTTCGCTTACCATCCAGTGTATCCCAGAACTTGACATGCACATTAATAATCACTGTTACTTATTTCATCTTTGGGTGGTCATAAAGTTTTGGTTCTTCTGTCAATTTTTGTATAGAATGTTTTCTATTTATATTCTACTGTTTGTCCTGTGCCCCACATTCTTTTCCACTTCTGGTCATAAAAGTATGTCATACAGCATCAGAAATCACAAGCAAGAAAATTTAAGATTCATTCAGAGTGGTTTGGTATGAAATTGTTCACTGTAGAGAAACTTACTGACTCAGATTTTCTTTACAGTGATAATAACTGTGATAAAATGGCTGCGTCTGCAACACAAACATAGCCATTTTACTTACTATCCAAAATGACCAGTGAACCTACACTTGTCTTTAAGTTTTTACGTGTAATGTTGATGGTAAAATAGTGGTAAATCTGGTAAAATATGTATTCTTTTGGGACTATTTTGCCTTATAACGCCCGGCATGTACCTTTCTGCCATGAAATGCATTTTCAATCCATCTTCATCTCATCAGATATATCAGATACAGTGTACTTGTGACCATTTAATGTGATAACTTTCTGTGATGTAGCTTTTAGAGGCATTAAACAACAATTTTGACTCTTATTGACTGAAAATTATTAAAGTAATCATCACAAAAGAGTGAGACTTTTCATATTAGAGGACTTTGTTCAATACAATATGAAACAACTCACTTATGAATATCAATGAATCAATGAATATACCTACCACTGTAATTACAGAAATTCTGGAATCAGCCTCAATTCCAATTCTGTAAGTCAATTATACACGTTTTACTCTCACTTCCAAAAATGAAAACACAGGGAATGAGATTTAAAAAAATAAGATAAATAAAACATACAACACTAATTATGTTCATAATGACCAGTACGTTTCTCTAGAGTGAACCATTCTGAACGCCCTTAAATTATGCAGACTTTTTGAAAAATCAGTGGAATTCCTCTTCTAACTATTCCAGATTTTGTTCTGCATATTGAGTCAAATATAGAAAATATTAGGACTTTAAACATCCCTACAGATAGTCACGTTAATGTATTTAATATATGAATGAAGTGCTGGATCCAAACTGGGAGTAGCCGGTTCCAGATCTGGCTTGTTCCAGCACCAATTAAGTCTTGTTGGAATTATTTGTTAGCCACAATAGCCACACAAGATGAAAAACAAAATGAGCAAACTTCGCGCACCAAACATGTCTTGGCTGGTCGTAGGACAAATGTGATTTTTTGGGATCAACTATTAGAAAAATTAAGTCAGAAATTGTTACATTAAATTACAGTATATTATTGCAATGAGGCACCAAATTATTTTTTTCTTTGTGTCTAAATGCATGGAGATATGTTAAAAACTGCATGCACCAGCCTCCTTGGCCAACAAACAGTCAGCACCCACTTTTACCTCCGCCCACTGGGACAAAACCTGGCCTTTATTAGAGTGATGCACATGCCCCAAACTTCCCCTTTCTGCCTCAAACACACAATCTCCGCCCAGCTTCGGACGCGGACGGCTTCTACTGTCATCGGATTCTGTCATTGCTCTCTGTAGCAGATGCAAGTTAGACTGGAATCACAGCAGGAGATGTGAAATTGCATTTGCATGGCAGGCTAGAAGTGCCCCAGACTCTTAATCACAGGCTTTAGATCTTAATAAGCGGTTAGATAAATCATCATGAGGAGCTTTAAATGACCCTGTCTTATATGTGGTATGATCGGCTGGACGTTTTGCTCCCCTTCACATTGTAAGAATGCCACACTAGGGTTACTGAAGTGTTCAGAAATAGCTAATCGTTGAACATGAAAGGGTAATTTCATAAGTTCATAATTTTAAAGGGGCAATCCGACCCAAAATGAGAAATTTAACCATTACATCTGTGGTCAACATGTCTACATGCCTCCTAGAGCAATGCCAGAATAGTCTCCTCCACAATATTTTCTGGTTGAAAGGCTAGAAAAAAATTCTGATGATGTATTTTGAAGGTGGGAGGGAACTTTAGAAAAAATACAAGCACTTCAGGGTGGATACTTGAGGATCGGCTGTTTTTAAAGTGTGTTTTTACTAATAGAAAGCTGAATATAATGTCTACATCAGAGACTATGCTGTGTTTCTTTATCTCAGTGGGGGAGGGTGTCAATGACTGCATGACGTATATGCTTAATGCACGTTGGGTATTGTAGTTAGAGACCAATGATGGATGAGAACACTAAAAGGAAACAAAATCAAGAATTCTGTCAAACTAATGAGACTAAGGGATGCAAAGCTGCACTACAGAATATTACAAAACATGATAAACAGCATTAATCATCGGTTCTATGCCCTTTAATGTATATTAAGGTAACAACATTCTATTTAAAGTAATTTTTGATTGTTTCTGTTTGTTCATTTGTCATGGAAATTAAATGTTTACCAATGTAAAGGGCAGTCAGCATTTTCAAATAGTGTAAAAACTTAACCTAAAAAATTAAGGTTACAAAGTCATTGTCTATCAGTGATGTTGTGTATGTGAGGGTCCTGCTTTAGGAGTTTATACAGTCATGGCCTATTTCATCTCCTACGTTCAACTGCTGTGAATGTAGAAGACCAGACATATCATATCATAAAAATGACCGTGCTTTATATCCGTATCTATCTTATTAACAGTTTTAATGAACCTCAGCAACAAAATTAATTGGAATAAACAAATTAATAGATAAATATGACAGCCAGAACTGTTCTCATTAACTCATAAAAGAGCTCAGCTGTGTGTGTATTTAGCCCAGCGTGTGAGAATGTGTCCAAAAAAGTGTTATCTTTTATTTTTTACAGTAGAAACGTAATTTGTATGGAAGCCCAATTCTGGCAATAAAAATAGCCATAAGTCATAACAATGAGAAAGTTTTCTAGAATTATGACCTGTTATCTTAAAATTATGACACAGAATGTTTGTTATCTCATAACAATGAGACAATAACTCTTAATTATGCCTTAGTATCTCATAATTGCTAATTAGTATCTCATAATTATGACTTCCTATCTCATAATAATGAGCTGCCATGTCATAATTATGATTTATAATCTCATAAGTATGAGATTAGGCTCTCTCATAATAATGCAATTCTATCTCACAGTTATGACTTAGTGTCTCATAATTATGACTTGCTATGTCATAATAATGAGATCCTGTCTCATAATTATGACTTGCTATATTGTATTGATAAGATCTCATAATGTGGAGAAAGTTTCTCATGATTTTGACTTAGTATCTCAATTATGACTTGCTATATCATAATGATGACTTACTATTACATGACAATCACTTACTATGTTACTATGTCTCATAATAATGAGATTCTATCTTGTAATTATGACTTGGTATCTCATATTTATGACTTGCTATCTCATAACAATGAGATCCTGTCTCATAATTACTACTTAGCCTCTTTCATAATAATGAGCTGCCATGTCATAATTATGATTTATAATCTCATAAGTTTGACTTGCTATCTCATAATAATGACATTCTATCTCATAATTATGATTTGGAATCTCATAATTATGACTTGCTATGTCATAATGAGATCCTGTCTCATAATTATGACTTGCTATATTATGATGATGGTGATATCTCATGATATGGAGAAGGTTTCTCATGATTTTGACTTAGTATCTCACAATTATGACTTACTACATCATAATTATGACTTAATATTACATGATAATTACAACATAGTAAGTGATTAAGACTATGACTTAGTATCTCATAATAATTCATAGTCATTCATTATTATGAGACCTTAAGCCATAATTATGAGAAACCTTCTCATTGTTATGACATACTAAGTCATAATTATGACATACTCTCATTATTAAATATGGCCTTTATACTACATGGCCATTTTTCAAGCTGCAGAAACAGGCTTTCACAAATTTATCAGATCTAATCCAGATGCTAAAGAAAAATGTCCACGTTCAACATACCTGCCTGCTTGTAAGACACCAGATAGGGTGAAGAGTCCAAAATCAGTGATGACCACTTTGCCATTGTCGTAGAAGACGTTCTTAGATTTCATGTCCTTGTGAAGGATTCCTTTGGCATGCAGGTAGCCCATGCCCTGCACACAAACAAACACACACAAAATGTTCCAAATGTATCAGAGTCGCTCCACGTTTTCAGTAGATACAGCAGATTATGCTACTTTCTCATCACAAATCGATAAAACCTCCACAGTAAATGACTTGAGCTGCTTTTTCCCAGCATGAACAAAACCACTCACAAATGCCTGCAATATCAGAAGAGATAAATCAAGAGATATTGCAGAAGGATGAATATGAGAAACATGGGGAAAATCAGGTTTTTATAAGGGCCTTAACCACGGTAGATATGGAAGGAGTGGAGCCATACCTTCACCATCTCCTGCGCGATTTGTCTGGTCTTGTTGACGTCGAGGATGACTTTAGCGTCTCTTATTACTGCGTAAAGCGTCCTCCCTTTACACAGACTAGAAGAGACAATGGAAAACAAGTTATGCGCAGCAGTAGCCATTGCATCCCCTACATGGCATGGGCGCAGAAGTCGACAGCGTGATTTGAAAGCCGGTTCAGGCAGCATTTCTCACAGGATGCTTATCAACACCACAGCTGTAGGCATATGAATGTAACGCCAACGTTGGCTGCAAGGCACTGGGGGTGGCATTCAGATGAGATACACTGAAATTTCGTGTTCGTCTACAGAGTGGATGGGCAAGAGAGGGACAGAATTCACACTGTCTTAGTGTTGTAGAACTCAAACCTCAAAAGTTCTTTATGGAGTTGTCTCATTCCTCTAGAACTTGTGTGGCATTTGTAGTTGACAAATTAAATACTGTCACCAATACTGATTTTAAGGAGTTCAAAAACTGACACTTATTGACTGAAAACCAAAAGTAATAATCATAAATGAGCGAGACTTTCATATTAGAGGACTTTAAATATACATAGCACAGTGTAATTCCAGAAATTCTGGAATTAGCTTCAATTCCATTTCCAAGAGTCAATTATACACATTTTTATTCTCATTATAACTAAAATAAGATAAATAAAACATACAACACTAATTACATTCATAATATACCATTATGATTCATGTTATGAATGATAGGGACTCTTGACATATTAACTTCACGTGCTATCGCCTCAGTTTTTTTCTCAGGAACATAAGATATCAGTTTAATTCAGCAATAGATCATGGTCTCAAGAGGTCCTTGGGCATAAGAATCTATGGAGGCCACCCTACAGCCTAACAGTAACACAAAAAAATAGACCTAAAAAATAAACAGCTTATGTATGTTTGTTTATGTGCACTTTGAACAGCAGAAAATAAATAAGTTAACAAATGAAACTACTGTTTGTGAAATTCTCCTTTAACGTGCAGCAGCCTATTATTCCTGCACAGTTATATTCCACATATAATTGATGATGATTTTAAATAGAGTGGCTGGGTGTGGGCAGAAAGACCTTTACCTCTTTTATTTAGTCATCACATAAAGAGTTCTTTTGCAAAAAAATGCAACCTTTTAAAAAAACATGCTGATTGTCGAGTTATTTTTAACACACAGCTCGTTCTGGACCCTAAATACGTTTTGTCACTAAAGCTGTTTTTGTTCATTGTCAAGGCATTGCAAGTTCACGTTTTACAGCAGAATCAGTCAAACATCAGCGCTGTTCTTTAGCAGAACCCAATGAATCCGTTCAGTGAATCAATGCGCAGTATTCCAGTCAGGTGACACAACACTGCCGCAAACTGTTTGAGGCAGGATCTCAAATAGCTCCCTTCTCCCTACAAAGTGCAGCACATAGGTCTTAAAATAACGCCTACTGCATCTAAACAGAGCACAGTGAAAGAATGTATAGCTCTGTTTTGTGTTTAGAGCTGTTATATGTCATTATGTTCAGTACTGTATGTGCCTGTACTGTGATTGCATTTAGGACATTCTGTTCTGCCTATTTTTGTTTATCCCTACATGGTCATGTCTGTCACACCTGTCGCTTGTCATGTATAGGCTGGGCCTGATCTTGGCATGAGTCCAGCTATAAAACTGCGTCAGTCCATTGTTTTATGGGCTGGCTAGGTGTCTGGTACCTGCACACAAGAATAAACTTCAATTCTTCAGACATACGGCTGGTTCCCTGGTTTGGGTCGCGGTTTGGACGCTTCGACAGTATGTCTAACAAAGAACCATTTGGGATTCAGCTGTGTGCACAATTCCATACTGGAGATAAAGTGCGATATTTGGGTGTAAAAGTAACATTTCATAACTCACAAAGTGCACTATGTAGGGAGCAGTGAGCCATTTGAGACTCAGCCTTAAGATTTTCCAAAGTATGATCTTATAGATGTTTAATATTGCACATTAATGGCCTTTCTGTTGCAATTTTCAGCACTTTACCTGCTTGTTTTATGTTAAAAAAAGCTAGATATTGCACTTAACTTGTATCCTTTGCATGGCTTTGTTTAACATTGGATCTGCTTTTGCCAAAAAAGTAAATCATTTTAATGAAGTTTAATTTTGAAAGTTACCTGTGTTTTGTTGAGTTATTTTTACTTAATCAAAACAACCCAACTGCAGGTTGATTGATGTTACCTGGAATGCGCAAAAAAAAAAAGATATCTGTTTTTGCTTATGAACTCTTCACATCTTCCACCATGTGAGGTATTCAGCAGAATATCTCACGGGGCATATGCATGCCACCTCCACATGGAACCGAGTCACAAAAACCTGATTCTCAAATGCCTGGACTGAGAGGACTGACTCTTTTGGCAGCCTCAGTTTCACCTTAACAATGTAGGACTTTGTCTGTTGGGCACTAGTCTAGAACTCAGCTTGAGCTGTTCTGGATTTGCTCAGTGTGACTCTAATGCAGAGGCTCCAGGCTTCACCCCTGCAGGGTGGAGGGAATAGAGGCAGCGCCCACTGTGCCACCTGACGCTGCTGTCTGGGTCTGACCCTAGGCCTGTTCTCACCCTGCTGAAATCCATATTCATTAGGGTGAGAGCTCTGAAGTGATCATTTGGTAAAAAATCTGATTAACACAATTTCTCCCCTTTTCCCAAATGTAGTCAAGCAGTCAAAACATGTTTTGCCTGGTGTTTGCTTCTGTAGTTTCACAGTGGAGCTCTGAGGCTAGTATAGCTAACAAGTAATGGAAGCTTAAACTCCACCAGTTAGCACTGTGCAAACTGCATGCTGAAATGTGTTTCTGACCCTGCATGACAATATGAGCCATAAAAATGTACAAACAAGATTCAACACGCAAGATGGCTGTTACTACTGTATGAGCTATACAACATACTTTTGTCCATTTTTTTTGATAATTGCATTACAGGTCTGCACAAACATGAAGCCTAAGCCCAACCCATATCCATATCTTTGAGTCCTGACCCAACCAGGTGCGACTGGTACTGCTAAATCATTCAGATAGACAGATTTAACTGATTTAACAGCCTCCTTTTCTTGCATCAAATACCATGTTTGGTAAATCCCCGTCCTGTGTGTGGTAAGTGGGTTTGGAAGTTGGAATCCAAATAAGTGAAGAGTACATTCACATGTTGAGGTTCTACTTATGTTTGAAATGATTTTATTGCAAGACGTTTTAGCTTTTAATAGTAGGTTTTTTTTTTTATTTGCAATGGATTTTACAAGGAATTCACAATTTAGACGTGTGAAAATGATTTTACTAGTAATAATTTCTTACAAGGAAAAAGAGAATTTTTAATAGTCAATACTTAATATTTAAAAATGAAAAAAATCAAAAAATAGGAATTAAAGCTAAAATGGTGTGCCATAGTAATCAGAATCTCAGCATGTTAATTTAATTTTAATTGTACTAAAAACTATAAAAATATTATTGAATTATTTGATTGAGAAATTAAATCCTATGTACTAAAACATAATTCCTACAATTGAAAGTGGAATTTTAAAATGCTGTAATACATTTTTTGTCAATTCATTTTTATTCATCTTTAGTAATATGAATATGTATTAACTCATTTGCATATTTATTCTGATTGGCTCTTGCCTAGAATGTAAAAAATAACACAGCATTAAAGAGACACTGAATAGCTTTATAAATATTAAGCTTTATGAACAACTCTTATTTATTGCGTCGCACATTTTGAGTGATGGTGCACTGTTACCACCAACCTTTATGAATCTGGGCCAAAGACACTGCACATTTAATACTTACATAATTATATCTTCAAACAAAACTATATCCAGCACATTAAAAAAAAACACAAATCATTAAAAAAAAAAACTCAAGATAATGATGATGATGATGAAAATCTGGCCCAAACCTGGCCTGAATCCTAGAAGTAGTTACTAGCACCTCCAATTGATTTTTTTAGCAACGATTCTCAGAGCACCTCTCTGGACCTCTACTGACACAGGTCCTCCCCAAATATGGGTGAGGTTAAAACTACAGGTAAACATCCAGTTAATGATGTTCATTACTCTACACACTTTCTCCTGAGGTCAGTCCACTACTGCCCTTTCTGTATGAAAATGTAGGTGAATCACCTCTGCACTATTTTCAAGTGCTACTAATGTCAACACGACTCACTTAAACAACCTCTGGCTTGGACCTTCCCTGTATAATTATGCTGTACATGGAAGAGCTGCTTGTTTGCTTTTCTGATGAAAGGCCACACAATTATTCCACGCAATATGAAAACCAATCAATAAACAGTCACTCATGGCAACGCAAAGACAAACAATCAATATTTATGTTCCTTGCATGCTTATAGCCAGGCCGAGTCCATTTCTCTCAATTCCAGCTCAATTTGGCCCTTTTAGGACCACGGCTCCTGGTTAAGTGCTTTAAATTGAACAATTACAACTTTTGACCTTTTTTCAGGTACAGTGAAAACAGCTCTTGCTACAAAACAGCTAAACAAAGATTACACAGCTATTTGCTTTAATTTGCTACAGTCCTGGATTTGCAGCAATGCAACTGTTCATTGCTGTTTTGAAGCACTTCAGCGCGCTTCGAGTGGTCTTTGGAGTGACCCGGTCACAAGAGGAAAAGTGTGTAAATTGGTATTATTGTATAAACATTTCCACTGACAAGCCAGATACAAACAAAAACACACTTTCTCTGGTGCATTTATAGTTTTATGTACACTAGTATAGCAGCGCTCTTGAATATCTCCCAGTCAATCTTTTGGCACAGAAGAAACATGAAACCCTAGTTAGCACATCAGTGTGCAGCACCATTAGAAGCTTTAGAAGTCACCAGTAACAACACAATCACATTGTAGTTTTTATTACAATGTGATATTATTTCTCACTTACACCGATCAGGCATAACATTATGTCCTTGTTTCTACGCTCATTGTCCATTTTATCAGCTCCACTTACTATATAGGAGCTCTTTGTAGTTCTGCAGTTACAGACTGTAGTCCATCTGTTTCTCTGCATACTTTGTTAGCCCCCTTGTACCCTGTTCTTCAGTGGTCAGGACCCCCATGGACCCTCACAGCAGTAACAGCACTGCAGTGACACTGATGTGGTGGTGGTGTGTTAGTGTGTGTTGTGCTGGTATGAGTGGATCAGACACAGCAGTGCTGCTGGAGTTTTTAAACAATGTGTCCACTCACTGTCCACTCTATTAGACACTCCTACCTTGTCTGTCCACCTTGTAGATGTAAAGTCAGAGACGATAGCTCATCTGCTGCTTCACAGTTTGTGTTGGTCATCCTCTAGTCCTTCATCAGTGGTCACAGGACGCTGCCCACAGGACGCTGCTGGCTGGATATTTTTGGTTGGTGGACTATTCTCAGCCCAGCAGTGACACTGAGGTGTTTAAAAACTCCAGCAGCACTGCTGTGTCTGATCCACTCAGACCAGCGCAACACACACTAACACACCACCACCACCACCACCACGTCAGTGTTACTGCAGGGCTGAGAATGATTCACCACCCAAATAGTACCTGCTCTGTGAGGGTCCATGGGGGTCCTGACCACTGAAGAACAGGGTAAAATTGGGCTAACAAAGTATGCAGAGGATACAGAATATAAATCAAATGTAATTTTTAATTCATTGCTAATTCTGTAATCAATAATATAACACTAATAAATCTACAGCACCAGCAGAGATTAAGCTTAATTAACTTATTATCTATAGTTTAGGTTTATCTATATATTCAGATTAACAGTTCCTGGCTTAGTTTTACAGTAAACCTAGGTTAAATTTAATCCAGTAGCTTCATTACTTTAAACTCGAATTTAAACTTTGTTTAGGGATAAGTTGGTTGATCTTGCTATTAAGACGAACAGCTTGGCAGATAGTCAACAGGCTAACTGGTTAAAAGGCTAGTCAAATAATATTCAGTCTTATGCTTTAGATTTGAGTATTTATGGAGCATTAATTGTAAAACTGCAATATATAGAGTAACATACAGGGCTGGGTTTCTCAAAAGCATCTTAGCACAAAGACGAATCGTAAATGGCAGCCTGAGCATCACAGCGAACACTCTCTCTATCAGTTAAGATGATCTTAACACTAAGATGCTTTTGGGAAACTGGGCTCAGAGCATTTGTATTTAAAATATTTCACCAGCAGGTTTTGTACATAATTTAAACATTTTTCTCAGTGCTGGCTAAATGGCTCCGCCTGAGACTTAGCCTAGGCCTTATAACGGTACACTGTTTAAATGTCTAAACTCCTTCACTGCGAGCTGGTTTTGTGTCCATATGATAGTTTTCACTTAAAAGAGAAGAAAAAAGTATAGATAATGATTAGCATCGAGAGTAAGATTGTTGCTGTTTATTTATACTGCTGAATCCATCATAGTGGACAATAAAAATGAATCACAGATTAAGGCTTTAATTGCAGATTTGTTAATCCATGACTAAAATGAAGTGGTGCAACACAACTCGATTTAAAATCAAACAATTCCTTTATTAGCTCTAAACTGCTTCTTGACCCACCCACACACTTCTAAAAGCTAACAGGTGTCAGCGGAGATGCAGGCCAGGCTGCCTGCTGAGTGCAAAGATGCTGCTGATGTTTCTATACATCGTTACCCTTTTCACACTCTTTTCGACAGAACTCCTTGTTTACTGTCAAAAGGGCTGGAGAGGGAAGTGGGGTTGGAGGGGATGGTCAAAGAATGACATCAGCATTTTACAAATTGCGTGTATCTGAAGTAAACAGTCAATGGAACAGGTCAATATGTCAACCGTTATTGCTTGTCAGTGAAAAAACTGAAACTAGAACTTCTGCCTTCTACATTCCTGAAACAGATGCCCCAACGTGATGCCACAGAAAAAACATGTTTGCCTACCTAAAAAGCATATTTAGGTTTCAAAGGCCCGATCCCATTTCTTATTTTTACCCCTACCCCTTGTTTTTGAGTGGCACCTTGCCCCTTGTGACTGAGTTAAAAGGGGTAGTGGTTGAAATCTTCCCCTATGAAATGGGACCCTCAAATAAAAAAGATTACTTCAACAGGCTACTAGTGGTGCTCTGTAGGCGACCCTGCCAGTCTGCAGTGACAGCAGAGGAGGGAAGTTCAGCTCCTCACTGCTGGGCTTTAATTACATTTAAGAACTCACATGCCTTCAAAGAACGGAAGAACTGGCTTCTTGTTCGAATTTTCCCATTCCATCTTAAATGGACCATTTAAGGTGGAACGGGAAATTCACCTAGCTAGCTACCGAGACATCATCATACTACTAGCACTTTTTTTATTATTGCTATGAAGAAAACTACCATAATACATTAAAATGACATTAAAGTTAGATAATACAATGGTTATTGTAATTTTTTAACAGAGAAAATTCTCATATTTGTGGGTTTCTTTGGTTGCTTGTGCAGCCATCTTGGCGGTTTTGACCCATTCTCATAACACTCAGTTTAGAGTGCACCTCTGAAAAACCTCCGTTTGGAGGGCCACGCACCCCTAACACTTCGCCCTAACCCTCCATCTCAGCAAAAATCAAGACACCCTACCCCTAGATGTGAACACGCAAAACAGAGAGGTAAGGGCTGAGTGGTATGGGGGATGGGTAAAATGGAATTAGGCTAAAGAAACTTCACATGATATAAAAGTTCTTTACCAAAATAACGGTTCTCCCAAGAACCTTTACATTATGTGGAGATTAGTTAAATTTTAAAATGGTACCTTCATTTCACTAAAAGGCCCTTTAGGGAAATGGTTCTTCTATCGCATCGCACAAAGAACCCTTTTTGCCATTTTTATTTTTAAAGGTTATGTTCTTCCTTGTGCTGAGTGGCAAAAATGTATTATAATTTAAAAAAAGTTTAATTTTTTGACATAATTTGACCGACTGCTCGTGTGAAAATATAATGACGAACGGAACAACAGAATTACCTGTTCAGAATGAACTGAAACAAAATCTTGTTATATTAACTTCCATTGTAGTTTAAGAAATGTTCATTCCTTCTCCTACAAAGTTACTATTCTGCTAATTATTCTAAGTTTTGGTCTGACAATGACAATAAGCAGCTTTAAGAAACAGATACGTTCAACATGAAAACAGCACCAAAATGAGAACACCAGTGGGCACTGACTAGATGTGTAGAGTAAAGATGATGTCTCACCTGGTGATGATGGCCAGGTGCGGAGGGCTCATGCAGGCGCCCATGAACAGCACCACGTTCTCGTGCCGTGTGTTCCGGTACGCCATCACCTCCCGCTTAAAGGCCTTCAGCTGGTCCTCATTGTCCCGCTCGATGTCAATGAGGCGGATGGCCACCTCTCCGTGCCAGCGGCCGTGGTACACCTGCCCAAAGCGGCCCTTGCCTATCAGCTCTCCGATCTCCAGCTGCTCGAAGGGGATGTCCCACTCCTGCAGGAAGATGCTGGTCTGGCTGGCTTTGCGGGGGAAGTTGCGCGCCGACAGCAGGGACAGGTTCATCTCCTCGAACTCGTCGGCCGAATCCCCCGCTTCATCATTCCCCTCCTCATTCTGATCAAGAAAGAGAGAACAGGCTGAAATTATTCCATGAAGCGAGACTTCAGAGGTAGCTAAAGTCAGCAAATGCTGAAACTACAGTTTTGTACTACTGCAGTGAAACAAAGCTTGCTTGACGTGTTGGCTTTGTAGCTCTACTGCAAAACTAAAGAAGCACTTTTGGCAAAAACCAACTTTTCAGTTATGAATGCACTGATCAATCAGCATGTAACATGATGTATCCATGAAGTATTTCAACCTAGATTTAGACCCCATCGCAGCACTGAAACAGCATTACCAAGAATTGCCAGTGATTTACTGTTGTCATCTGACAACAGATGCATCACTATCCGTGTGCTTCTATTTGATACTGCAGACATGACTGAAAATGAGTTAACAGACTCACTCTGTCTCCTAGTTTAGATCCTATTTGACCAATCACTATCAGTTTGCTGGTGTAAATAATGAATTTGCTGAGCTTGCCAAAGTAAAATGCGAGGTTCCACAAGGGTTGGTCCTGGGCCCATTATTATTTTCCCTCTATATGCTCACACTTACGGTATAAATTTCCATTACTATGCTGATGACACTCAGCTAAACAAAAAGACGCCACAGTATTATTTCCTCCACACACACACACACACACACACACACAGTTTAGTGCTTAAAGGAAAGTATATCAATTGTATGTGACAAATGAGCTCATTTTTTCAGTCACATGTGTGCTACAGCATAAGCATGACTCACATCTGAAGTAGGTTCAACCTCGATCTGCAGCAGGGGGTTGCCTTTGTTACTGTTAGAATAAAGAAAGAGAGGAAAATCAGTTACATCACTGAACAGATGCTACACTTCAAAGATGTTTTCATCAGTGTAATATAAAGCTTATCAGACAAATATAACACTGAAAAACCAATTTCATTACTATGTCACTTATTTTGTGTCTGTACAAAAGGTTTCCAATTTATTTTATAGTTGTATTATTTATTTTTTATAGTTGTAACAGCAAACATTTTAGAAAAGTTTAACCAAAACTCCCTATGCTGCCTTGCATGTTTATAGATATAATGCATGGCTCATTATGCAATGTCACCTCATATTCTATTGTTTCACAAAACAGACAGTGGTTTTCAGGCTGGACCTTAATGTCACGGCTGGCTTACTAGGATTCTGCCAACATCTACTACTAAGCAACATGATTGCAAGCTTGTATTCAATGGACCAATAGAAAGGGTCCAAAATTTCCTGGAATAACATCTTGTTACATTAACTACGTTAATTTTCCTTCCCCTGTAAAGTTACCATTTTGTTACAGCAATAATGAATAATGTATAATTATAATTTAACACTCATTTAAACCTGGATGTTGATATGTATGTGCAAACTGAGATCATACAACCAGAACATAAAACCAGTTCAGTTTTCAGATAAATGTACAAAATGACTCTGAAATGTTAGTCCAGTGCGCTTCGCATGATACTAATTATAAATAAATAGAAACCTGTGAATAAAAAATGGGAAATGTGTCCAGAATGATAAACAGAGCCTGTATAATGTTTTGTATAATGTGCAGAGTAGCATAGAACAGGGTTTGAATCCCCACTCAGGTAAGCACACCATGCAGCACCAATAAGAGTCCTTGGGCAAGACACCTAATGCTACATTAGCTTTTCTTTGTAACGATTAGAAACTGTATGACACTCTGAATGAGCTTGTCTGCCAAGCGCATTAATGTAGAATTGAGAAGCTGTAATCTAGTGGAAATCAATGCTAATGGCATGAATAAAATTCAAGAAAATAGATTTTGTTAAGAATACATTTTCTTTTTTAACCAAATTCCTGAAATATCTAATATAATAATCTAAAAATACTGCTAGTTAATAATATTTAAATTTTATAGGGAAAGTGACTGCAAACTTTTGCCAATAAAGTACATGCTGGTAGTCTTAACCTCAAACCTGGTTCAAAGATTAAAGTAAAAGTAAGCCCTTATGTGAAAGGGGATCAATGTTCTATAACCATTCGCTTGGTCATTAGCTCCACGCTCGAAACTTCGGACTGTTGGCTCTCAATGACTCACTCTCTTGTCTGTGGTTTGAACAGAGCAACACATTCCTCCAGCAGCCAGTGGAGACAGAGCCTAGCAGATAATGACTGCACACCCTGCTAAGCAGGCAGAGGGCTGGTCATTAACCCATAGCCTTGCGCATTGAGGGCCCAGAGACCTAGGAGGCCTCACCAGTGAGAGCAGTCAAGAGGGGGCTTTTGCCGCTAATTAAATCAAAGGAGCGTGCGCTTGTTGGGTCTGTAGTGAGGCGTGCATCTCATCACAAACCGCGGCTGCTCCACTTTCATCAAGAAACAGAGACGCTCCGTCACTCTGCCCTTAGATTGCTTTGGTTAGATATTTATTTTGTGCAGCAATGTCAGCATAAACATGTGGACTGTGACAAAGTTGTCCTATTCAAGAAAATGGGGCATAATGCTAAACAAATCGAATACAGACCGAGGTTGACTCAGTCCACATGTAGCATAGAAATACAGTTTGTATGGTAGCATTCATTTGACTTCCGTTAATGCAAGGAGACGTTGACTTTTATGGGCCTTTGACTTCTCCCAAACACTCTCAGATCCGGTTGGCATCATCACTGTAGCGTGAAGTGAAGGGCATCGCTGCGCTTGCCCAAAGTGTGCGCCTCGCGTCTTCTCGCGTGTCTCAGTTTTAGCGACGGAAATATTTTTGCTCCAATAATTCGCTTATTTTCAAAACGTTCATGCCCCCCATAAATAGACACAAGCAGTGATGTAAGTGTCTGTCATGTCTGTGCGTGCAGTGACCCCGGCTCTAAAACTGGATACTGGCCGGAAGATTACAGAAATAGGCCCCGGCTGTTTTCGAATAATCTTTCGCCTATTTTCACACAATATTTACACATTTTGTTTATGTAATGCATTGAACACAAAAACAATATGCTAAATTCTCATACACCGGTTTACTGCTTTGAAAACTAGGCCTATTAGTCAGTTATTAACCTTCAGACTTACAGTACAAAAGTCAGAGACTACCCTTGTTTACTGTAATTTCCAGTCAAAACGGCCATTAACATTCATACTTCCAGGAGATGTTTCTGCGGAGATCAGATGTAAGATCACTTGCATAAGGAAGGGGAATGTTGAAAGAATTGAAAAGAGCTCAAAAAATTACTAAAAGATACAGAGAAAATTGGATTCCTAACTCCCAACAACTGTGTAAGACCTGAGCACCGAAACTGTCCCCATCAGACAAACAGAACTTAAAAGTTTATATCATCTTTAAACGAGAGGAGAAATTTGAGCTCCACTCACAGAAAAATGAAGAAAATTTGCAGCAGAACACCTAAAGTGGCCGTCTGACATGTACAGTAAGGTTTCATGGACTGATGAACCTTTGTATTTGGGATTATTTGGATTGTGAGAAGCAGAAAGTGCAACCAACTTCTAAGACCAATAATACCAGTCTGCAGAGCCGCAGAGGCACAGTTTCACCCCAGCAGTTTCAAGCCAGTAGTATTCAGCACATGTGCCGACACTTGTTTTGTTTTTTTCTTTAGCAAGTTTTAGACTAATCAACATTTCAGTCATTTATGTGAGTTTCCAATAAATTTGTAAAACATTTGCGCTGTGCTAAGCTTATATTTTAAGATTTGGGCTAAAACAAACTAGTTTGAACGCATATAGAGATTCACAGGGTTAATACTACACTACAGCTTCTATGGCCTGGTTAAACTAATGGGTTAAGTAGAAATATAGCTCAATTAACTTAACCTTAACATAGGGCTTTATGTGTACCCTTACATTACATGTGCAGGAACAAAACTTTACCTTAAGCAGCATAAACTGAGGATAATATTAAGCTTTAGGCTAAACACACACTTTAGTTTTTGAACACGTCCCAGTTGAAAAAATCCACAGAAACCATTAAGCGTATCTGTTGGTTTCTGATGGTTTTGTAAATTGGTTTGGCTTACGGTTTAACTGGTTACCAATGATTGATTCATACACTGGCATCGATATCCCTTCCTGAATGGTAATATGCATGACTACACATACAACCAGCACAAACAGTCGCTGTTTACATTAGAGACGTTACAAATGAGCAGACCAGCCACTGGTTGAAGGGGCTCTTCAGTCAGACCTTTCTCTCTAAGACTGAAGTTTGCAGGTGAAAAATCTCTAATTACACTGAAGAATTGAAAGCAAGTTCACCAAAAAAGAATGGAAGCTGCAAAAAGGGAAAGATGGAGTGTTAAATGTTTGTTTTCTGATGTTGAAAAACATACTGACTTTTGCCAAGAAACTACTATGTAAGTTAATTTGTGAAGAACTGACCTAAAGAGCAGATGATGCTGTGGAATATGTAAACAATTCAGAATAAGCAATTACGCATTAGCTATAGAAGAAGATTTTGAAACAGCCTGATCACAAGTGTTAGTTTAGTATAGTGTCACCATAAACACCCCAACTCTCTTTCTAACATGTGCACATACTTACCCAGGCTCTGACAGCACAGGATGTAGGATAACCTGAGGAGCTCTACTGGGAACCTCTGGGGCCACATCTACATACACATACAGACAATAAAATCATTACAAATTAAACACTGACTTTATTAGCTGCTGTCTGGTTGATATTGGATTTGTTACAAATGATATGATGGCAAACTGGCCAAGCGCACTAGGCTTGATATATTTAACCTCTTGTGCCATTTTCATATGCAAATGGGACGCATTATGCCCACATCTTATGTGGGAAACTGGCACACAAGCCTAAACGTGCAGGTTATGGGCTGTGCTTATGGAAAACTGCAAATTGTGTCTCTCTCCCTCATGTATATGCAAATGCAAAATGTGGGAGGATTGCATAGAAAATGGGTGGAGATATCAGATGTGAGGGCTGGTATTTCAAATTCTGATCGGTTTACTAACATTTTACAACTAGCTGCGGCCTGTTTTTGCCTTTCAAAGCCAGGCATAAATTTGCGGTTGTGTCTCAAAAGCGTGTTGACAGATTTCTGTTAACAGCGGCAGCAGCCATCATTGCATGAAATAATGTTTTTCAGTAGAATAACATTATTTAATCTCTCAGAATCAGATGCATGTAGTAGAGAAGATGCAGCGCAAAATGTGCTGTGATGGAGCCACAATGTACACTCGCGGTCCATGCAATTCCATTTTCTTAGCTGAAGTAAAATAACACGCCTGTAGAATGTTTTGGTGGGAATGAATTTGATTCACTAGCATGACTTTCTCTCTTTGTGCCACTGATCTTTCATTTTCTCTGTTGTCTTGAGCTTGTTGACTCCGTCTTTTAAACCCAACACCTCACAAACATGCAGTCGGTAGGCAGTCCTGTGCACAGTTTATGGCAGGGAAAGTGGGAAGTACTGGGTGGGCTGGAGCCCCAGATTTCAGGATTGTTGAACTGCAACTGCTAAAAGCAATATGTGTGCTTGTTGTATGATGCTGTTCGTATTTTTATGTTTTGTTTATATATGTAAGGTCAAGTCAAATCATCTTTATTTATGTAGCAGATTTAAATATGTACACACACACACACACACACACACACAGCATACACACAGCAGCACTGCTGTGTCTGATCCACTCGTACCAGCACAACACACACTAACACACCACCACCACGTCAATGTTACTGCAGTGCTGAGAATGATCCACCACCCAAATAGTACCTGCCTTGTGAGGGTCCATGGGGGTCCTGACCACTGAAGAACAGGGCTAACAAAGTGTGCAGAGAAACAGATGGACTACAGTCTGTAATTGTAGAACTATAAAGTGCACCTATATAGTAAGTGGAGCTGATAAAATGGACAATGTTATTAAATATTGAAATATAGATGTACAATATATAGTATATATATATATATATATATATATATATATATATATATATATATATATATATATATATATATATATATATATATAGTATGTATATATAATATATTGATATTGTATGTTTTCTTTTTTTCAATGTGTTTAGCAAGTAAATAGAAATTATGCACAAAAAGTTGGCAGAAAATTTAAATAAATGTTTTGGACGTGTTATTTTCACTTAGACAATCAACAGAACACGTCATTTGACCAACTTCTACGTATGACTGCATGTACACTCATTTGCCATTTTATCAGAACACCCACCACATATTTGCAATCACAGTCTGTAGCTCGACTGTAGCCCAATTTATCAGCCCCCTTCTACCCCGAACTTCACTGGAAAGAGACTTCCATGTGTGGGGTTTCATTCTCAGCAGAACAGAGATGCTGACATACGATTGTGTGTAGGTACAAACGTACCCAGGTCAGTGAATGTTGAGATATCAGAGCCCATGCTGCCCTTCCACCACAAGTAAGCCTTCCATCATGTCCTTTCTGCTTTCTGCATGTTCATCAAAAGGCTTTTCTACCACTAAGGGTATCCCACTGAGCCACTCGCGAGCCTTTGTTTGTTTAGAAGGACCAACAGACTGGCCTTTACAAGGCCCATCATTAGGCAGCACGGCCATGCCGGTTTAGAAAGGAGAAGAAGGGGCAGTGGGGGGGAGGCATGGCACTGCGCCTCAGAGAAAAGACGGTGAAAAATTGCATCAAAAGAGTTGTCCTTGGCCTGTCACATTGCATTATGGGTAGAGGTAACGTCCAATTATGATGCACTTACCAGGGAAGATGAACTGCTGCTTGTATTTGTAGTAATGAGATGCTGGGAGAGAAAGAGAAGGAGAGACAGAAAGAGGTTGGCTCAAGATATTTCTTATTATCTTAAATGGGAAAAAACTTCAAGACTCTCTGAATTACCTTGTTTATATATCTCAACAACTGAACTGCGCAGAGATTTTGGTGCTACCAGAATAAAGCTTGTTGTTATAATGTGAAATGTTATTTCATTTATATTCACATTGTACTGGCCAATCCAGAAGATGCATTACAGCTAAGGCTATGTTCACATTACAGGCCTTACCGATGAATTCTGTCATTCTGTATTTAATCCCACCCCCCCAGGCTCCACTTATAGGTTTGCGTGGATTTATGTACCAAAAGCAGTCATAATTCATTTATACATAATCATTTATACCTCTTTATTCCTTAGAATTAAATATTCTATACTGTAAGCGACCCATGTGTCTCAGTAGTGTGAACAGGTCTGTGCCCTGAAAGGACCTGCACACACACCTTTTTGAGCGTTCATACCATTATCATTGTGATCCACATGTGACCCTGGATGACCCTGGAGTTCTTTTTAAGGTTGCATGGCTACGTATTAAGATATGTATCCATTCTAGGACCACATATGAAAGCAGTTCAAATCTAATTTTGAAAAAAATGACAAGAAGACGACGACAGGAAGTTTTTTCTATTCACATGTCACTGAAAAAATCAGATTTGGGTCACATTATGGCAAAAAAACAATTTGTACCCATCCAACCCTGTAATGTAAACATAGGCTACAGGACTTATTGTACATGCATTTGCGTAGTGGTTTCTGCACATACCTGTTAGGTTGGGCTGCTTGGGCTGTCGGATGTTCTGAGGAGAGGGATGGAGTGGGGAGGGTGGAGTCGCACTGGGAGGGAGGGGAGGAGCAGGGGATGAAGGGGTAGAGGAGGTGGTGGAGGAGGGGTTGCTGCTGGAGTCAGGCTGATACGGCACAGGGATGTGGTCCTAAGACACAGAGAGAGAGAGATTCAGGGGCAGCATATTAAAGAAATATTACAGCATTTTTAACTGTCTGCTATTATCTCATTAATTACTGTGGACAATAGTTTCAACACATTTTCTTGCATTTAGGAAAGAACTGAAAACCTGTTGACTCGAAACATCTGGCATATACATGACTATATAAACCAAAAACAAAACCGTTACAAGATCTTTAACAATACAAGTCATAAGACGAGACAGACATGAGAGAATATCTTATCCTCGATTATAAAAACGGGTCTGGGTATGTTTTTATCAAGTTTTATTCAACTGAAGCAACACAGGAAAATTCCAGTTACATTCGCTTTATAGCGAGAGCTCCACTTAAAGTATGTGTGGATTTATTTACCAAAAGCAGTCATAATTCATCTATACATGATTATTTATACCTCTCTTTATCCATTAGAATTAAACAAGCTGTTTTTCTTATGGTGCCTTTAAGACTGATGTATGCAAATGGCCTCTGTTCTGATTGGCTGCCCTGTATTGTGACTCATTCAAAAAGCAATCAGGGCTGAAAGACTCCTCATAACTTCAATATCAGTGGGTGGAGCTAAACTGCTGTAGGCTGAATTGGTGAATGTATGTAAATGAGTTGGTTTCTATGACACCACAAAAACAGTGAATTGAAGTCAGGCTGATTTTGCAGCTTAGTTTCCATATACGAACCGTAAGGACTGAGAAATTAATGGCACAATTTTGAAAATGTAACAGTGGTTAGATGTTACATCAATCTCTTTATTTCACAAACATAAGGAAGATTCCATTTTCCATATTATGGGCCCCATGCACAATCAAGTAGAGTATAAAAACTCTGACCACTCTACTATACTAGTACATCAACATAATACTGCACATCATATAGATTTACAGCTTATTTTACAAATTCCTTCAACTAAAGAATTCATGAAAGTGTTCCGCAAAAATATGTATTTCATATAAACGCTTACTGATGGATTTCACCAACTATTCATTGCCTTTTGTTTTTTTAAGTAGCACTAAACAAGTCTAATGTTGTCTGTGATAATCAACCATATGCTACAGATGTGACAGACAGACATTAGTTTAAAAAACACTGGCGTTTCCTTTAAGCATCAGATATTCAGGTCTCAAAAGTGGGACTGACATCTTTGTTCATTAATGTTCTGGCACCACACACCCTCATTCCCCCACTCAGGAGAGAGCGATCATCCAGCCAGAAACCAGCAGGAGTGGATTAGTGCTGAAGCCAGAGCCACAGGCCCAAAGGCCTGAACGCCAGCCAAGCCAGCTACCTAACACATGGAGCTACCTTTACAAAAGCGCAGAGCACATTCAAATCATTCATACATGAGATTTGAGTGGCATGACGAATATATTGGCCAATCACTGTCTCTTCTACTGTTACGCTTGGCAGTTTTCAAAATGCATTAATCTACAGAAAATGAAACATGTTTAGTAATACAGAGAACTAGATAAGTGACAAGCTTGCACATCGTTGCTCATGTAAGCAAATCTTGTATCTCCAAACTGGAAACTTTGTGGTGTCAAAGTTAACATAATAAATTAACATTTGGAAAATGGGGTAACACTTTCTATGAATGTCACATTTGTAAGCATCTATAAACACATTTATAACATATTATAATGCATTCATATGGTTATAAACATTTATAAAAATGAATTACACTTTATAGCCATGTTTATTATACATTATGAATTGTTAATATAATGCATTAGTAGTGTTGATAACATGTTATACTGTCAGTGCCAAAGAAATCAGTCCCAGCTTGGAGAGCGTAAAGTAAAAACAAATACCAAGCTAACAGTGGTGTACATGGTTTTATGTAGAACCTTTACTTTATTTGCTTTATAGCACCAAAAAAGTTCTTCTATTGTAACAAGCTTGACATTGTATTGAATCCTTCTCAAAAAGGTTCTGTATAGAACCATCTACAGCACATTTTCCATCAATCTGAAGAACGTTTTCACGATGCAAAGATGATTCTGTATAGAACCTTTTTAAAAAAGTTTCTATATATAGCACCAAAAAGCGTTCTTCTATTGTTACAGCTTGACATCATAACAATAGAAGAACCCTTTTTGGTGCTATATAGAACCCTTTTCAAAAAAGTTCTAGATAAAACCATCTACCATTCTGAAGAACACTTTCATGATCCAAAGAAACCTTTAATCATGCAAAGGTTCATGGTTCTATATAGAACCATTTACTTTACAAAAGAACCCTTGAAGAATCATCATTTGAAAGAGTACAGCTGCAGTGTGCTGCATGTTCCTGTGATGAAATCTGCGATGTGGTCATCTCATTCAAATATAGCTTTTAAATGTCATTTAAAATGATATTACTTGCACCGTCTGCAGACTAGACTGGACAGTGCCTGCAGAAGATCTATACATAAATCAACAAGCATCAAACGAACAAAAGCAACAGCAAAGTGGAAGCCAGTTCCCGAGAGCCTCCACTGTAACATGTATGACTGTATATATCAAAAAACACTGATGAGCCAGAACAATGGCTAATTTGGTCCTCTGTGTGCTGCCAAAACAGCGCTGACCCACCATGACATTGACACCTGTGGTATCTGGCACTGAGATGTTAGCAGCAGATCCTTTAAATCCCGTAAGTTCTAAGGTAGAGTTGCTGCGGATTTGGACTTTTGTTCCAGCACATCCCAGAGATGCCCAGCTGGAATGAGATCTGGGAAATCTGAAGGCCAGGACAACACCGTGAAATCTTCATGTTCCTCAAACCATTCCCAGACAGTGTGTGCAGCGTAGCAGGGGACATTATTTAACTAAAAGAGGCCACTGTCATTGCAATGAAAGGATGTACCTGGTTCAAACTGACCCCAGACCTAAGGTTTCCCAACAGAACATTGCCCAGAGCATCACACTCCCTCCACCAGCTTGTCTTCTTCCAACAGTGCATCCTGGTGCCATCACTTCTCCAGGTAAATGGCACACACTTACCTGGTCATCCACGTGAGGTGGCAGCCTTCTTCTATTGTTCCAAGGTCCAGTTCCGGTGCTTGCATGCCCGCTCTTGGAGCTTCTGATGCCGGACAGGGGTTAGCATGGGCCCTTTTACAAGTCTGCATCTATGTGGCCTCATACGCAACAGGGTGCGATGCACTGTGTTGTGACACATTCCTCCCATAACGATCATTAAAAAATGACTTTTGACTTGTGCCACAGTAGCCCTTCTGTCGGTTCAGACCAGACGAGATAAGCTCCACGGCCCTTGTGCACTGATGAGCCAACACCCTGTCATTGGTTCATGGTTTGTCCCTCCTTGGACCGCTGTTGGTAGATGCTCACCACTGATAACTGGAAGCACCCTCAAGCCTTGCTGTTTCTGAGATGCTCCGACCCAGACGTGTAGACATGGACAGTTTGGCCCTTGTCAGATTTACTCAGGACTTTGTGTCTGCCCATTTCTCCGGCTTCCAACACATCGCCTATGAGAACTGACTGTTCCAGCTTACCATCTGATATATTCCAGACCTTGACATGCATGTCATTACCAAATAATCATCATCATTATATCTCATAATATTTTGGCTCCTCCGTGCACTCATACAATGTACACTCATTGGTTGGAACATGCTGCTCTAATTGGACGCCAGTAATGAAAACTAGAAACTGTGTTCATTCTATGGAAATCGTGATACTCATGTTCAGATTATTGAGAACGCTGCATTCACATGATGAAAATGATGTTATTACATCAGTGAAAGTAATAACATTTTGAAGGAGCTTATTTTCTCCATAAGCTTAAACAAAATGCACTGTTTATAAGCTGAAAAAAAATTATTGGACTGAATAATTTATTATAATCACGATTAACTATGCCAAATAATATGATTAATCACAATTATCTATGCAAATTGATGTGATTAGTCGGAATGTCTTATTTGAATCGTCTGGCAGCCCTAATGTTAAAGTAGTAAGGATTTCAGGCCATTTTTATTGGTCCTTTCGACATGAAATGTTCATAAAACGTAAAGAGCAGCTGACATTTTCATATGGTCGAAGAATAATAACTAAGTTATGAAGTTCTCATATGACAGAAACAAAATGTGAGATGACATTATGAAATACTGCCTCATCATTAGAGACTCTGCATTCTAAAGCTCCAGTAGGTCAGTGATGAGCTGGACGCCGGAGGTTTACACACACACACACACACACACACACACACTCAGTTGTCTCTTGTGCAAATCCCACTCTAATATAAACCCACATTCATGCTAAATTGTCACGTCTTTCGTGTCCTGGCTGGCGGGACTGAAACATTCTTGCTCAACAGATAAAAAAAAAAAACTCATAAGTATTCAGTGAACCAATGAACAACTTTTGTATTATCCAACCACGTTACCATGAGTACAGTACACTCTTAAAACTGTACCTTTTGAGTACAAATGCTGTCACTGGGGTGGATCATTAAGTGAACATCTTCAGTACCATTAGTTAAGGAAAATAATTGTACCATATTGCGTTGCACAACATATTCCACCCAAACTAACTCCAGTTTTCTATTTTAAAAAGTTAAGTTTCTCCTGGGAATGTCAATGAAGCGTACCTTCAAATTCCATCACATCAGGGAAAACTTAATTTTTCATGCTTTTTTGAAATTAAAGACTTTGTTGCAGTGTATATAAACATGGATAAAGTTCCTTTCACTCCCCAGTCCATAATGTATAGAAATTGAAACTATGCTGCAAAACAGCCTAATGTGAAACCAATGCATTTATGTATACCTGCTTATCCAGCTTCCACCAGTTTAGCCCCACCCACTCACTAAAGTTATAAGGAGTGTTTCAGCCTGGACTGCTTTCTAAAAGAGGCAAATTACAGGGCAGCCAATCAGAACGGAGCTTATTTACATATCAGTCTTCAAGGTGCCACAACAAAATCAGTCTAATTAATTTTAGGCAATAGAGAGAGGCGGGAAAAAGTAATTGATTAAAATGATTATTAATTATTGGTACATAAAACCACACAGACATCAAGTGGACCTCCGTGGAAAAACAATAAAATATGAAATGGCATTTTAAGCGGCTTAAACATACTACATTTTGATATACTGGTATACTTTGGTATGATTTTTTTTTTTTTGGGGGGGGGGTCATTTACTTCAAACAGAACATGTGTTACGTGTAATGTGCTATCACATGTCAAGTTCTGGCCAAACTTCATGCAAATGAGCTGAGTGACGACCAATCAGATTGTTGATATGTGGTGCATTCAAGTGCACACCAAGCAGCTGGTTAAAAAAACTTTGTGACCAAAGCATTAGAAATGATAACTTTGGATGATTTTTAATATTTAAAAACAGCATTAGGCCACGAATATTGCCAGTGTTTTAACGACATCAACATAATGGCAACAATGGTTACTACACTATTTATTTTAAACTTCATTCTATTTTTTTTTATCATTATTTTGCAGTTTCAATTATACAATCCTGAAATCTGGGAATGCTGCAGCCCCCTCCCCACCCCTACTTCTTGCATCCATGTTGCATAATGGAGCAATTATAAAGTGGCTTTATATCTGAGACATAATCCAAATAGAATCTGGTTCTCTTATTTTGGTTACTTTAACTTCACTTAATTAGTTAATCAGCGTGTTGAAGTAATTAGTTCAGCTGGCTATCTGTCCTGCACCCTCCTACTCACATCTCCACCGTTCAGTCTGTCTGCTTTCTTTCTTCCGCAAGATGTTCCAGAGTGCAAAAGCGCTCATGCTATTCTGATTAACACATGCTTTGATGCTCTGATGAGACAGACCCTCCATTCCGTGATGAATGTATTTTTCATTGCTGAAGTCGGAGCAGTGCTCTGAGAGGCGTCTCGGGCTGAATGCGGGCAGTGATCGATGGAGCAGAGGATTAAAATTCAGTCGGAATCCTGAGGCTACTAATAAGCAGAGCGAACACAAGTCATTTAGGCCGGGGCACCTCAAACAAACCAAGGCAATTATTTTCCATAAACCATAACCTCGGCTAACCAGGCTTTCCAGCGTCTGAGTGCACGGCTGAATAAGGCTGCATTGTGAGGCATTTCTGGAGCTGATTGGCTGAAGTGCGCAGCAGAGGGGAGGGAGAGGAACCTACCTTGTTGATTTTGTTGGTTTTGGGCAGAGTCTGGCTGATGTGCAGGTCCGTGTACCTGAGGGGGTTGTTTATGTCACACGGTACTGACTCGGTCCTGACAAGCTGACGAGCTGAGAATGGGAGAGGGAGAGGGGAAAAAAAAAAATTGTATCCAGGGTAACGGCAGGCCGTTGTCCCGGTAACGGAAAAACAGTGGTCATGGTAACAATTCACATAAAAACCTCACAAAAACTTGACACATCGTAATTGAAGGGTGCTACACAAAGACATTATAATATGTTTATATGAGCCTGTCTGAGTTTCGCGAGCTGATGAAAAAATGTCATAACTGATTATAAAGACGTGCCACAGAGCAGGTCCATTTCCACGACTTCATACGCTACGAAAGTTAGGGCGTCAATCAGATTTTGAGCAGGTGTCAGAAAGCTATAAGAGAGCGCAGGACTGCTGCTAGACGGCCGTACAAGCTGCCGAGGCAAATCTTTCAAGAGGAAATCCACTGTGACGCCTGCTCTCGAAATGTCATTAGCACTCCCACAAACATACAGTAATCGATTGCATTACCTTGAGACGTCCCTTGATCTTCGGGAGAGGTGGAAGAGGTAAAAAAAAAGAAAAGGCAGATACAAAGGTAGGACAGAAAGAGGGATTGGGAGCAAAATTGAGAGGAAAGAGAAAACAGAGAGTAGAGAGAGTAAACATACATCAACTAGTTCACCATCATGAAATCCCATGCATGATGGAATACAGGTTACATATCACTGCTGTCGGAAGAAAACCTTGTATCTCCATTTTTGTCGTTTTTCAGTTTTTGACATAATTTGAAAATGCCTGTTGCTTTTTACACTGTGTGTAAACTTCATGTAGAATAGACCAAAAGAAACGACCCAAAATGACTTGGAAAAAAGTCTGGCTCCATTGACTTACATTAAAAATAAAGTAGGTTTTTCCCTTCTCTTGTAAAGTTACCATTTTGAAGATACGGTTTTCTTCCGACAACAGCGATATACACTATTTAGCATTACCATACACTCTTAGCAAAGTTCTATATAATACCAAAAAATGTTCTTTGGCTTGTAACAATTTGGTGCTATATCGACCCTTTTCAAAAAGGTTCCATGTAGAACCAACTACAACACATTCTCTATCAATCTGAAGAACGCTTTTGCGATGAAAACAACCCTTTAATCATGCAAAGGGTACTTTGAGTGTTCATGGTTCTATATAGAACCATTTTCTTTACTAAAGAACCCTTGAAGAACATCTTTAAGAATGTAGTAACTCTCCTCAGGCAAATCAAATACTTATAGTGCAATAAGGGAGATGTTACAAATCCTACAGCATCAAATCTCCTGTATTACAGATAGAAAAAACTGTTAAATACCTTTGAAAGAGTCCCTCCTTCCTCGATGGTATATCAGCAAATGGCAAGGAGGTGCTTCTTTGGTACATTTATTGTGGCACTTCAACCTAACAGATAAAATCAAGTAAAGACTTTCATTTGCCTCAAGAACTTTATATTAAAAAAATTGTAAGTGATTCTCCTGAGAGCGTACAGGCAAGAGAATGCCTAAAGCAACTGCCTTGATTTCAATATTCAAGGAGTATGAAATTATTAGACTTTTAATTTATTCAAATAGTCTTTTTTAAATGATAATGATAGTCAGGATCATTTGAAACTCCAGGCGCAATTACAAAGACAAAGGGGGGATTCAAAGAGCGCTGGTATTCTCAGCAGACAAAGCAAATAAAACTTTTATTCAGCTATTCACTATGGTAACGTCCATAAGACTAGCTCCAAACATATGATGACCAGACAAAAAGTTAGCTGCATGCATCATTTCTTATTCTAATACTAAGTTATGCATTGAGCACTTTATTAGGAACACCTGCACACCTGCTCATTCATGCAATTATCTAATCGGCCAGTCGTTTGGCAGCAGTGCAGTGTATAAAGTCATGCAGATACAGGCCAGCAGCTTCTGGTAATGTTCACATTAAGCATCAGAATGGGGAAAAGTGTCATCTCAGTGATTTTGACTGTGGCATGATTGTTGGTGCCAGACCGCCTGGTTTGAGTAGTTCTATTACCGCTGACCACCTGGGATTTTCATGCCCAACAGTCTCTAGAGTTTACTCAGAATGGAGCAATGAAGAAAAAGCAGCCTATGAGGGATGCTGAGAATGGAAACGCCTTGTTGATGAGAGAGGTCAACAGAGGATGTCCAGACTGGTTCAAGCTGACAGAAAGGCTACCTTAACTCAGATAACCACTCTATACAATTGTGGTGAGCAGAAAAACATCTCAGAATGCACAACATCAATCTCTGAGGTGGATGGGCTACAACAGCAGAGGACCACGATGGGTTCCACTTCTTTCAGCCAATAACAGAAAGCTAAGGCTGTAGAACGTGAGATTTGGAGCATGAAAGTGCACTTGACAAATCTGCAGGACTTGCATGATGCAATCATGACAAAAGTGGACCAGAATCTCAAAGGAATGTGTCCATCATCTTGTGGAATCCATACCATGAAGAATTGAGGCTGTTTTGAGAGTAAAGTATTAATATTGTGTTGCTAAAAAATGTTTGGTGAGTGTACAATACATGTCACTGTTTCTGGTTACTTTGAAAAAATGTTTAAATTCGGGTTGACATTCAAAACTTTAATGTAGTCCCAACAAAAAAGTGCATGTCCACTAAATTTTTATGTCCAGTGAATACATACAAAATATGACACTGTTTCTGGTCATTCTGAAATCGATGAAAAAATCTTTCAATTTGAGTTGACATTCAATACTTTAACATAGTTAAAAAAAATAAAATAAAACGCTTGTCTGAAGTTCTATTTACATCAAGAATAATACAGTCATATGCAAAAGCTAGGGCACCCCTGGACAAATGACACGTTTTGTTGATTTTTAAAAACCACAGAGAACACATTTCTGCATGTTGTAATGGACAAAGTGTTTATTTGCAGAATTTAGCATGTTGGAGGAAAAATGTTTTCCAGTATGCAAAACCCAGCAAATAAATAGAAGTTGTGCAGTAAAATTAGCAGAAAAATGTTCCCTGCAGATGAGGCGTTTACTTTTTTTTTTACTTAGAAAGCGGTGTTCAAATTTGACCAAAATTTGATCAGTGGTGTTCAAATTTTGGCACAGGACAGTTTATTTCCTTTAACCTCTGCATTTTTTTATTGTCAGCTTGTTGCTTGTTTTATAAGTTTTAGTGCCGCTGCATTTTTAACGCATATATACAATGCAGAAAATCAAGCTGGTCCCAGTTAAAATTTTTACGGAGGACTCGATGTAAAATGGCATTAATTTGCTTGAGTTCATTTTCAAATCTCAACATGCTTTTTTCAACCATAAATACTCGGTGTGAATAGGCCTTAACAGCACACATCAAAGCAATAATAGAAACAAACGGCCACTGTACACAATCTTTCGGGGTTATTATTTTATTATTCTATAAAAACAATCAGTAATACAGAGTTGGTGCACTTACTTGCAAGTTTTGCACTTCAGGCCGAATAACATTCCTTTCCCGCAGACTATACAAGTCTGCGACATCCAATACTTGGTGGAAAATCTGCAAAGATACAAATCAGTTTATAGCAGCGCTGTTCCAGAGATCCTTCAACAAACAAAAGGTGAGGTTCATTACAATGCTTTTCTTTAAAAGCAGAACATCATACTGAATCTGTTTCTAAAGGTGGACCAATAAACAGTCTGCACTTCAGTCGCAAAGATTTGTTTTGACCTTTTGACTGCAATTCTCTGCCTCCTGCGATGAAAGAGCTCAACGTGTCAAAGCAGCAGTCGTATTTACCCAATAACCTTTTCATTGAGAGACAGGCTATACGCAAAGATAGGCACTTCTTCCTCTAATGTTCAATATGGAGTAATTTAATTGTGACTCAGCGTCTTTCAATCTCTCCTAAACGCCCAGCTGTGCTTCTGCGACTGACAAATATTCAATGGGGCAAAAGCCATATGGCTACATCAGAGCAGAGAGATGATCATTCAAAAGAGAAATGAGACTTATAGCGCTCTGGGTCTCTGTCTGTCAGTCTGTCCAGCTTGCTCTCTCTCACTATATATATTACCAGCAGCCATATCTACTATGTGCACAGCAATAAAAAAGGCCATTGAGATCTAGCAGTGGAGTTCTTTGGCATGAGCTGACACTGACAGCTAATGGAGTATGACTAATAGACTCTGACAGAATCGAAATGTCTTCATTTAGACTGGCTTGCATTGTGTGGTAAAAGCGAAGGCAGATCCATCCCGCCCACGTCTCAACACTTAGATCTGTTTAAACAGTTGAAGCACCCTTTTTTCCCGAAGCCTTGGTTTTTAAAGAACGCTCACTCGCAGAGGTCAGCAAAGACAGGTGGTCAGAGATGGCCTTCAAATTGGAACTCAATCAAGCACAACAGAAAGTAAGTTTAAAGGACTCAGTGTTCTGAATCCAAACTTGTCTTTTATCAAATAACCGCCTTGATCCCAAAGCCAAAATCACCAAATGTTTGCTCAAGACATTCCTGTTCAGTGATGGGGTCTCTACCGAGTGTCCTCAAGTGTCCACATAAACAGACCACTCCCAAATACATCTGTGAAAACAGCCTTGGAAGGTAATGCTTTTTTTCGTGTGCTCTGTCTGAAGACCCACTGACGTTTTGTTTGCTGCTCAATAAACATTCAGTAATAGGAGTGTTTACGCCGAGTGACGGCATTCCGAAGCCATCAGGATGAAAGATTTACAGCACTTCAGAAGTGTAAAGTCACATTATGATGCTTTCATCTCTTACTCGGAGCAAAGGTCACCAACTCGTCCTGCTTTAACCCTCAGGCTGGCTTTACAAGGTGAAGCTTTCATGCAACTTTAGCTGCTTGAAACCTACACGAAACTAAAGCATCTTGCAACTCACTTGACACTCAGCTTCATGGAACAAAGTTTCCTGAAAAGGCCAATCAAAATGCCAATAACGCATCACATGATCAAACAACATACTTAAGAAACTACTGATTTCACCAGATCAATGGACAGGAAAACAAAACAGAAGATGGTTTATTGAGCGATTAAAAAGGATCCCCCTCCCCACCTTCTCCAGGCTGGTAATTTTACATTTTGTCAGTTTCCATGACAACAAACAGGAGTTTCTCAAAGCTAACCAGCTGCGTTAACTAGCCGGCTAGTGCTAACAGCTGTTTAAACGGCTGCTTGATCCACCATTTATTCTCCACTGAACGCCTGCTGTTATTGTGATTTATGAAGCTGGATTCATTTTCTCCTCTTTTGATGAGCCCTAAGTTTACACAAGGCTCAGATTCGTTTGGGATGCAAAAGATGGAAATTACTACAGAAGAGGAGACTGAGATGCGCTTGAGATTAACTTGCAGTGCTTCCAGGAGAAGATGAGTGAAACATCAAGTAGGCTATAACCGTAATGACCACTTGGACAAGAATTATTAAAGGCTTAACATACACACAACAGACAAAAAATTCAAGTATATAGTAAAAAGCTCTAGATAGATGGATAAAAGACAGATATGACTTCATAGCAAAAACAATGCAGTATATAAAAAAAACATGAGCTGCTAATTTGGCTAACTAGTGCAGTAATTGAAAGTGTTGCGGGCAACTAATTGTTTTTGGACTGCTTCATGTAACTGTTAAATTGCATGGAAATTGTGTTGCAGGCAACTTACAACATGGAATTAGTTGCATGAAAGTTTTACTGTATAAGGTCAGGCTTAGAAGTTGTAGTTAGCGCCTGCTGCAATTCGATATTTATTGTTCTATTCATGCTCCGCCCAAAAATATGTTCTTACTTAGTTGTGAGATTGACAAACTTTACAGAATGCTAGCAAAAATCCCTTTTAACCTATTTTGAAACATCAAATGCTCAGAAAAAAAGGGTCCTGTTCTAGTAATTCTTGGTTCCTCCAAGGTACAAACAATGTAAATATACCCTCATAGGTACAATATGGACAACATTCACTCTCTCAAAGGAAAGCAGGAGGCTTTCAACTGTTCATAACCTTTTCAAGTTGTCAATAAAATAAAAGGACTGAAACGTGTGCCGTTAACTACAATGTAATATTGCACAGTTATGTTCCCTTACTAAAGGCACTGAACATGTACCACACCAGTGTTTGTACTCTTGACGGGTAGTTTTTTCTGACACTGTACGATGCTGTACTGTTTTATTTTAGCTAAACCAAACAAGGCAGATTGGAAATTGTGACCATCAAACGTTAACTTGATCACACAAGTCAAGTCAAGTCAAGTCAATTTATATAGCGCTTTTTACAACAGGTGTTGTCACAAAGCAGCTTTACAGAAAAATCCAGGTCTGAACCCCCATAAGCATCGCCAGAGGTGACAGTGGCAAGGAGAAACTCCCTAAGAGCAAAAAGAAGAAATCTTGAGAGGAACCAAGATTCAAAATGGGAACCCATCCTCCTCTGGACGACACTGGATAGCAAACAATAACACAAGAGCAAAATGAACAGAGAAGAAGGTTTTTAACAGTAGTACAAAATATTAAAATACAGAAAAATGGAAAAGCAGGTGAAACAGTTGCTATTATTGTCATGCCTCCATCCAGCCTGACTGGGATTACTGCCAACGGGGCCACCCAGGACTCCAATTCCCCAAACTCCTTGCTGCATCACATGACCACGGACTCTCAAATGACTTCGGACTCTCACAAATCCACCTATCAGCGCTCCTCATTTCCGGACTTCTAACTGCACTCACACCTGTTCCATATCTCCTTTGTCATTTCGTTTCGTATATAAGCCCGGGCTTTAGGTTAGGTACTTTGCGAAGTGTTGTCACCAATGTGCGTACTGAGTGTTTCTCCTGTGTATCTGACTGCTTACCTGTGTATGATCCGTTTTCTGTTTATGACTTTCTGCTTTGGCTTTTATGATTTTGGACAATCGCTTTGTTATTAAGATCTTAATTCAAGCCTCTGCTGTAACCGTCTGGTTCCGTCTGCCACCGTTACAATTATTAAATAGGTTGAGTCTGTGCAGCAGCAGCAGCAGCAGCAGCAACAGGAGGTTCAGTTCATGCAGGTGAGGTTTGCACAGCGTTTGAACAACAAAAAAACCTAGATCTGGTCTATCTCAGCAGCGCAATCTCTCTCATCCAAATCATTTAAACCTAACAATACATTGTACATTTCCGTATTCTGGCGAAAATTTATCATTAGGTCAAACAGGATTTTTGCCGACATTCTGTAAAGCTTGTCCACCAGACATTTGTGGTCGGAACAAGCAGAGGTGAAGATTCTACGCTTTCAATCTGTATTTATAAGTAGGAAAGATCTGAATGTGATGAAGCTATTAATGTGTCTACAGTCTTATTTTGTGGAAAAAACGCTGTCCTTGTTTTTTCATTTTCTCCTTTTTTATCTCTTCCTTCTTTTTTCTTTCTTTCTTTCTTTGTCCTTGTTTTTTCATTTTCTCGTCTTTTTCTTTTTTATCTCTTCCTTCTTTTCTTTTTGTCTTTCTTTTTTTCTTTCCTTCTTTCTTTCTTTCTTTCTTGCTTGCAAGCACTGTATTTCCTTCAAATCTAGTTATGTAATCATGTCATGACATTTGAGTAGCAAAGCTAAACATCAGTAATAACTCCCAGCTTCTAAGGGTTAATGTCTTCCAAACAGCATTTATTCCTCCCTATTCTTTATTCAGCAGAGAAACACCAGGTTTCTCTGTGCCGTACCAAATGTCCACTGTTTTACTGTGAGATGTGTGGCATTTGGGAGAATCGTGGATTCAGTCCATGCGCAGAGCTGACGGTCAAGGCAGTCAGACAACCACTCGCTTTAATTGGTCTGACATTTTTAACTACTCCACCACACACTCACACAGGTGAGTATGCAGACAAACACACACACACACACACACACACACACACACACACACACAGTTAAACTGCACAGTTTTACATAAATGATAATTGCTATTTTGCCATTAACACAGCCTGTACATTTCAATTTATAGGTGCTGCCACAGTGAATTTACATTCAGTAGACGTTCTCACAGAACTGTCAACAACTTCTCTAAAAACTAACCTCAAAACAGTTTGCTTTAAGGTCCATAACAGATACATTAGGACTTTCAGTTTAATATTTTAAATGGAAAGCTGTGTTGGTGGATGCTAATTGCCCAGCAGAAAAGCTTTTGGCAAGTGGAACTCACTAGTGGGCATGAAAGTTAGTGATTAATTGTGATAATTAGGTGATGCATGTATAAGTTAGGCCTGCCATGATAATTCAATTTCAGCTGACAATTAACTGCAATAGAAATAATGATGATTAACAATTTAATTGCCATTTTTGGTTCACTGTACGCAGATATTGAAGTGCAAGCCTAAAGTGGTCACATATTCACTTCTGCCCCATAAACATGATACAGCACCAGTCAAAAGCTGTTCATTAGACTCATGGCGTGTCTTAATAAATGCATTTTCAGCTTTGTTTTAATTACATGTTTTTGTGTCAACTTAACAATGAAAACATCAAATTCTGTTCTGTGTGTGCAACACAGAATTCTATGAACTGTGGAAAATAATTGCGATCAGATTGAGATCAGACACAGTAATGTGTGACAGGCCTAGTCTATCAGCACTTCTACAAAACTGAACAACTGCATGTCCAAGACAGTTAGACCAATTGTAGAGAGAGGAGATGAGTGATTATACTTCAAGACATTTTCACGATATTTCTTTTTTGTTGTTTTTTTCATTAATAAATCAGAGCAGAGAAAAAAAACTAAATGTAATGATTTATATTCAGTGTTTCACATTGCTGCTGTTGAATCAAATTCTATCAACATTTTTGTCCATGTTTTACATAATTTGAACCCGAATTGACTGCTCTTTACATTGTGTCAACATTTCATGATGAATGGATCAGGAGAAATGGTCCAAAATGACTATAATCTTGAAAATGTTCTTCCTTCTCCTGTAAAGTTACTTTTTTGGAGGTGGGTAGTAACAGGTTACATTTACTCACATACATGTACTTAAATAATATATTGATGGATTTGCTCTCTTCCGAGCATTTTTAAACTGTAATACCTCACCTCACTCACTCACTGTGGGGGGTGCAGGAGCCTGTCCCAACAAAAACCTAGATCTGGTATATCTCAGCAGCGCAATCTCTCTCATCACCTCACAGTAAGAAGGGCCTGGGTTCGATTCCCCAGCCGGGCAACGAGGGTCCTTTCTGTGTGGAGTTTGCGTGTTCTCTCTGTGTCTGTGTGGGTTTCCTCATGCTAAATTGCCACTAGGTATGAGTGTATATGTTTGTGTGTCTGCCCTCCGATGGGCTGGTGACCCATCCAGGGTGCTTCCTGCTTTCCGCCCGATGACCGCTGGGACACTTTTACTTTTATTCAAGTATTAGTGTGTAAAGAAATCTTTCATATTTAGTTACTAATTCCTTTTATGTGCTTAACTTCATTCTGTTTTGTTGTTGACAACATCTGTACTGCTTTGTGATTGGTCACATCTCTGACTTTGGAGCTTTAGCATTTTATTTTAGATCAGAATAATCCAAAAGCACTGAGCCATATAACCCTTAGTTCCTACATCGACAGATGCTGGATTTACTAAGAAGTTCCACTGAGGTTCTACACGTTACACAATACTTAAGTAGTATTTTGATCTCATACTTTTGTACTTTTACTCAAGTTGTTTTATTTAAAGGTACTTTTACTTGTCATTATTTTACCCAAGTATCAGCACTTTTACTTCAGTATTGACTTAGGCTACTCTACCTACCTCTGTTGGAGATAGGAGGTTTCATTCTGCACTAAATCAAATGAATGTTCTCTTTGTATTGAAGCATGCAGCTGTTCAGTGTAAGTACTTATGATATCTACAATATGCTCAGAAAAGCATGTGATGTAATTTATCACGATGATGATAGTTATATTACAGTAAAGAGCCAGTAAACAACAACTAGTGGTAGCATATTGACAGATTAAAACTGCATAGTAGCAAGCTAATAGAATTTCAACTCATTAAGGATCTGACTTTATTTTTTTAACAATTATTTCCTTATAAAATCATTACAAGTTTTTTCTTTTTTTACTGCACTACTGTTTTTCTGGTGCATTAATCTGTTCCAGAAAAAATATTGTGACAGATATTGTGTATCACAAGGTATCAGAATATTACCTTTTTACAGTATTTTAATTTTTTATTCATTTATTTTTTTTATTGTTACATCTTTTGTCACCTAGAGACTAGCAGTACCACAGAAACAGCAGAGTAATGCATTAGATGGTCTGTGGGCTGGCCGAAGATGAGGCTAGCAGTTAATTAGGGTCATCATTTAATGAGACTGTAACTAGGAATGCAAAACTACTAAACGGACTGCATTAATTGCTGCAATTTTGTTATTAGCATACAATTAACGTTCGTTTAGAGGATGTTACCTGTGTTTAATGGAGTTGCCCAAGTCTCTGCGAGGGATCTGAGGGGACCAGCGAGGAACTGACAAAGTGTCTAGAGAGAGAGAGAGAGAGAGAGAGAGAGAGAGAGAGAGAGAGAGAGAGAGAGAGAGAGAAAGAGAGAGAGAGAGAGAGAGAAAATTAGTTAGAAAACAATTAGCTAACTTTAGAATAGCCATGTGTCCATCCCAAGGGACTTTTTAAAATTCATAGTGTAAAGGCTGCGGACACAAGCATAAAACACACTCTCTGCACAAGCTTGGAACGGAAGAGCGGAAATTGTAAGCACAGTGAAGAATTACAGCGAGTACAGCAAACAAATAATACTCTCGACTTTAAATAGCACATCCGTCTTTGCATTTCTCATCAAAACATAATGAAGTAAAGTCGTTAATTATCAAATCATTACATCCTAACTGCCTGATAGCATTTCTAATAAAGAACAGAAAGGGCAAAAACCTTTTAACCTTTTAGAGCGGTGCGGAAGTGAAAGCCATCGGCATCATCCTGCCACGCTAAAATGCTGTACCGAGTAAACAGGCAACAATTAGGGAGAATTATTATAATCGGTAGTCTGCTGTCATCGCTCAAATGGAGGAAACCCAATAATATCTCAATAGAGGCCAGTTAGACAATAATTGTGTTTGCGTCCTGCAGCCCTGTTAGTTCAAAAGGACATTCATCTAATTGAAAGACAGTCCCTGGCCAATTAGAGTCCATTTGTTTATGATTAAGAGCCTGAAGACAGGGGCGAATGCATGAGGAAGAGGGAGCAAATAAAACACACACAAACAAGCATACACACAAAAAAAACACTCAGTCACAAATAAACTATGAGAATATTACTATTCCCACTCAAACTTCTTCATTAAAGAAGTTACTTACAATAAAGTTACTTATAATTAGCCATTTCAACACAATGCCATACTGAGCATTAAAGGGGAATTCCACTGATTTTTCTAAATTTCTGCATAATAAAAAAAATATGGAAAAGATATCATTAGGAACCTTGAATATGACCGCGTCATAATGCGTATCTGGGACTGAGATGAAGAGAAATAAACACACAACCTCTGTGAAACGAACTAGACATCTAAAGAATATAATGCCTCCTCAAAGAAAGTTACATGAAACAGTGACAAGTATACTGCCTGATGACAGTGTTTTATGACAGTTTGGAGATCAGGTTTTGGCTTACATGTACACTATATGGACAAAAGTATTGGGACACCCCTCCTAACTATTAAGTTCAGGTCTTTCAGCTACACCCACCTTGCGGTCTCAATAGACAAACACTGGCAGTAGAATGGGTCATACTGATGAGCTCAGAGACTTTAAACATGACAGAGGGTGCCACCTCTGCCACAAGTCAGATTGTCAAATTTCTGTACTGCTAGTTCTGCCCCAGCCAACTGTAAGTGCTATTACTCTGGAATGGAAACATCTAGGAGCAACACCAGCCCAGCCACGAAGCTGTAGACTACGCAAACTCAGAGTGCGGCCGCCGATTGCTGAAGCACACAGTGTCTATCCTCTGTTCAATCACTCAGTAAAGAGTTCCAATTTGCTTTTGGAAGCAACATTAGCCAAAAAACTGTGCATCAGGAGCTTCACAAAATGGGTTTCCATGGCCGAGCAGCTCCACACACGCCTCAAATGCTTCAGCAGACCAAGACATTTTGGACAATTGTATGATTCCAACATCGTGGGAAACAGTTTGGGGAAGACCCTTTTCTGTTCCAGCATGACTGAGCCCCAGTGCACAAAGCAAGACCCATAAAGGCATGGCCTGGTGAGTTGGTGTGGAAGAACTTGACTGGCCCTCACAGAGCCCTGACCTCAACCCCATCAAACACCATGGGAATGAACTAGAACGGAGATTGTGAGCCAGACCCCCTCGTCCAACATCAGTGTCTGACCTCACAAATGCTCTTCTGGATGAATGGACAAACATTCCCACAGATACTTTCCAACATCTTGTAGAAGCTTCCCAGAAGAGTGGAAACTGTTATAGCTGCAAAGATGGACCAACTCTGTATTAATGCCTATGGGTTTAGAATGGGATGTCACAAAAAAGCTCCTGTAGGCGTAATGTGTAGGACGCTATTCAACCAGCAGTACAGTCAGTTTTTATGCTTGCAAACAATCTGAGTTGGTCTATTGATTCAATATTCAGAATTTCATATGCGTTCCTTCACTTTCTTTAATAAGAGTATATCATGCTTTTATTATTGTTGGCAATAACTGCAACTTAAATATTCACTGAGATTCCTTGCGACTGAATCTGTCAATGTGTATTTCTCGTGCTTTATAATAGTCTGAAAGTGAACGTGTCCCTAGTGACCTCGCCGTTCTGCTCAGCTGAACCTGGACACACAGAGAGAATACAGCAAATAAAGAGAGACCAGATCAGGGGTCACACCCACAAAGAACCTCAGAGCAGCATCGCTGCTGCCGTATCAGTTTCTTTGCCCCGCACGCTGTGACAGAGAGAGCAGTAGAAAACGTAAATAAACTGATCCCACATCAGCAGCCTTATTCAGAGACGCTTTGTGAAAACAAGAAGAAAATGAGAATTCAGGTTTTCTTTGAAAACGGCAGCGCTAAAGGTGGAGCGTATAAACGAGTTGAATTCCTGAGGTGCCTCTAGGCCAAGGGTAAACTACGTCTCTCAGCCTGGAAACATCAAACACACGAAAAAAAACTTTTTAAAAGAAATACATATATGACGTCAAAGTCTCCGAATAGCAGCACAGCTGCAACTTCCTACACTTGTGACCCAAAAAGCATGGCATGTTTACAGCAATAAAGACGGAATATTACTTGAAACAGCATAACACGAAAACAATAAGTTACCACTATTTTACAGATCTGTCCTTAACCTTTTGGCTCATAATGAAATACTTAGCATGTATTAAGCCATATCTTAAATTAGAGTGTATATATTGAACTAACAGTGGTACTCCCCACTTTCAACACAGCATCTTTAGGTTGTAATTGATTGGCAGCGTTTGGCACATATCAATAAATGGTGGTGAAAGTGTGGCTACCGTAGTGATTGTTCACTAGAATACTAACAAAAGTATGAATTAAGAAAATTGTTAGGTTCTGCTGTTAATTTACGATTTATTTTCTGTCAACAAGAACTATTTTTAGTGCACTAGTGTTATTAATAAAGTTTCTGTGCAGGTACATTTTTCATTCATTAAGGCACAAACAGTGTAAATGTTTCCTCAAAAGGTACAACAGTGCTTTTAAGGTCCAATTGTGAACTAAGAAATAAGTTTTAAGTGAGAAATAGGTTTTTCCCAGGTGAAAAGTACATATTTGTATCTTTTCATAATCTAATGTTTTAAAACAGAACAATAAAATAAAAGCCTGGAGACAAGACGGGGTGTGTGGAGTCAGTACAACTTAGAAAACATAACTTCAGTGGATTATGGTGCAATTATGTTCCCTGAAATGTACTGAGATGTACCATTGAGGGTACCACCCCAGTGACTAGAGGGGTACTGCCCCAGTGACAGTTTAGTACCTTTTTTCTGAGAGTGTAGTGTCCATACAAGAATACTTTGGTATTTGCTCTGTTGTTTTGATTTGTCTTGTAATCAGCTTATTATTCTCAGCTGATCATATAAACGACACTAAAAAGTGGAAGAGGGCAGCAGTTGAGTTGAAGTATTTCTGAGGTTTGAATTGTCTTGAATTGATACTGTAGTTTATTGTTAATCCACAGTAAACTCCAGTAAAATTTTACTGAAAGCATTTTTTTGTTCAAATATCAAGTTTCAAATAAAGTATTTATTTAATAATTGGAGTTGAGTATGTATGTATGTATCTATTTGACTTGTCACCACATGAAATTATTTTTTTAGGTTGAACTGACAAGCGAGTTACAGTGAATGAAAACATCAACATGACTGTCAAAAACTCATAATAAATTAAAATCAGAATAGTATACCTGTTTTATAGAAACAAAGTAATATAAACCAAAAATTCTAGTACTTTACAGTATCTAAGAAAGAAAAAGTCACAGGTACTGTAAAATGCTCTCTCTACCTGCTCTTATCCACATCACACCTTATGTGGGGCAGTGGCTGCTTAGTGGTTTGAGCTCTGGGTGACTGATTTCAGGGGCATGGGTCCACTTAAGTTGCCACTTTTGGGCTCTTGAACAAGCCACTTAACCCTCTCTGCTCCAGACACGCCACATCACAGCTGACCCTGCGCTCTGACCACAGCTTTCTAAGCTTGGATATGTGAAGAAGAGTTTTATTGTACTGTGAAAGTATAATGACAATAAAGGTACTTCATATCCTCCCCTCCTTATACACACAGGAATAAGCACTTGCTGATTACATGCTAGGTCCATAATGGACCATTCATTCTGAACAAAATAACTCCAGAACTGATCCCTTTTTATAGATGGTCAGCACCTGCGTAGGACTTCAGCTCAGATGGCTGCACAATCAGCAGTTTCTCTCTATAAGCATTACCATTTTTTTTATTGTGGTCTGATACAGTATTTGTGATTAAGCAAACTGACCTGAACTGTCGGCAACTGTTTTACTTTTTTCTTCACTTTTAATATTATTTTGGTATGTTTTAGTTGTTGTTTCACTTTTCTTTTTTTATTGTTCTTTTTATTTAACTTTTTTATTGGTTTTTACTGCCAATTTGTCTTAAATCTTCCATTTCTTTATTTCATTGTGTTTATTTATTTTATTAAACAGCAATACTATTGTAATTTTAATAATTATTAGATTTTTTTTCTTTACTTTTTTCTATTACATTTTTGCACTATGATTACTATTACTTTTTAGCACTTGTAATGTTATTTTTTTTTTTTACTATCCAACTTTTCAATCCCTCATTTCTCTATTGGCTCGGCTTCATTGTAAATGAGCGTCTCCCTCAATGTAGTCCAAGTTTAAATAATGGGTGACTGATTGATTGACTGACTGACCTTTTTTTTATTTCCATGTTATGTTTTGGAGTTTAAAACACTGTCCAAAACACATGCACTTGCAAACTGTGCTATTTGCATGCTTAAATAGTTCTTTTTCAGGGTGAAATCGTTCTTCAGATAGTGTCATGTGTGAGTAATGAGGCTGGACGCAAGCACGAGCAAACTTTCAGAAACAAAACAAACTGAAACCAAAGTATGATACCAAATCACAAACTACAAGGCTTTAAATCAAGAAACACATTCAGCAAAACAAACATAGGGCAGGCACATAAAGACACTTAACAAAGTAACATAACATATCATAGACTAGGGAACCATGGCCTGAAACAAAGGGCTTGATATAGCTACAAACAATAGGGAACACCTGGGAGAGGGAGGAGACAGGGACTACAAACAGGTGAGAACTCTAATAGGGAAGGTGGGAAAAGGGGTGGAGCAAGGAACCAAAACTAGAACACAAGCACATGGCTAAAAGGCACATGGTTACAACACAGGTGAAGAAACAGGCACACTCAGAGGTACAATGGGGCAACTGTGACAGATAGCATCAAAAAGGTTCTTCTAACCTTTCAAAAAGGTTCTATATAGAACCATATAAACATATTCTGCATCGATCTGAAGAACAATTTCACCATGCAAGGAACTATTTAAGGACGCAAATGGTTCTTTGAGTGCTCATGATTCTATATAGATGCATTTTCTTTACTAAAGAACCCTTGAAAAACCATCTTTCTTAAGGGTGTAGAACACAACTATTTAGCTATGATTAGTTAGCTGGCCAGCAAACTGCTTCATCAGGGTGGGCTGTAAATTCTTTTTTACTCTATAATCGTTATTAAAATTAAACAGCTTTCTAGAAATAAACTTAAGTAAAACTTAATTGCCCAGAAAAGGATGGCATGCCCACTCCAGGTAAGTTGAAATGACCTGCCCCAGGTGGAGGAGTTTAAGTATCTCGGGGTCTTGTTCACGACTGATGGGAAGAGGGATGGTGAGATCGGCTGCAGGCTGGGACAGGTGGCAGCAGTAATGCGGTCGCTGTACTGGACTGTAGTGGTGAAGAGAGAGCTGAGCAATAAGGCAAAGCTCTCCGTTTACCGGTCAGTCCACCTCCCACCCTTACTCATGGTCATGAGCTTTGGATAATGACCGAAAGAATGAGATCTGGATACAAGTGGCAGAAATGAGCTTTCCTACAAAGTGGTGGGCTACACTTTGCTTGACAGGGTGAGGAGCTCAGTCATCCGTAGGAGCTCAGAGTAGAGCTACTACTCATCCACATTGAGAGGAGCCAGTTAAAGTGGTTTGGTCATCTGATTAGGATGCCCTTTTGCCACCTTCCCGTGGGAGTTTACCAGGCACGGCCTAATGGGAGACTCCGGGGTCGTCCTAGGACCCGCTGGAGGGATTATATCTCCAAGTTGGCCTGGGAGCGGCTTGGGGTCCCCTGGAATGAGCTGGAGGAAGTTGAGGGGGACAGGGTCATCTGGGATTCTCTGCTTTCCCAACTGCTACTGTGAGCCTATCAGGATTAAGCTGTTAAAGATGATGAATGAATGAATGAATGAATGAATACTAAAAATGACTGTAATTAAATAGTAAAAAAGTACCACTACAGAGGAAAAGGTACTTGATTACTGTAACATGATTACTGAATTACTTGTTACTGTGCATATGATTACTATGATTTAATATATAAACATACCTGGGAAAACTGGTTGACAGTAAAAAATGTATTTGTAATACTGTCAGTTAATAGTAAAAAAAATACTGCAACAGGTTGTAACAAGCTGCATTTAGGTACTGTAACTAGAGTATCTGTAACATTACTGATTCAATAAAGTAAATTACTCAAGTTAAGAGTAATTAAGTTCAGGTAATGTCTTTGAGTTACTTTAAGTTCATATTTGCCTTATAGCAACAAGGTCTACTGCTCAAGTGCCACTGGATTTTTGGATAATTAGAATAATAAATTCATAAATAAGTGAATTGATTTAACAGTAAAAAGTACCATTATAGGGGAAAATTGTACCTATAATACTATGATATGATACTATAATGGGAGTAACGATAGTTGTAGTTCATTACTTTCCACCTCCAGGCACCTCGTACATGTACCAGTAGGATCTTCCACTGTGAATGAAAATAAGCAGCACTGACTCGTCCTCAGTCTCTGCTTCCTGTCTCCAGTTTTCTGTGCTGGTGTTTTCTAAATCACATTACATCTGCTAATTAAATCCCCACCAGCCCAGTGAGGTCATCAGGTGGAGTGGTGCTTGCTCATTCGGAGAAGCAGGTCAGTGTGAGAATAGCACGGTGGCTGGAGGAAACATCCGGAGAGGACGCAGCGATTGAGGACGCTAGTGACCGCTCCTTATTACTTACGGGATTTCATAAGAGATGGGAGCCCTGCAGACCATCTATTCATTATTGCATGCACTTTATCTCTCTCTGTCTCTGCCCTCTTAATGAATTTCAGATTGCAGCTCCTTTCCTTTTCTAATTACTGGCTTCCTCCCTGCTTGACATTAATACTTCACCCAGTGCAGAGAAACTTGCAGAGGTCTGTGTGTGTGTGTGTGAGTGAGAGAGAGAGAGAGAGAGAGAGAGAGAGAGAGAGAGATGTAGAGTACTATGCAAAAGTCAGAGATTACTCCTCATTTCCACACAAAACTGCCAACTAAGAATGAGATCAATTGTTCAGTGTTTAGTGTGTTCACTCTTTCCCTTTCTTACAGCTTCCATTCTTTTCAGGAGACCCACTTTCAGTTTTTCAAACAAATCTGCAGGGATATTTTTCTACACCTGCAAAGTTCAGTCTTAGACGTTGGTTGCATTTTCTGACTTCACAACTCCAATTACAAACTAAGAATCATCATAAAAAAACTCATTCCACATCTTAGATATTGTTGTCTTTTTCCTTTTCTCAGTAAGAGCCTCTTGACAGCTACACATCCTTTCAGACTCATAGCTTTGAGTTGTCCTCTCACCGTGGAAGGATGGACGATTTGAAGCAGCTTGATTTTCTCCTCTCTTTCAAAGATGAAAGCTTTAAGTGCTGTTTGTCTGATGGGGTCAGTTTTGGTGTCTACCAGGTCTTGCGCCCTTGTTAGGAGTCCCATTTTCTCTGTATCTGTTAATCATTTTTTTGAACTCCAGTTTTGGAAACTCCTGTTTTTTTTCCACTTATTTTTCTTGGACTTTTTTCTTCCTTGTGCAAGTAGATTATCTTTCATGTAACGTGTCTTTAATAGGTGCTTTGACTGGAAATGAAATAAACAATGTCGGTCTCTGACTTTACACAGTACTGTAATGTGTATGTGAATCACTTTTTTTCCAAAGAAACTTAAAAATAAATATAAAAAATGAAGCCTATTAGAAAGAAAAATGTAATATCATTTCACATAATAGAAATCCCTGACTTGCTTGTTTCTATGACAACCCCTTGCGGCTTTCCTGGAATAGTTAGCGAAGACTAAAATAAAAACATTTGCAGGTAAGTGTTGATCATTCTTTAAATCTGAATTAATTATGCTGTAGTTCTTGAAGCGTTCCTGTAGGTCCTGCTTAAGAGCAGTTTTGCAAAACATTAAACCAAAGTTAGGCAGTTTAAAAACTGAGGGCTTTTTTTTTTTCTTGATGATGTGAAAGATTTTAGGGTCACTAAAGCGATAAATAATTTACTAATAACTAATCATATTATGCTGCTGGCAATATGTGTGTGTGTGTGTGTGTGTGTGTGTGTGTGTGTGTGTGTGTGTGTGTGTAGCTCTTTCTGTTTGTGTGCTTGTGTGACCCTGAGTGTGTAGTGGGTGCCAAGCAGGCCTGTATAAAAGGCTATGGCCTAGAGAAGTACATTGGCAGAGAGACTCTGTTGTAACCACATTCCATAGTCACACTATGTTGCGTGCATGCAGGCTTCTGTGTGTACGTGCAAGGCCTCTGTGAATGTGCTTGGGCTTTGTCCTGGAGTGCTACCCATTGTATCATTGTGTTTCAACCAGGCCTGGGAAACACTTCTTAGTCCTATCTTGAACATAAACAGTCACTGTGATAAGGACACTTGGCCATTGTCTATGAGTCTTGGCCTGACACTCATACACAGAGACCTAGTTTGGACCATAACTTTATTTTTCACCTGTTTCATATACAAAACAAATATTTTTACACATCCTTGTTCAGTCACAACTAGGAATAACCTGTTTAGCCACAATTAAGGGATAGTCAACAGATTCAAACTTCTTTGTTCTCTCTTGATCAATGAAAAATGGAAAAGTGAGATATGTGAATTGATGTGATGAAATCAAGAGCATAGCCCTCTTAAAGTGCGTTTTAACTTATAGATAATGGTATAATCAAATGCAGTAGCTTAAGGCCAGTGATTATTATTTTATATGATGGTGTATTAATAAATAGAACTGAAATGGCTGATGAAGGATGACATTACACTTTTAGAGGAAAAGGTTAAGTTTTATTTTTGAATTAGAAGCTATTTATTAGATGCTATTTTTCCATTACAAAACCTATTTATGTTGGCGAGGTACATGCAAAAGGTGTGGACTCGAGTCATATGACTTGAGTCACAAATTTGATTTGACTTGAGACTCGACTTGACAAAATCGAGAAAGACTTGCAACTCGACTTTGACTCGAACACCAGTGACTCGGACTTGAGCCTCATGACTTCTGCCTGCAGATGGGACTTCACACAGCCACTCACTTTTGATGTGAATGGATTTGTTTCCTGTAATAAGTTTGACGTATAGCAAAGTTGTGAAATGTCTGTTACTGTGCTCACGTTTGGCTTATTTTATTTTGGAAGACAAGTTGAGTGTTGGAACTCCATAAGCTGGAAACAAGCAAAGCATGAACAGCATCAGTAAGTCATCCCTCAGCCCTTAAACTCCAGCAGAGGTTTGCCAGGCAACTGACCAGTTTCCTTACAGTAGCAAAACAAAAGAAACTGAGCTCTCTCTATCTGACCGATTTTAACATCTTCTGCAGGTAAAACAGGCTTGACTTGTTATTCGCCAGCTTCATACTGGAATTTGCCATTCCACCTTAAAGGTGCAACATTTGCATTCGAGCGCCTGACAGCTGCACCATTTAAGATGGAACAGAAAATTCGAAGAAACCAACTTCAGCTTCATCATGCACCAATATTTTGATGTCTTTTCTGTAAATTTTGTTAATTTTTTTTTTGGTTGTTTTGGTTTCTGTTGTCTAAATTCAGTTCAAACTAGTTGTTGTTTTTAGTTTGCTGACTTGTTTAGGACTCAAAGATTAGGACTTGGGACTTGACTTGAGACTTACCGGTACTGACTCAACTGTCTCGACTTGCGACTTGACTCAGAACTCGAGTGTCAAGACTTAAGACTTACTTGTTACTTGCAGTTTAGTGACTTGTTCCCACCTCTGGTACATGCTGGGTGTTGTGAGGCAAAATAGTCCCCAAAGAAGACATATTTTTTCAGATTTATCCCTATTTTACCACCAACATATAAAAACATATGTAAAGTGTAGGCTCACTGGTCACTTTGGAAAGTAAATAATATAGGCTATATATGTTGTAGACATTGTGACCCCTGGTTCTTATCGCCATCACTGTAAACAAATCTGCCTCCTGCACAACCTAAAAGTTAATATTTTAGTTTTTGCTTAACTATTTGAGGAAAACAACGACTAAAGGTGACATCATAGAAACGTTCAGAACTCAGGTTTATAACTCCACCAGTGATTTGTTTGGTATGACCTGCAAGACCAGATAGAAAAAGCTGCATTGTATTATTTTAAAGCATTTCATTTAAACCATTTATTTAAGAAATGCAAGGCTAATTTATTTGAATGAAAGGAATGGAGGCTTAGTACAGGACAGAATCTGTGTCCAGAAAGCATGGACTTTTAAAAAGGACAGAACAATTCAAACTTTAAACCTCAGGATAACTGCTGAAAAACAGTCTTATGCAATACCTGCTTACAGAGTATTCAATAATGAATTAAATACGGTAGCATTATGCACTGAATATGATGATTGAATTTTAATATCCTTTATTTTCTTTACTTAGAATGAAAGGATGAGTTGTGAAATATGGTCAAACCTTACATAAGTCTCCTTAATACCTGTCTTTTTCTTTCAGATGTGTTTAATACTTTGAGCTACAGCACATAAACAGGAGATTTACTGCTTTAAAAGAGCAAATTCCGCATTCAAAACACTATCAAATTGGCCAGAGTTTATGAAAGTCCTGTAATTGAAAATATAAAGGACAGGTGGGTGTGTGGGACGGATTACAATGAGAAAGAGAGAGAGACACACACAGCGGCAGACAAGAGAGAGAGAATAGAAACAGAGACAATGACAGAGCAGGTATTGTGGTCATTAGATTTGAGTTAAAAAGGAAAAGTGCTTTAAGGCTTTACCTGGCATCCTCACACACTCTCTCAGCGGGTGTATGTTCTAGCTGCAGGCTTCAAAAGAACCAGTTTATGGATATGACTTTAAAACAGGCAGTCTTCTTTCTACAAGTCAGAATGAGACTACACAACACTGGCTCTGGATAGGCATCGTCCAAAACTAAAAACACCACAATTTTACCACAACAAAGTATGTAATAGAGCAAAGCACAGCTAATCAATCAACCTCATGTTACCCAAAGTATTTTTAGAGTCTTTTTTCCTCTTTAATTCATTAAAATCTGCCCCCCAGAGTTGTTGGGCCTAGTGCCACCACTACCTAATAAGTGACATAAGCAGCTGCCCAGGGTTCCATGGCTTCAGGGGCCCCCTAAAAAAGAGCACACACCTGGAGCAGAAAAACAGAAGAATGTGGAGAAAAAGCTTACAGATAAAGATTTTTTTTTTACAGATACAGATTTTTGCTGTTTGGAACTTATACCATGTGCTTTGGCTTGTAGTTGGACAACAAGAAGTAGCTGACCTGGGTCTGTCCAATGAAACTTTGATAGGAGTTCCAGCTTTACTATACCTAACAATCATAGCCGTGGTTAACTTTTACAACAACTTTCTCTAATAATCCAGGTTTATATACTTGATTAATCATTATGCATTTGCACACAAAGGTGTCTGAGAAATCAGACCTACATTTTAGAGAGTAAAGCATTTATAATAGAAAAAAGCAACTCTGTCACCACTGCCACCAGGTTTAGATCCAACTAAGCTTAAAGTAGGCTGTGTAAGCAAGAAATACAGCATCATGAGACAAACCTCTGGCTCGAGAATGCAGAGAAGCTTGTCTTTAAGCTAAATTGTAACTTATTAGAACCCCAAACAAGCATTCAATCATCAGCAATTTACTCATTAGCCAGTTATAAATTTATATAATTTACACAGAGTGTGGTAGTTGTTGTTATTGGCCAGCCTCTAATGTAACACGACATCCGTTAGCAAGATGAGGGGTCCCAAAAAAGCCCTGCTTAAGGCCCGAAAAGCTAGTTCTGGCTGTAGATGAACTACATGCACTTCCATGTTGGTCTTAGTGGAATTGGAGCTCTGTCTGTGCTATCGTGTTTCCTATCACTGTGTAAAAGAAGCTCCATGCTGTCTTTATTGTTGGATCCACTGCATAAGTTTCTGAGCATGTGCACACACTCATAATCTGTATCGCTATGGAAACACTGATTATTGATTTGTTTCATTAGATTAACAATAACAGGTGACTGTGATGTGACAAAATAGTGCAACAACGGTACGGAGAAATCACATTCTTGTTTCTGTACAAAGAGTTAATTGTGTCACAGACAAACTTCTGAAATTATTCATAAATGTGTCCAGTTATGGTCACCCAAAGTCAGTTTCTAATAAACTCTTAATGTTAAAATCCCCTTTATTGTTCACTCTACCATCATCTCAGCCTGTTCAGCCTTCATTCCTTAGCTGATGCTGAGTTTCTCAAACTATACAATTCAAAACTACACTATATAAGATTTTGGGATTTGGAGACCTCTATGGTGGAAATGTGTAACTGTATGCAACACGCGGAAGAACATTTTGCAACACTGGTTGTGCTTCGGACCCCTACCCTGAGTGGATGAATCTGCAAGCGCGTTAAAAGGTATTCAAAGAGAACTCAGTCAAAACTTGATGAAGGATGTGTCTTCTGAGGACGTGAGTGAATGATCTACTACTGTCATCATATCTTCATCAGTATAATATTGATTACATTTGAGACATTAAGCTGGATCTTCTTTTTTAATCTGTGTGTGTGGCGTTAATACATAAAGAGGCATGATGTGGTCCAAAAAACGCTGACTCAACACTTCCGACTTAAATTATTATTTCAGGCCTTACAGGGTGACTTACAGCAGCGTTCTTGCATAGTGCAGCTTTAAAAGTTGTTGATCATTCTTGAATTCAAGTTGGATTCCAAAGTCTACAAATACTGTCCAGATTTAAGAAAGAATGTAGACATAAGAAAAGGAGTGGTCAGTTGATAATATACTACAATTGAAAAGTTTGGAATCACTTTTCATCTTAATAATTGTTGTTATTTTTAAATAGAGCTTGTATAATGCAGATTTAAATTTCAATTTTGAATATTTGAACATTTAATTCTGACGTTTGGGAAACATCAAGAAATTGTTAAATGATAACTAATATACTGTAATTATACATATAGATTTTTTGGCCAAGTTATTTAAATTGAGATGTGTTTAACCAGGATGTCATTGTAAGGAAAACAAGGCATTTTGTATATTAACTGTATTGTTTTATTGTATTTATATTATATTACAGCTTCCAAATAATAATAATAATTCAGGATTATATAATGTCTTCAGTACATCTAGAACACCAACTAACATCACGTATCATAAAAAGCCCAATTATAGTCCGGACACCACAAGTAAATGTCAGCCCAACATGCCATTCGACTATCTTTTCCTCCTGTTCCTTCTTAATTTTTTTTTATTTTTGCAGATGTTAATTAATAAAAATAAAATACAACTACATTGTACTCATAGTTTTCCACAGCCTTTTTTAAATGTGGAATTGTTGTTTGGCTGGTTTATTTTCACCACTCTAATAATTTTGCATACCTCTATTTTGATGCATATTGCGTGAAAATGGCAAGAATCATGACGTTATCATGATATTTTGGGCATATCACCCCCCCTTACGTCAGCCCACCTGCTGCCCGTGTCAGTAAAGCTTTACATAACTATTCTGATGTGGACCATGTGCAGGGACGTGCAGCAGACCTGAGAGGAGCCTGACGACACCGCCAGGCCTGGTTAATGCCACAGCATCCAGCCCAAAGCCCCAGTGCTCCGCGGAGAGCCAGCCTAATGCCATTACTGATGCTGCCCCCCAGCCCAATGAAATTATTCATCCGCCTGGAGCACACCGCTTATCAGAAATTCATCTAAATCACCGGCTTTTAGAAAAGTGCTCTGTACCAAGCTCTGGTGGAATTCGGTTTGGTCTGGAAATCATTAATGATGTTACCAGGGCTGCTGGATATTAGACTCAAATGTCAAAACATGTATAACAATCCACCCGAAGGATCGAACTAAACAAATGATGCAGATAAAATTTGGGAAGTCATAAAACAAAAACTGACACAGGCACGTCTATCTTGCTTAACTCATTTTGTGGTGGATTTAAGGGATTAGTGCAATGTTTTTCCTCAAAAATCATAGTATTTTCCAGGTTTTAAACCTTTTAAAACTTTTTTAAATGAAATTCTGTGTCTAGTGACTTGACTTGACACCCTAAAGGCTTCCAAAGTGCATTCTACCGCATCTAGTTTTGGGTTTAAAATGGTCTTGTGGTTCAGCACATCACATCCTTGCGTTATTGTACGGCCTAAGAATGAGCTTTTTAATGTACCTCAGTTTCATGTGTTCCTACACCTGAGAGCTCAACAAGAATAGAAGGAAACGAATTACAGAAACACATCACTAACCTGAACATTCAAACGAGCACAGAGCGAGTTATAAGATTACATGCTTTCAGTTCTTTATCAAGTCTTAGCATAAGATGGAAATAATAGCACATCTGTTGGAGAACATTGCATCACTGCCTTAGATGTATATAAGAATTTCTGAAAGCAATTGCCTTTTTCTTGCCTCAAAGAAACATACTGAAGATTTTTGCTGCAGCCTTTGTCTTACAAACATTTTGTTTTCAGTGATTGACAGAAGTGTTTGCAAGCTCATTATTACATTAATTGCAAAAAGGTTGGGACAGAAATGTGAATAAAAAACTGATAGCAGTAATTATAAATTCTGTTTCATGGGTATTAAATTGAAAATGGTACAAAACACAATATTTTTTGTGAAAATATGACACCTGCAATTTGATGCCTGCAACACATTCCAAAAAAGCCTGAGAAAACAACGTTTAGCACTGTGTTACACCAACTTTCCTATTAAAAACACACCGAAGACAAAAACTGATCCAGTTTTGAAAGTGGAATTTTATGCCATTCTTCTATTCGACACGTTTTCAGCTGCACAACCATACAGGGTCTCCACTGTCGTGTTGTGCACCTTATAATCTGCAACACATTTTCAAAGGGAGACAGGGCTGGACTGCAGTACCTCCACTCTCTGATTACGCACATGTGCAGAATGTGGCTTGGTGTCGTCATGTAAATTAAAGGAATAGACATCGCTGAAAAAGATGTCACCTAGAAGGCAGCATATCGCTGCTGTCGGAACAAAACCTCATATCTCCATTTTTGTCCTTCTTCAGTTTTCAGCATAATTTGAAAATGCCTGTTGTCCTTCACATTGTACGTAAATTTTATGGTGACTGGACCAAAAGAAATGGCTCTAAATTACTTGGAAAAAAGTCTGGTTCCATTGACTTCATTACAAGTAAAGTATGTTTTTCCTTCTCCTGTAAAGTTACCATTTAGGAGATACGTGGTTTTGTTCTGACAGCAGTGATATGTTGCTTCAAAATGTGCTTTTATCTTTCAGCATTAATGGTGCCTTCACAGATATGCCCATACTATGGGCACTAAAACACCCCCATACTATGACAGACGCTGGCTTTTGACCTTTACACTGGTAACAGTCTGGACGCTGCTTTTCTTCTTTGGCCCAGATAACTTGACATCCACTATTTCCATAAGCAATCTGAAAGATCACACGTTTCCACTGTGCATCAGACCATTTCATCTGAGCTTGAGTCCAGAGAAGTCAACACCATTTCTGGACATTGTTTTCATATGGCTTCCACTGTACATAGTACAGTCTTAACTTGCATTCATGGACACAGCAAAGAAAAGCGTTTACTGATGGTTTGTCAAAGTACTGCCAAGTCCATGTAGTGATATCCTATTAATGGATGCTGCATGCTGGTTTTAATGCAGTGCCATCTGAGGGGTCAAAGATCACGTCCATTCAGTTGTGGTTTTCGGCCTTGCCCTTTACGCACAGAGATTATTCCAGATTCACTGAATCTTTTAATGATATAATGCACCATAAGGGGTTAAAAAACCTCAAACTGTTGGACTATTTGCTGACATATTTTTGACAGAGTCGTGAGCCTCAACCCATCCTTGCTCATAAAGGACTTTCCTACATGCTCCTTTTATACCCAAGCATGATTACATCACCTGATTTTTTTAATATTTCACAATGTTCCTAGTCTTGAATTGCTCCTGTCCCAACTTTTTTGGAATGTGTTACAGCCATCAATTTCACAATGAGTGTATGTTTTCACAATATATTTTCTCTGTTTTGTTTCATTTAAATACAGGTAAAAGGTGAATTACAAATCACTGCTTTCTGTTTTCATTTGCATTTCACATACTTTCACAACCTTTTTTGTAATTGAGGTTTGTATAGCTTCAGTGCAAGTTGGTACGCAAAATATGACTGATTGTAGAGTCGATAAAAAAAAAAACTGTTACAATTTGAATCCAAATTGGCCCGTCCAGTACGCTGTGCCCGAATTAGCTTGACCACACACGTCTGGCCACACACACTCAGCCCAAACTGCAGCAGTTTGGATGCAGATCATTTGCTACAATGCCAGACAAGATGAAATGAGACTCTATCAGTCAAAACTCTGGAAGCAGCACCGCTCGAAATTTCCTCCTCCATCTGTAAGACAACATGAGCCCAAAACTGCACGGCCACGTCTGGCAGCATTCCTTCTGTGTCATTCCCAGCACTCCCGCATCACCACTGCCTCATTATCAATCTAATAGCCCCTATTTAGGGGCCCCTGACGCAGCCGTCTGCTTGGACGATATGCGCTCGCACGCTGCAGCCGGACATGGCAGGATATGTATGGCCTCGGGCTGTGGCCCGTCATTTGGCATTCTGAATGAGGGAGTTGTGTCATGAATAAAGAGGAGTGATGAATGGTGGAGTCCATTCTCCATTCTGATACGTCACCATGCATCTGTCAGAGCTAGCAGAGCTAGGAATAAAACTCACACAGAAAGCTGTGGTAGTTTCAAACGATATCAGGGCCAAAGCAGACAAAAACGCTACATTTTTAAACTTAAGCCCAAATATAAGAAATCAGCTGGGACATATTTGGTGTCTGAAGCTTGCTTCTTTAGTTTTGCAATGGTGCTATAAGGCTAATGCAACTAACAAGTAATGGAAGTACACTACATGGCCAAAAGTATGTGGATACCCCTGCTGATTATTGAGTTCTGGCCTTTGGAAGCAACATCAGCACAAGAACTGTGCTGAGCTTCATTTAAGGAGTTTCCATAGCCGAGCAGCTGCATAAAAGCCTTAGATCACTATGTGCAATGCCAAGTGTCGGTGGGAGAGGGATAAAGCATGCCACCACTGCACTCTGGAGCAGTTGAAACATGCTTTCTGGAGTGAGGAATTATGCTTCACTATCTGGCAAACAGATAGATGAATCAGGGTTTGGCAGATGCCAGAAAAATGCTGCAGTACTAATAGTAAACCCTGGTCGAGGAGGGATAATGGCCTGTGGCTATTTCAGTGAAGGATAATGTTAGATTAAAAACATTTTAGACAATTATATGCTTCCAACTTTGTGGCTACAGTGGAAGGTCCTTTCCTGTTCCAGCAATACTTATCATATTTATCTATGAAAATGAACAAAAAGTGAGAACATTCAGGCTTCAGGGTGCTACTTTTTTACAGCATCATACAACTGTGTGAAGATTTTAGCACAATGCTAATTCTGTGGGTGGAAACTTCCATTACTTGTTAGCTATATTAGCCTTGTAGCTCCAGCACAGGGCTAAAGCAGCAGACTTCAGACATCAGACATGTCTAGGCTGATGGTTTTTGAGTCAAGTAAAAATTAGATTTTTTGCCAAATTATTAAGGTAAAAGGCAATTGCATCATTGAGGTAATCAATGAAGATTTCCTGCATTTCAAGCTGGTCTAAGCTGGTTTAGGCTGTTCTGGTGCTGGTTTAGCTGACCAGCGTATCAGTTTCCAAAACACAACATATGCTGGTTTTGCTGGTGATCTGTACAGTAGCTTCCACTGCTGCTGACCAGCACACCAGCATCCAAAACACAACATATGTAGGTTTTGCTGTTTTGCTATGCTGTTTTCTCTAGCAGGGTTCTCACTGATAACTGATTTACATAACTGATTTTATGATGGCATAACATAACATCACTGTCATTTTTCATTTTTTGACATAGCTGAAAAATACTAGCTGCCTTTACATTGTGTAGAAATTTCACAATGAATAAATCAGTAGAAATGCTCTACAACGACTTTACTATTTTCACATTAACTTACAAATGTTTTATTTCCTGTAGTGTTTTGAAGATACAGGGTTTTGGCCTCATAGAGACAATACGCATGTTTCATTTAACAAGGTGAATTCCCGCTGCTTCATGCTTGTGAATGGATATTTTTCATATCATTTTCTCTATAAAAATTAAACTTTTGCTTCAGCAAGGTCACCAAGTTCACACACAATGGAGCACACATCAGCCCCACATCGTACCGTGAGGCGCAGTGGCTCCATACACTACAAAGTTTACTGCTATATTCTGAGTAATAAACATATCAGACCCCTGTCATTTGAAATTAATGCAAAAATATAGATAGTTGTCTTTTACAAAGCATCTACACAACTGTAAGCAGCAGATGAAAGCTGAATGGTGGTTACGTACTGGCTGTGGGTGCCTCAACAGCATGGACAGGGGGCGTGGAGGGCACCAGGCTGGGGAAGAAGAAAGAGCGGAGCGAGTGATCCGAGTGCAGAGGAGAGCGCTGAGTTGGCAGGTTCTCACAACTTCCTGCTACACTGCTGTGGATCTTCAGGTTCAGAGGCTTGGCCTTCTTCCGTGCTCTGTAGGGAAACAGAGAGAGAAAGGAAGAAATAAAATAAATGAAGACACTAAGAAAAAGTGATGGGTGAGTGAATCCTTGGCCTTTCTAATTCCACAAGGAAGGTTTAAACAGGAATGAAAACATTAAATCTTCACACTGATATAAAGCTGACCATATAGCATTTATATCCCGAGCCCTGACTGTCTGCTGGACTATGGCTGGAATTCTGATGCATGTTTTTTCTGCTTAGACCTATGTATAGGAAATGACCATTTAAGCATTATTATGTCCTTCTATCCTATACATCTTGATATTAAACATATTCCACTTTTTAAATAAGTACGTCTACGAGCATCAGTCACTGCTGGAGTTTGGTAAATATTACAGTCATTCACACTGTCACTAGCAGCTGTTGAGCAGTGGATCAACTTGATAGGAGCAACAGGCCTATAGACCACAGCACTGTCTGATGCAGCTGACCAATGGAGGTGCACTGTAGGTGGGGCTAGCTGACTGCTATGCTAAAGGCCTACCCCAGGCTAAAGGCTATGGTGATCATTTTTGTTACCCCAAGAGACCAGCATCTCTTTAAAGTTTCTGCAATAACTACCTAGATTAACATTAACTCAGACTATGACTGACTACACAGCAGTAGATGAAGGATTGTTGAAAGATGCCTTACTCAGTCATTCACCTAAATGGCTGCCGTTAGCTTGTCTTGCATATGTATGATGCGTTATTTTATCTTACTTGTGGCATGCTGGTGAAACTAATACCTTAGGAATAATTCCAAATCAGTAAAGTAATTTGTGTAATTTGTAGATTTTTTTTATTAACCCTTGCCCCTCCCACAATTGCTGGTCCCCAACAGACACGTTCAATAATTTAAACATTTAGTTGGACGAAAAATCGATGAAATATCAAATTTACAAAATTTTCCACTTACTCCAAATTTAATCAGCTAGAAACATGTTCGGTGTCTGATATTCTGAGTTTTACATAGGAGTTTAAGGATGATGACTTACGCATGCAGTTGATATTATGCTTATTTGTGGGGTTCATATAAAAATAAAATATATAATGACACTGTCAATATGCTCTAAAATATAAACAGAATATATTATAATACATTTTCATGTGACTTTTTTGTATGAGGATATAAACTTCCATTACTTCCATTAGCTACATTATCCTTGTAGCTCCAGTGCAAATGTACCAAATGTATCTTGGCTGATCAACTACATCTGGGCTAAGGGGGAAAACTGTCTTAATCACTTCCATCTAGTCCTTGTGTTTCTGCTACGCTCAGCCCAAAATATGTCTCCAAATAAACACACTAAGACCAGAAAGCCACAGCAGGTAGGAAAGGTGACCAGAGAAAGTAATTCACACCAAAATAACACATAGCTGGAACATAACGTCCACCGCTTATAATGAGGTCTAGAACCTTTCACACTTCATCCACAACCTTTAGTAGCCATTCTCAAGAGTTGGTCAAGAACCATTCACACACATGAGGGCTGATGTGGCCCTGCTGAGAGACACCAGCTGAAAACACACACACACACACACACACACAAGCACACACACAAACACACACCCGTCGCACCGTTAATAAGCCGTGTAGCTTGCAGCATCTCAGTAAGAAGCTCATTTAGATGCTATAGTGCTGTTGATGCCTGAGGGATGCCATTCTGCCAACGGAGTCTCACAATCAGACGTTTTAAACCTCGGTCCAAATGCATAGAATAAAGCAAACGAGCTACAGGTTATCAACGTTCCCCTCCAAAGGCTTTGTCAGCAATTTAGATAAAACCATATTATGCCATTCAAATCAAATTAGATCCTTTCGTCTTCCTGGATATAAACAAGCTGACAATGAAAGCGGACCCGAGGCAGACCCCTGCTGAACTCCTCCCTGCCTACGCGCCTTTCTCTCTTTCTTTCTCTCTGTCATTGTCACTCACTCGCACATTCTCCCTCTCACACATAGTTTGCAGCATGAAGGTACATATAAACACACATTTAAGTCCTTTTCAGACAAATATACAAATACACAGATAGGAAACTGACATAACCGCTTTCAAATATGATCCATAATGAGAGTAAAACCATTCTGAAAACGTGGCACAACTCAAAAAGACAAGCCACAGAGAAAAAGGCTTGCCTTTGGCTAGATTAAAATGGCTGTCCGAGCTTATTGGCATGAATGTTAGCCAGGATAACTGCTAAGTGGAAGGATTTAAATCTATGTTCACTGTGATAATTAATTAGAGTGTCTCCAACATCAACTGTAAAGAGCTGAGTGAAAGTAGGACTCATGTATTGGTTTTTAAAACAGTCGTTCATAATTTTAATCAGTTTAACGTCAAGTTGTTCAAAAACAGAGATAGTTTCAGGTCTTCTAAATTACATTAACCATGATTGGCTGCTTCTTTCTAAATAAAAAACTGAAAATGACTACTGGATTTTCCTTTGTATGTTCCAGTTGGTACAGATTTGTGTGACATTTAGAGAGTAACTAGAAGTAAAGTACACTTGAATTATAATGAAGTCAGAGCTAATTGGCATGAATTTTAGCCAGAATAACTGCTAAGTGGAAGGATTTAAATCTATGTTCACTATGATAATTAAATAAGTCTCTCCAATGTCAAATCTAAAGAGCTGACTGAAAGTAGGGCTCAAGTTGGCTGATAAAATCGCCTGCTTTTCATACCACATGAATTTATTGGTAAAAATATATATCGCTGGTAAATCTCTCATACATATAAACAACTTCTTATATGTAGTAACAAACACTCAAATACAAAAAGCACCCATCAGAAACCCACGATATAAGCTTATGCTGTTCTACAGACCTTCAAATATAGATTTTAAAATTGCGAATATTACTACTCTGACAGGATCCAGCACTGAGCGAGTCACAGAACTTAGGTACCTTGGCATTTGGCTGGATGAAAAGCTTACGTTTAAATCTCATATTAATAAACTAGTCAGTAAATGCAGACAGAGGCTCGGATTCCTATATCAAAATAAATCCTGTCTGTCTATGCAAACCAGAAAAAGAGTCGTGGAGACAACCGTACTATCAGTACTGGACTATGATGATATAGTCTATAAACATGCATCCACCAGTACCCTCAAACCACTGGAGTCAGTCTATCACTCTGCTTTGCGATTCGTTACTGGCGACTCTTATAACACTCATCACTGCAGACTGGATGATAAAGCTGGTTGGTCCTCACTAGCAGCACGAAGGGAATCACACTGGCTTATTTTTATTTATAAATCACTCTCCAGCTATATGCCATCTTATATCTCATCTATGATATCTATAAATAACAATAATTATCAGACCCGCCTTAGAGACTGGATCATCTGTCAGGTACCGAGAGTTTTACTGAGCTACTGGTATTGTTTTACTGTCCTGTGTTGACCACATGGGGATGGGATCCTTTTTTTGAGTCTTGGTTCCTCTCAAAGTTTGTTCCTCTTGCTCTTGGGGAATTTTCCTTCCCACTCTCTCACCGTTGCCTATGGCTTGCTCATGGGGGCTTGGACCTGGATTTTTCTGTAAAGCTGCATTGTGACAACACCTGTTGTTAAAAAGCACTACATAAATAAACTTTGACTTGACTTGACTTGACTCTCACCCTTGGCTTGCTCTTTGGGGCTTGGATTTTTTGTAAGGCTCCATTGAGACAATGCAAACGAGCTATATAAATAATGATCAGATATCAGCTGATATCAGTTTTTAGCTCCTTAAAATCAGTATTCAAATTGGTCCTAATAAACAGAAAAAGCTCAAAAGCTACAAAGTGCTTTCCTGCAGGAGAGAATAAGAATATAAGAGCCTCATTGTTTCACTATGTGAGTCACATGACCTCAGAATCACTCCATTATTTCTTCTTATGATCCATTACACCATTACACAACCCCATCCTCTGGCCTTTCACAGTGCCACACAGTGCCAATCAAACATCTGTCGCCATGGAAACCCATAAAAAATATAAGAAGGAGAACCACATGGGTTAATGTATTTTGGGCCCGAGGTACTAAGCCCTCTGCGCCAGTTCCAGTCGCAAATTGGACGTGTTATATACGAAATGGGCACGAGCCTCAGTGTGCATTTTATGAGCCACATACATAGAAAAATGCAAAATGCGCTTCTCTCTCTTACACATGCATTAGAGGCAGGGCCATGCAAAGCGGAGGGGCCTGCAGAAAATGGGTGGAGATAGCAGATGCATATTCTACTTGTTTTTTCTCTGCCTTTTAAAATCAGGCATTGAAGCGCCATCTCAAAGATGTGTTATTGGGACCTTTAACAACAGCAGTAGACACAGATGCTAGATGGAGGACTGAGCCTAAAACATATACTGTAAGGATGCAACACCATGTGAACTCGAACACCCATGTGTCAAACACAAGGCCTGCAGGCCAAGTCAGGCCAGTGATATTGTCCTATTCTGCCTGCAAAATCATTTTATTTTTCTATTCTTATTCCGTTTCACCCTGAGATACACTACAGTCCCCAGCATGCACTGCAACATAGTGCACGTTCTGACCCCCTTTCCCCCAACAATCATCTATGGGCCAGCGGTTACACAAAAAGAAAAGATGCCTGGTGTCTAGTTTAAGCAAAAAGGCAGTTTTAAAGAAACTACCTATTTTTTTTATTTTGAACTATTTTGAATAAGTTTTCAATGCCTATTTTGCTGTTGCAGTTTTGGCATATTTTGAATAAACAATGGCAAAATGTTAAGTAAAAATGAAATGAAAACACAGCTGGCCCACAGACTTGCTGAGATTTTTTTAATATTGCCCTTTAAGTGGTTGAGTTTGACACCCCTCCTCTAACATATGTAAATATGTGAAAAACGTGGTGCAAAATATGCCGTGACGCAGCCAATCATGCACTCACATTCCATGTTATTGTTTTACAAATCAGATTTTTTTGAGTTAGAGCTGAATAACACCCCTGTAGAATGTATTGGTGTGAAACAATTTCATTTATTAAGACCGCGCTCTCTTTGGCACTGAACTTTTCTCATTTTTCTGCTTCTTTTAACGAGCGTGCAGTTAGTAGGTGGTCCTCTCCACACCCTTAGTAAATCAAATGTTCATTGCGATCGCATCAAGGCACAATTTGGGCTGCTCCTACATCTGGCCCTATATGTCTTAAAGCTTTAGGCTTTAGGTCTTAAAGCTTTAGGCTGCTGATCCAATGTGAATCTGAAGTCAGGTAGCATTAATAGGGACTTTGTCCTTCCTCTGCTGCAGTAACAGCCTTTACTCTTTTGGGAAGGCTTTACATTAGATGTTGGAAAAATTCATCTGAGGATTTCACTGCATTTGATTGCAGGTTTACTAAGAGAGGCACTAATTACTGACAGTCTACTGGCACACTGTGCGAGTGGGGGCGGCCAATTTAGCAAGTTATATACTACGAATTTTCCAGAATGATTTTGGTTCAAATTGTGTCTCATTAGGTCGAAATAATGACTTGTTTCCACCAGATTTGGACTCAAAATAATGAATAAAGTAAAAAAAAAAGAGTAGTTATTACTTGTTGAGAAGGTCTGTGATTATTTCTGCATGTAATTAAAAACTACATGAGAAAATAAGACATTATTTCAAGAAAATGAGTAATTATTTTGACTTTCTGTTTTGAAAAATTCATTTTCGGCTGGTGGCATGAGCTAAACTTGAGTTCTACTCCGAGTGCATTTGGAAACCGTGTGATACAGTAAAATCTCTGTTTAGTTCCCCCGAGCACAGCCAATTTATTAAGGAGCTGTATGATTCTGAGCTTGTGGAAAGCTTTTCACAGGTGTTAAACAACACACAGCCGGTATTTACTTAAAAGGGAAACTTAAATGCATATGCAATTGGTAAAAGAAAGAAACAGCAACAAAAATCAACAACTACAATGAAAAAAATCATGAAAATCATGACAATGACTTTTAAAAGCCAGAATGACTTTTGTGAGAGTAAGAAACATCAAAAAATCTGCCACACAGTGTATATAAATTGTACAAGCTGCAAAAACATCACATGATGCAAACTGCAAGGATGAGTAATTTTAATTTCAAAGGAACTTTACTTTAAAAGATGCTTGAAGGAGCACAACAGCAACCTATCAAGCAGCCTCTGTCCTCTGTGACGGCACATGTTGTTTTTTCCAGCATGTTTTGTTCCTTTTTTGTGTGTGTGTGAAAGAGAGAGGGAGAGAGACACACAGTCAGAGTGGACAACGAACATTTCTCTCTGTCCACAGAATACATTAGCGTGTGAACACAGCGCACACTGACAGCAGAGAGAGAGAGAGAGAGAGTGAGAGAGAGAGAGAGAGAGAGAGAGTGGCGCACTGGAGCCTTTAAAACACACCTCAAACCTTGAAGAGTGCAGGAGCCAAAACACGCTGTCACTGCCAAACTTGTTTTTATTTTGCTGTTTTCTCTCTCCCTCCCCCCCTTCTCTCTCTATGCATCCATCCATCACTTTCTTTCTTTCTTTCTTTTTTTCTCTCTTTCTTTCTTTCTTTCTCTCACTCTCACTTTGTCTTGTTTCTCTCTCTCAATTTATTTCTCTCTCTCTCTTGATTTCTCACTCTCATTCTCTCTGACTCTTTCTCTATGCATCCATCTCTCTCAGCAGTGATCACTCTACTGGATCATTACAGTGACAGACAGACTGAGTGATTTACAGCAGAGAGTGATCAGACTCTGATAAAGTCAACACTGGCATCTTTAGAACCGCCTTACTTTCTGACAGAGGTCTGTTATTAATGCTCATGTTGCAAAGCCATTAACCTGTAGAAGCCGAGAGTTATTACTTTTATTTAATGCAGTTAAATGTAATTTTATATTTTTGCTACATAGCTACATACTAAATTACATTTAGGTTCTATTTATATTCTGTATCAAATCTCAAGCAGCACTGCTGTGCCTGATCCACTCAGACCAGCGCAACACACACTAACACACCACCAACACGCCAGTGTTACTGCAGTGCTGAGAATGATCCATCACATGCTCTGTGAGGGTCCATGGGGGTCCTGACCACTGAAGAACAGGGTAAAAGGGGGCTAACAAAGTATACAGAGAAACAGATGGACTGCAGTCTGTAACTGTAGAACTACAAAGTGCTCCTATATAGTAAGTGGAGCTGATAAAATGGACAATGAGCGTAGAAACAAGGAGGTGGTCCTAATGTTATGCTTGATCGGTGTGTGTGTATATATATATATATATATATATATTTTATTTTATTTTTTTTTCCCTTCTCCAAAACGTTAACTTTACAGGAGAAGGAAAAAACCTACTTTACTTGCGATGTAAGTCAATAGAAACAGACTTTTTTCCAAGCAATTCTGGGCCATTTCATCTAGTCATGAAATTCACACACAACGGAAAGGCTAACAGGTATTTTCAAATTATGTCAAAAACTGAAAAATTACAAAAATGGAGATACGAGGTTTTGTTCCGACAGCAGCGAAATATACCCTTCATTTATTTCACTTCCAGTGAAACAGCCTCTAAGCACAAGGTATTCATTTTTCAGGTGATACTAGTATAAACCTAATTCCAAAAAGTTGGGACAGTAAGTGAATTGCTACTAAAAAAAATAAACTGTGATTAATGATTAGTAAATTCTGTTTGACCTGTATTATAATTGAAAATTTTACTGCAACATGTTCCAAAAAAGTTGTGACAGGAGCATGTTTACCACTGTGTTACATCACCTTTCCTTTAAACAGCACTTATCAATCGTTTGGATGCTAAAAACACCAATTGACCCAGTTTTTGTGTTTGACGTCAGAGTTGAAATGGACAATAAAGAAGAACATTTAAAAATACTATCAAAAAGGAGGACAAATGATAGCACACACATCTCTGCACTACATCAAATTAAACAGAACTAATTATGTTCTATTTGTAATGAAACATGCAGTTGGTCAGTGTTCTAGAAGTGCTGTCCATATGCTCAGAAAAGCATACTGTGCCACACTGTGGTGTAATTTATAACAATAACCATAAATATCAGCATGTTCCCAGGCCTATTTACAGTGTGTGAGTAACCATAGAGGCAAAAGTGCAAAAGACTAGCGACCGCAGCTTTCTTCTTATTACAGGCACTAAAGAGCCGCTGCTCTTTTTTCAGTAAATCGTGACAGTGATTAAAAATCTGCCCCGATATCACAGTGACAACCGCTGATCTACGAAGTCTGTCATGACAACCTAATGTTGGGAAAAAAATCAATTATGTTAATTGATCGTGTCTACAATTATCCCTCTCTGCATATCAGTGTGGGTTCAGGTCAGGTCTCGAAGTCGCAGGTACAGGTCAGGGTCAGGCTTCAGTGTCACGCCTGTGCAGACCTCTAACACACATGCAGCAGCCTTTCTCCTCATCCCCATCACGACACATGTGCTATAGCGTGAGGCTGGTCATGCTCTGGGCTAATAGGGAACAGTAGAACAGGTCCGGCTTCATTAAGCGTTCCCTCAACTCATTATCCTTACCTCTGGAACACACACACACAGCGCAGGAGTGTGTCGGGAGGTGTGAGAGAAGAGTAGGGGGTGAGTTCTGCTCGCTCGCTTAACAAGGATTTATCTGTCTATTACTCTACATCATCACCCCAGCCTCACTGCTAATGTTTATGCTACCGAAAGAAAGCGCGAGAGAGAAAGCGAGCTTATGTGTGAATGAATGTGTGTGTGCGTATTTCTAAGATCAAAAGCATCTCTGCTTTCACAGAGTGGAAATAATGTTATTGAATTATTGAATGTGATCCATACATTTTGTCCACTCATACAGCTATAGCAAAAATCACTGCTTTTTAAATGAAAAAAATCTTCTTTAGGGTCAAATTAACGCAAATAAGACAAATGCAATTAATCATAATTAACTACCCAAACAATAAGATTAGTGGTATAGTTAAGCTATAGCTATAAAGCTATAAACTATAGGTAAAGCCTCTTTTTCTCCTTTAACTGCGAGTGTCTGAATACTTCTGGCACGTTACATATGCCTGTACCACATTCCAAAAAAGTTCTGACAAGAGCATGTTTACCACTGTTTTACTTAATAATCACATGGGGACTGAAGACACCAACCGATCCAGTTTTGAAAGCAGACATTTTTGCCATACTGTGCTCCTGTATGGGACCTTGGTTGCTCATATTTTGTATTTTTTAAAATACACCACATGTATTCAATAGGAGACAGGCAGGCCAGTCTAGCACCCACAATCTCTCACTATGCAGCCATGCATTGTAACGGGGGCAGAATGTTTTTTGGGAATGTGTTTTTTGTTGAAATAAGCCTGGATGTCCATGAAAAAGACGGCATCTAGAAGGCAGCATATGCTGCTCCAAAATGTGTTCAGTGTTAATGGTGCCTTCACAGATGTGTAAGTTCTTCACTAATACTCTTTTGAACTTTACACTGGTAAGAACTTAGATCAGGGGTGCACAACTCCAGTCCTGGAGAGCCAGTGTCCAGCATAGATTACTGATTTACCTGCGTAACCCCTTAAATAACCAGGGCTTGCCGGCAGGCTCAACATTTTATCACACAATTCTATAACCTAAGAAGAGCACAACCACTTTGAATTGAAGTCCCTGTAGTTACCGAATAGCAAGTCTTAGTATGTAATAAGCCCGGGTTTGTAAGGGGTTAAACACACCTGATTTAACTCCTCTGTTAATTGCCAGGTTTAGTTAGTGTGTTTGAGTGGGAGATCTACCGAACTGTGCTGGACACCAGCCCTCCAGGACTGGAGTTGTGCACCCCTGATCTAGGTTCTTACCAGTGTAAAGTTCAAAAGAGTATTAGTGAAGAACTTACACATCTGTGAAGGCACCATTAACACTGAACACATTTTGGAGCAGCCTATGCTGCCTTCTAGATGCCATCTTTTTCATGGACGTCCAGGCTTATTCAGATGATGTCCAGATGATTCAGAAGAACATTCGTGAGGTCAGACTGACGTTGGACGAGAGGGCCAGGCTCGCATTCTCCATTCTAATGCATCCCAAAGGTGTTCGATGGGGTTGAGCTCTGTGTGGGCCAGACAAGTTACTTCACACCAAACTCAGCATATGGACCTTGCTTTGTGCACTGTGGCACAGTCATGCTGGAACAGGAAAGGGCCTTCCCCTGAAAAACAACAAGCATCATCCCTCCTCCACCAAACTTTTTCAGTTGGCACAATGCAGTCAGGCAGGTAATGTTCTTCTGGCATTCAACAACCCAGACTTGACCATCAGACTGCCAGATAGAGAGGCGTGATTGGGCACTCCACAGAATATGTTTCCACTGCTCTAGTGGTGCACTTAATCTGACGCTTGGCATTGTGCTTGGTGATGTAAGGCTTGCATACAGCCATAGAAACCCATGCCATGAAGCTCTCGGCACACAGTGTTTGTGCTGATGTTAATGCTAGAGGAGGTTTAAACTCTGCAGTTATTGAGTCAGCAGTGTTGGCGACTTTTATGCACTATGCACCTCAGTACTCAGTGACCTGCTCTGTAACTTTACATGATCTGCCTCATGTCTGAGTTGCTGTGGTTCCTAAATGCTTCCACTTTTCAATAATACCACTCACAACAGATCAAGGAATATCTAGGAGGGAAGAAATTTCGCAAAACTGACCTGTTGTAATGGTGGCATCCTATTACAGTCCCACACTCGAATTCAGTGGCTGTGTTTACATGCAAAGATTTTTGCCAATCCGATTGAATACATTCCGATTACAGATTTAGACTGAGGTGTTTATATGCTCACTCTACTCAACAATCTGATAGAAAATCTTCGTTTACATGCACACTGCAAGCAATCTGATCCAAAATGATGCTCATGCGCATTGTACCACTTAGAGCAAATGTTACCATGACGGCGAACATCACATGCGTCCAGTCAGAGTGAGATGAGCAGCAGTGAGCAGTGCTTGAGTTTTTAATTGCTTTAAAAATAATGTCAGACTCAGAAAAAGTACCCCACATGTACTTATTAAGGAAGCGGCGAGAGGAAGACGTCGTGTTCTGCGACACATAAGTTGGACGCCCATCCCACCGCCGTCTCCTCTGCAGACCAGTTTCTGCTCCCACCATGCTGAACGTTATAAACTTCCGCTATGACGCGATGTATATGCGCAGAACGTACTTAAACTTTCCGATTGGGAATGTAATCAGATACAGGCATTTACATGGATATTATTCTCCTATTTAACAGATTATTTACAGGATTACCCACCTCGTTCATTCGGATAGAAATTGTATTGCTAGGTGCTTGATTTTATACACTTGTGGCAACGAGACTGAATGAAACACCTGAACTCGTGTGTCCCAATACTTTTGTCCACATAGTGTATACACATCTCAACACATGAGAAATACTTTTCATTCAGTCAGACTGTGTGGTTGGAACTGTGGTATAACACCTACTCTCACACCATTCAAAATATCACACTCACAGTATAACAGTATTAGGCAGCTCGAGTCTGACACAATTGGATGTGTGTGAGAGGTGCATGGCAATGTTAATCTGGCCTTTTTTTCCCTCCACTAATGACCAGTGAGGTTAAAGAAATGTCAGTACACACACACACATACACAACACTGAAGCACACACACACCTGAATTAGCCCAGTGCAGCCGATCCCCTCTCTCCAGTCCATCCATTATAATGAGCCGTCCAACCTGGGCCTCTCTCAGATTGGCAGCGTGATGATGAATTTATATGGGTGTTTAAAAGTGACGGGGACTGTCGCGCATAATTGATTTATTAAGGCTCAGGCCGACTGAAACGGGATGAGAAACGGACACACAGTCGCCAGCGGGACCTGAACGACCACCTGGAGGGCTTTTAACCGTCCCGTTTACCGTTGTGTGTCTGACGTCTGTCTGTTTGCATCCTAATGAGATGCATGGAGAGGGACTTCAATCTGACATCTCTGAGTTATTAGCTGTACAGTGTTTGTTTTTGTTCAGGTGTTCAATCACTCAGTTGTTGTTGTTGAATTTCACGCCTTGCACACTTACATATTCTTTTTTAACCTCACAACTCCCATATTCTTTTGTCTGTCACACATTTGCACATACTCATACATGTAAGGAACGCAGAGACAATCACATACACAATATGCTGTGACAGGACGTAGCGACATACACGATGCATAGAAAACTAAACATCTTGTGTGCACACCCCACCAAAGTACCTATATGTACTAGTAATCTGTCCCCTATGTATTACACATGTAACACTGTGCAAAGATCACGCTTCATTTATTTAACCTCTTATGCTCGTGGGTATTTTTTTGTTTGTCCATCTGAATTTACATGCCCAAATCGTAAGGCAAATTATTGCATGAAATAAATGTAAATTGTTGGGGGGGGGGGTTGTAAAAGTTCCCCTCAAATTAACAGAAAATGTGTTTTATGATCATAAACATGATGCTATATGCTTACATTTTACTGCTGAAAGCCAAAAACCTTAGATGCTTTTTATATTTTTTTTTTATAAACATAACAGTGCATATGAAGAGACACCATCTGAGATCCAGTTTATAGCTCAGATTTGTGGAAAAATGGGTCAACTTTCAGTAGAAAAAAAATTTGTGAGTTCAGCTCCTTTTATTGAAAAGTTTTAAAATTACATTGCCCATCTATTTGGAAAGAACACAGTTACCGCTCTCATATGACACCCACTTTGGTGGTTCCAAGGAGTTAAAAAGGTTAATTTACATTAAATAAATGGAAGTACAATTATCCATTTTTGAGCATGAGGAAAAAAGCAGAAAATATGTTTAACAGAAAACTGCAAAAAACTCTCTAGCGCTAAGTATAATATTGAGTCGTTCTGTATGTCCATCCTTTGCCTTTATTACAGCTTCATTCTTTTCAGAAGGCTTGCTTTAACTTTTCCAAAGAAATCTGCAGGCATATTTTTCCACACTTTTAAAGTTCAGTCTAAGAAGTTGGTTGCATTTTCTGCTTCTCACGATCAAAGAACTCTGAAAAATGAATAAGCTGTACTTATTGGTTTTAAAATGTGTTTTAAAAGCCTTTTGGACAACAGTGTATATATTTATGTACATTTCTGTATATAGTTTAATGTGCATATGGTGATTTTGGATATAGTTACATTCCAGAGAAACACTATCCATATGTTCAGCAGGAGTCAGATCTAAATTTCATAGTAATGTAGGTATATATCTACACAGTTATTGTATATAGTTATATAAGTGTGTGTATATAGTTTTTGCATAGAAAGTTTGAACTCCCCTGGTCAAATTATATGTTTTGTAGATTTACTAAGTGAAAATCAGTAACACATCCTCTACAGAGAACAAACGTAAACATAGCAATTTTCTGCAGATTTTAGAGGACAATTTATCTGCTGACGTTAACAAAACATAAAATATAAAATGTGCTACAGCTTTTGCACAGGCCACATTTTATACTTTATTCATTTTCCAATATGTTAAATTGTGTATTAAAATGTGCAGACGTACATCACTGCTGTCAGAACAAAACCTTGTATCTCCAAAGTGGTTACTTTACTTTTTTTCGCAAGCGCTTCTGGAACATATACATACATACACATATATATATATATATTCTTCCAACAACAGCTATATATATATATATATATATATATATATATATATATATATATATATATATATATATATATATATATATATAAAACAAAAAAAATGTGGGGTCCTGATCATTATTGAATGGTGTAAGGGTGGAGGGGTAAACACAGATGATAATTTTGGAATTTCAAAGTTGGTAAAACTACAAAGCTGATAAACTGGACAATCAGTGACAGAAAGCAGGAGTAACTAATAAAGAGGCCAGTGAATGTACAACATAACTGACAAATATTAGAAAATATTGTGCTATAATTTCTTGCCTATGTCGCCACACTTATCACGTACAGACTCCCAGCCTCGAATGCAGCCTCACAGAGGCATGCACACACACAAACACACACACACACAAACACAAACACACACACGCACACACCCACCCACACAAACACACACGTATCACAGACTGCTGTTTACTGCCTTGGCTATGTATGCCGGAGGCAGGCAGTTACTTCGCTGTGGCTGAGTTCATGAATTCAAACAGTGTCTGTTTGAAAACAGCAGACAGGTTGTAAAAGCCTGAGATTTATTACGGATGTTTATGAACTATGTGAGCTGCCTGGTCTCAAACAAGCTCCCTGCTTCAGGCTACAGAGAAAGTCCACATCATTGGCCATTCTGTGAAAACACTGTAAATAATATGTGCTTAGTAATAATATGTGCTCCGTCTCACAACACACAGACAAACAAAAGATTCAAAATCCAAATGCTCTGCAGATGCGTGGTGCAGCCAGAGGAGCAGAACAGTGAATATTCAAAAGCTCTTTAAATGACAGCACCAGAAAAAGGCTGTGTTATGAAAGAACGTCCAGGTGTTCTTCTGCCAGCTGAGTCTTAAAAGAATATTAGTGGTACTCTCATGGGCCACTAATATCAGAGCGCATGCTACTCTGTGTTTTTTAGTCATTTTACTGTACTGCCTTTCTGACAAACTAGATCTGGATCACCAATTAGACGACCAAGCCGACAACACACTTCCACACCTCAAATCTTAGCAAAGCAATGTAGACTGCAGCAGAATACACGGACCTTAAAACCTACTGCAATAAAACAATAAAAACTGGTTCAACAATGTTGCTCCCATTGAAGCAGTAGGTGCTAATTAACTTCTGAAGGGCCCTTATTATGGAAATCTGAATTTTACTTACGTTTTGAAATAAAAGAGCTTGATATAGTATGTGATTATTATTGACATTTAAAAAACCATTCAGTCCCGAGTCTCCAGTCAATATATTTAAACAAAGCTGTGATATCACCAAACCACTGCATTTACATATATCCAATAATTCAGCTTAAAGCAGTTTAGCTCCATCTGTTTATATTGAAGTTATAAGGAGTGTTTCAGACTGTTTCAGACTGCTTTCTGAATGAGACACAATACAGAGCAGCGAGTCAGAAAAGCTAAGATATATCAGTCTTGGCCTGTTTAATTCTAGCATGGTAAAAACTATAAATGCTGGAAAATGGCCGTACAAAAATTAATTATTAATTTTTGTACACAACACCAAACAAATATTATAAGTGAACAAAGATAAAACACAAAAAAGTAGGATTTGGGCCCTTTTAACCCTTAGAGGTCAAGAGTTATTACATTTGTTTGCTTCGCAATTCAAATGGAATTTCACAATTTTTGGATGAATGACAATCGTATGCAAAAGTTTACACACCCCTGGTCAAATTATATGTTCTGTTCGTTTTCTTCGTGAAATTAACGTCCTCTACATAGAACAAATGCTCTACAAATGCTTAAATATGGCATTTTAGAGCACAATTTCTAGTTATTTGCTGAGTTTAATACACAAAATATATATATAACATAGCATATTAAATGTTACCCTGCGATGGACTGGCGACCTGTCCAGGGTGTTTCCTGCCTTCTGCCTGATGACTGCTGGGATAGGCTCCAGCACCCCCCGCAACCCAGAAGGATAAGGGGCTTAGAAAATGCATGTGTGTGAAACATTAAATGTGCAATAATCTTTGTACAGCACATTTTATGTTATCAAATTTTTATGTTAAACTCAATAAATGAACAGTAGTTATGCATTAAAATGTGCAGAAGTGTGTTATTTGCAGAGGGAATGCTAACTTATTTTCGCTTAAAAAATCTGAAAAACATAATTTGACCAGAGGTGCCAAAACTTTTGCACATGACCATACACAGTTAGTTATGTACAGAATTATATTGCCGTCGATTTACATTCTGTATTGACAGCCTTGAGTCTGCAGTTCTGTTTTCTTTCTGTTTTCAATACAAACAGATGATAAAACACATGGCGAAAAAATTATGCCAAACAAAGCTGCATCCACAACAATAACTTTTCATCAAATTCCAAACATAATTAAACATCTCCTCCTATGCATATGAACAGAAATGTGGCCTCAATTTAAAGTCATTCAGTATCTGCATTTTTCCAGTTTCTCTTTTTGTTTCAATGAGATACTAGTGAGAAATAATTAATATCCAGTTATGAGAACTAATAATCCAAATAAACTTCCAAGGGTAAAAGATTTGCTCATTCTGATAAGACATTTGCCAAAAAGCAGAGATGATTGAAAGCTGTTAACCATAAGGTTCAGACAGGAGCTCTTATTTGGCATTTCTATGCAGACTTTTTGTTTGCTGGCCAAAAATATGAGCGTGAAATTAAAGTCTGAAATTAAAATGCTGATTAGGTGTTAAACATTTATAATCCGGCAAACAGGAGGAAAAAAGTAAACAGGCTCTTTTAAATTATGTTGTACCAGTGGCTCCCTCTATGAGGACAATAGTGATGTTCCATCTGTGGTGTAGCCAGAATGATAAAATATTTATAAATTTTTAAATTACAGCACCTAAAAAAGCTGCACTTCTGAAAGAATATTCAGGTGAGTCATAACCGAGTATGAGTGGTAATCTCGCATCCTGGGCCTCCTGTATCTGCTGGACTGCACCACTCTGTGTCCTGTATTGTTACTGTACTGCCAGAATTCCAGCTCAAAACTCATTAAAAGATGCTTGAACTGAGGCTGCACACCTCATCAACAGTAATCTGGCTCTCAGTCATAACACAGCAATTATCTCCTCATTTCCTGCAAGGTGATGAGAATCCAAACCCAGCCTGCTCATATTCTTTAAGAACAGCACAGAAAAAGTTTACACAGTTCTCCCCTTAGTCTAAATGTAGTTGATTAGTCAAGTTTTCCTTCTTTAGTTTCGCACTGGAGCTGTGAAGCTAATCTAGCTAATGAGTAATGGAGGCTAATATGCTGATACACCACCAGTTAGCATCATGCTATTGTGATTGCATATTTCCAATTAGAAATGCACAGAGATACAGGTATAACAGTTAAAAACGTATTTCTTTACTTTAGCATTTAACTAGTTTTTATTGTTTCCTTTGTTTTTACTGGAATATTACTATTACTTTTATGTTCTTGTTAATTGTAATTTTTTCATTGTATTTACTAATATATCCATTTTCTGCCATTTATTGTTTGTTTATTATATTTTGTTATCATTCTCGATTATCTTTTCTTCCTCTGTTGTTTTTACTTTGTACTGTGAAGCACTTTGAGCTGCATTTTTAATGTATGAAAGGTGCTATATATATATATATATATATAAACATTATTATTATTAATGTTCAGTTTCAAATTTTAACCTCTTAAACTGCAGGCTTCTTATTCAGTTGTTAATCTTGTGACTCTAAAGTACAAGTTAGGAGGGGCTGCTTTGCTTATGCTTTATTAATAAGACAAACACCTTTTAATCATGGTAAAATCCCTTTAACATATAGTCTTAAGTAGCTTATTGGTTTCATGAAATGATGGCAAATACATGATAAGACACATCAATGCTCAAAAGTGAATGATCTTTTTTATATTTTCTGTAAGTACTGTGAATTTTTCAATAATGACTATGAAACAAACATGTACATTATGTGAGAGTGAGAAAATGAAGTGGTGCCACATACAGGCCTTAGTACCTTAACAGATTTCTAAAACTGAGAGCATCACAAACTTAACGTCAGTTTGTCACAGAATTTCTTGTTATTTTGTCACTAAGCGACAGGGCAAAGAGAGAGTATAACACACATAACAAGTTTGGGCTATGAATAAGAACTCAAACTTCCAGATGTCCTCCAAAAATCACACGACTCTTACTGGACCAGACTTGTTTATGGTTTTATGCGCAGCAAAAGTGCAAACTGGGGATTAAAATGGGGCTGAAAAACGGCGATTTCACACTGTGAGCTGGCGAGATGTTTCACAACGAACTGGCAGCTGACTTGAAATTGTAAAGAGAGTGACGTGACGTCTGGATCCAACATTACGAACATGATAACGGCTCTTGTTTGCCTGTGTTTTACACGCAGCTCCTCTGTGTCCACTCTGCTGTTCAGGCGGCGTTCATGCCCGTCTCTTTGCCTTTTTCTCTGTTCCTCTAGCTCTCTGATTGGCTGTTGTCTGAATCACTTGTTGAGTAAATCTCTGGACATCTCACAATGCAGGACTCGTGAACATAAAATCGGAGGGCCTTAACTTAAGAGTTCGATCAGAGGGATAAGATTGACTCATTTCTCCAGTCACACTACCAGATCATCTGCAGTCAGTCGCTTCTGAATGAGCTCCCGACCTGGAAAATCGCTTCAGATTGTGAAAATTTGTCACATGGGGGCAAATCGGGGTTAAAATCTGGCAAAAAATCAAGTATTGTATGCCCAGCCTTAATGGTTTCCATTTAGAGACCACTAGTTTCCTGTAGGACACCTTTAGATCAAATTAGGAAACCATCTGATGTGTCTGGAGTCAGTCCCTGATAAACCTTTAGAATCATTTACACTGAGATATAAACCCACCAGAAAAACATAAAATACCTTCAGTGACTATCGGACACCAGCAGGAACCAACAGATACTTTTAATAGTTTCTACGATTTCTTTTTAGCAGGGAGGTTAAAGGGAAAGTACTGACAGTATGCTAAACCTTAATTCTAAAACATGATGGAAATACACACACACACATCTTCTAAGCCACTTATCCTTCTGGGTTGTGACTAGCTGATCCAGGGGACATGGGAATTGGGGGTGCTGAGGGGGCTGCAGCACCCTCTGATTTCAGGACTGGAACTGTTAAAAATAATACTAATTATAATAATAAAATGTTCTGAACTTTATAATAATTGGGCCTTAGTAGAAACCCATGTGAGCTTGTGTTGGAGCAGTTTGCATTTTAATATTTTTAAAAACCTGCAATTGCCCTGCTTTGTTTAAAAGGAAAGCCATATTTTCAGCACAGTGAGCTGACAGCTGGCCACTTTTGGGGCGTGTCGCTCCGACACATGCAGATTGAGGTGCGAAGACAGAAAGGCTATGCAGAGTTACAGGCCAGTTCTGAGCCGCAAAGCAGCATAGTGTTGTTTTTTATACTTCAAAATAATCATCTATCGTAATAATAATGTTTTATTAAATATTATTTCCCGTTCTGTGTGCATTTTAAGTGTTAAATCACACCGTGTGGCTGCGACACAATTGATTACCGCACCACATATCAACAATCTGATTGGTGGCCGCTCTGTCCATTTGCATAAAGTTTGTCCAGAACATGAGAGCAGAGCGAGGATATGCGTCCCTATGCGACGTCATCGGTCGCGTCGCATATACGCTGCTTATAATTTCAGCACCCCCACCTTAAAACACCTTCCCGCGCCCCTGAGCTGATCTATTCACAGTAATCAGGACTGGCTGGTTCTTTAAGGGTTCTTTAGTAAAGAAAATGGTTCTGAATAGAACCACAAACACACAAAGAACGCTTTGCATGATTACAGGTTTCTTTGCATCGTGAAAGTGTTCTTCAGATTGATGGAGAGAATGTTTTTTCTGGTTCTATATAGAACCTTTTTGAAAAGGGCTATAAAGCACCAAAAAGGGTTCTCCTATTGTTAAGGCTTGACACTGTAATAATAGAAGGACCCTTTTTGGTGCTATATAGAACCCTTTTCAAGAAGGTACTATAAAGAACCAACTACAGCACATTCTCCATCAATCTGAAGAACCATTTAATGATGCAAAGAACCCTTTAATCATGCAAAGCGTTCTTTGAGTGTTCGTGGTTCTATATAGAACTATTTTCTTTACTAAAGAACCCTTAAAGAACCAGCCAGTCCTGATTACTGTGAATAGATCAGCTCAGGGACGCGGGAAGGTGTTTTAAGGTGGGGGTGCTGAAATTATAAGCAGCGTATATGCGACGCGACCGATGACGTCGCATAGGGACGCATATCCTCGCTCTGCTCTCATGTTCTGGACAAACTTTATGCAAATGGACAGAGCGGCCACCAATCAGATTGTTGATATGTGGTGCGGTAATCAATTGTGTCGCAGCCACACGGTGTGATTTAACACTTAAAATGCACACAGAGCGGGAAATAATATTTATTAAAACATTATTATTACGATAGATGATTATTTTGAAGTATAAAAAACAACACTATGCTGCTTTGCGGCTCAGAACTGGCCTGTAACTCTGCATAGCCTTTCTGTCTTCGCACCTCAATCTGCATGTGTCGGAGCGACACGCCCCAAAAGTGGCCAGCTGTCAGCTCACTGTGCTGAAAATATGGCTTTCCTTTTAAACAAAGCAGGGCAATTGCAGGTTTTTAAAAATATTAAAATGCAAACTGCTCCAACACAAGCTCACATGGGTTTCTACTAAGGCCCAATTATTATAAAGTTCAGAACATTTTATTATTATAATTAGTATTATTTTTAACAGTTCCAGTCCTGAAATCAGAGGGTGCTGCAGCCCCCTCAGCACCCCCAATTCCCATGTCCCCTGGATCAGCTAGTCACAATGTATCCACTGCTTCAGACTAGACTGCACGACTGTACTAATCTTAAACAGACTTGCTTATGTGGTGTCTGACACTAAATGCACTGTCATCTATAAAAATGGACAAAAGTACAGACAAAATTAAAGACGGCTGCTGGTGTTTCTAGCCATGCAACATGCCTTTGTCCATTTTTATGGAAAGCAGTGTCATACATTGTGTTGGCCAGTGCAGTCATAGCCTTTGACTATGACTCCTTTAAAGGAAAAGGCAGTTAGAAGTTTCCGTAATAAACTCGGATGGTCGTTGCTGTGTGTCTCCTGACTGTATCCAGAACCTTTCAAAATTAACGGCACAATTTCACCCAGCCTGCTCATTCTCCTCAAAGTCAAAGCAGCCGAGAGTCTTCCTAATAAACCCTAATGTATGTCTCTTGACTTCCCACAACATTTTGAAGTTTTTCAAGCAAAGGCGCTTCCAGAATTAAGAATACAATTTCACCAAACTTAGAGTCAGTTATATATACAGGCACACAATTATGCTGTTATAAGTCATCCTTTTTTGACCTTCTTTGCGTGACTGGGTGCTGTTCTTTGTGCTCGTGACGTGAAGCCGCGTCACTTCAGTCTCTAACAGCGCAGATTCTACCGGATGATCAAGCACAGGACGGCCGCTTGATCTAATTTCAGAAGTTTCTTTTTTTTCAGCAATAAAATATACTCTCATTAAAAGTGCGAGAGGTAGAGGGTGACGGAGGTGGAGAGCGAGAGGGGGAGAGAGTGACAGAGGCAGAGAGGGAGAGTGACAGAGAGAGACAGAGAGGGCGAAAAGAGGAGGCAACAGAGCTAATCAATGCTAACAGTGAGCGAGCGCACTGAGGCAGATGCAAATTTCTCAATTCAAGTAATCCACGGTGGAATCACTCGCTAGGAAAAAGGCAAGACGAGGTGATTCATACCTCTCCTCCCCCATATGCCTCCCAGCCTCCTCCCCTCCTCCTCCTCCTCCTCCTCCTCTTTAGGGTCTCTCTCCATCTCCCTCTTCCAGCCTTCTGATTTATTAGCAAACATCAGATTCAATAAGGGAGCGCTTAACATTTGCCACAGAGGTGGTGAGACAGAGGAAGCCCCACACGTACGCTCTCATTAAGTGCCTCATCCTTTCATAACGCTCTTCACGCAAGTCTCATAAAGTAGCATTAGCGAACGCCACCACCTGCGTGACTGAGTTAGCCTGAGCCACCGCTTCAAACCGTTTTATAACCAGCCGTCGAACCGACCCATCAATGCCATCGCTGTGGCGATGAAGCCTGGGGAGCCATTGGCCTTTCTACTGTACGCACGCATGTTGATGCTGATTAGCATGGCAAACGAGCTTTGTTAATTACCACCAGAGCACAGAGAGGCACTCGGTTTGAAAAGGGCAGAAAGAGATGCTGCACGGCTTCACGAGTTATATTAATATCAGCCCACTCCACTTCAGAAAGTTTAAGAGGAGCAAGAGCATCAAGTTTATTCTTGATGAGAGAGAGAGAGGGAGAGAGAGAGAGCGAGAGAGAGGCCTATTTGAGGCCTACTGCTGCAGAGTCCCAGATGACAAAAAAAATTGGTGTTAGCACCCTTTCAGAATTAAAAAGATATGTTAAAGCTGCACTGTATAAGATTTTTCATTAAAATTTAAAAAAAGTAGCATTACTGAGTCAGAATTTGAAAAACACAGTAAAATATGGAGTGTATGCGCTGCTGTGAGTCTCCCTGTGAAGCCTGAAATACTCATTTAAAAGTCAGAGTCGGATTTTGCAGGTCTTTTTCTAACCATGTCATATGTCTTTATGTATTAATGTAACATGTACAGCCTCAGAAAGAAGTTCCGGCTCAATATTTAGGTCTCAAATACAAAATTAAATGCAAGTATAGCTGGCATTACAAAATGTTCTCTTCATGGTGCATGCAATTACACATTTTCACCAGAGAGGTCTCCAAATCCCCAAATCCTACATAGTGCAGCTTTATGTCAGACTAGAAGTGGGTAATGTGATGATGTTCTATCATTATTGTGAAATGTTTTGTTATCGTGATAAACAAGATGATTTTCTGAGCATACTGTGAATGTCGTGCATTCTTAAAAAACAAGGATCAACTGTTCAAATTCATTAAAAAGAAAACATAATGAGGCCTGTTTAATTTGATTTAGTGCAGCACGCTAAAATAAAAATCATTGTACTGTGAGTTTGTAAAGGCTGTTTTCAAATGTGATACTACTGCATTGCGTCTGTGTGTGAAAGTATCGTGATGTGAAACGTGTATAGTGAAAATGTCTTGAAGTATCGGAATATGATATTTTTGTCATATCACCCACCTCTAGTCAGATTCTTACTTTCCTACTTAGACCCAGTAAGGGGTCTAAGAACAATCTAACAAAATGTACCATGATCTCTGTGTGCCTCTGGAGCTTTCTGGATGACCAGTATGTTAGGGCTAATACAAAACACATTTCCATTTTTGATTCTTTAAGATCACTACAAATTTTGGTTTCTCTGATTAGACTTAAATGGACAATTTGATCTTTTGTTCTCCTGTGGGCCTTCATGCTTTCTAGTGATAAACAGGTGATAAATAGGTGGTTCTAGTGATAAATAGGTCATACTAGGTGGGTCTAGAGATAAATAGGTGGCCCTTTATGTGGAAAAGGTTGAGAAGCCCTGGTGTAAAAGATGCTCCCTTTCGTCTACTGTTGTCATAACAAAACTTCTGAAATAATAACTCTTTTGTGGGGCAAAAAAAACATTCACTTTAATGTTCTGTAGGTTAAAGTAACAAGATTTTTTTCAGGTTATATTGAGGCATTTCTATCTGTCCATTCATTATGTTCATGTACAGTTTCTGTAAAAATGTTTGGTTGCCCCGGTCAAATGACGTTGATTTTCTAAGTGAAAATAAGTAAACACATTCTCTACACAGAACACATGTAAAAGTTATGACACATTTCATATTTTATGTTTTATTTATTTCTAATAGGTTAAACTCAGAAAATAAATAGAAACTGAGCTTTAGTTTCTGCAGAAAAATGCAATTTTTCACAAGTTTCTTCCATATTAAGGGATGTGTTAACCTATTTTTATTTAGAAAACAAAGCATGTAATTTGCCCAGGGGTGTTTAAACCTTTGCCTTTTGCACCATTTGAACCAAACTGCAGCAAAAAAAACAAGAATAATACTAATTAAGTATTCAGAACATATTTATGGTGACTATGTTATGATCTATTTATAGAGCATTTTCCATTGGGAAGTGTCTGTCCCAAATTCTAACCTCTACATTTCAACTTATGAAAAAGTGTACAATTTTTTAGTATATTTATTATTTTTTATTAAAATATCCTTTTGATTTCTTTTGAAGAGAAGCTGAAAGATTTGGATTTCTCATAACCCTCCCACACTGCCACATGGTGAGCACTTAGATCCACGTCTAAATGTAAATGTGTCCCAAAGTCAGAAAATCAGTGTGTAACATTAAGAATGGTCACAACCAAAACAGATGTTTCCTGTAATTAATTAAACATATTTGTGTTTTAATGAAAATATTATGCTTTTATGTGTACAGCTGTTCAAAGCTGTGTTTGCTAGTCAGGTATGACTAAAAATAAAATGAGCTAAAATTGTCACTACTGAAACAGTCATTACTGAAACATTGGGTAAAGTTTCAGTAGTATTATGATTGTTTTGGTCAAGACAGAATGGAAGGTTCAATCATTTGCTGTAAAAGAGTAAACATAATTCAGCTATAGGTTCACTTAAAGCAAAACGTCCCAGTCAGTTTAACCTCCATCTCACCCAGTTTGTACTAAAGTCCCTGTAGTTACTGAATAATAAGCCTTAGTATGTAATAAGCCTGGGATTTTAAGGGGTTAAAGTCTGAAATGTGCTGTCAACTCTTTGAAGAATTCAGTAGATCCATGATCCATGTGTTTCTTTTAGTGCCTTTAGTGTCATTATTTCATTTCAATTTTGCTTGCAATAGGAAAATGGAAAAATGTTGATCTTGCATGATGCAAAATGACACAACACTCAGTAAAGCATTAGTCATAAAAAGAATAATGTATCTAATCAACCTGAAGTTGATTAAGTCATGATCGGTATAAGACGCTTTGCTTTGGCGTCAAATGAAAACATATCTGTGAACATATGCACTCGAGCGCACAGCATACACAAACACACACGTACTGACTCCTACAGAGTTGCTGATTCAGTCGAGATGAAAATGAAAAAGCTCTATTATCTCCTACTGTTCCTCTTCCGACACCACAAACCTCTCAGAGACAATACAATACCTGTCAAGCATTCCATAATTCAAAAGCCCTGTCAAAAAAAAAAAAACATTCCTGCGCAAACACCTATAAACCCGCAGTGTTTGAAAAGAGGGATCCAACAACGAGCGAGAATATCTCAGCACAACAACATGACACCATGAAGGAGGAATGGAGGAAAAAATGTCATTCGTTTTGGGGAGAAATGAGAAAACGTATAAAGGGAATCTATCTCCGAGCGCTCTCTCTGTCTCAATTCTCCACATTCTTCGACTGCATGAGGAGAGACTCGAGCCACACTTATGAATATCAAAAGAAGTTCGGCGTCCGTGGTCATCTGGGGCACCTCATTAGACGGACTGCGTGTGTCTCCAATGTTAATGCCTGTTTACTGTGCGCTGTGCAGAGGCCAGTAATTAAGTGGCAGAGGTATGAGGTGCTGAAGGCACTTCCATTGTTCTATTCTGATGAACTACCCGAAGCAGCATACTGATTCGGATCACCACGGAAACAACGCATTCCACATGCCTTCATGTTCCAGCCAGGCGGAATGTATGGAACTCAAATATGACTTCAATAAAGCAATAAAAAAGTGGTCCGACAATGTCGCTCCCCCCGCAGCAATGGATGATAAATGTATTTACAAACTTTGAAAGTAGATTCTCTCGTACTGATAAGATTCATGTTTAAATTGAGTTTCAAAGACTTTAACCCCTTACATTCCCACATTTATTGCAGCCTAAGGTGTAATCTTCAGTAATTACATGGAAAACTATGCAAACCGGCTGAGTTCTTCTTAAGTTAGAGGAGTTAGGAACCAATTTGCTGCTCTTGGGCATTAGGGGTTAAACTAGTAACCTTCATATGTAAAATTTCAGTGGAGTGGTCCTTTGTAGATGATAAACTCCTCTCTTAACAGATTATCAGTAACACATCAACAACATATCAGTGAAGTATCAGTAGTGAAGCATTGAAGTAAATATCTTATAGACGTTCTGTTGATACATTACTTACATTAAGTAGTGTTGTTAATATGTTACTTCCATTACGCAAAACCTAACCTTACCCAACCTTACCCAAAACCTAACCCTAACCCTGGGCCTAATCCTAACCCTAACCTTAACCTCAACCCAAAACCTAATCCTAAACCTAACCCTGGCCCTAATCCTAACTCTCAGTGTTTTTGACATTACTGAGAGTCTGTTGAGTGTTTAAAAAGAATCACTCAAAATAAAGTGTCACCAAAATTTTAAACTTGGCTAATTTGGTCTCTAGAACAAAGATTTTCTTCCAAACAATAAAAAGGCTAAAAAGTCAGTTTCTCATACTCACCTTTGATGGACCTACCGATTGTTTGGACAATGACTTGACATGCATTTTTTTGTTCAATTAATAAACAAATATGTCATATAAAACACATTATTCTACACTATGTCAGGAGTTGCGACCGTCCAACCATATATGCAGGTTAAGTGAACTACTAAAAAAGGTAGTTTGGTTCTATCAAATTCCACATAAAACAGTTTGATTTTACGTTTGACAACTTTTATAACCATAACATGTAAAATATAGCAGCTTTAAAAGTGTTTTAAAAACTTTTGTTCGTAAAGTCAAATTTTCCTTCAGCACAATTCACAACAAAGACTTTTATTCTGACGTGCTTTTAAGAAAGAGTGGGCAGGGTTTCTGAATCATGAAGAAGAACCTGAGCTGCGAAGCCAAGGTCAGTAGCCCTTCCACAAGTATTAAACAAAGACGTTGCTGAGTCATCGTAAAGTTTTATCAAGTCCTGTGGTTTTTTCACAGGACAGCCATGAAAATGTGTTGGTATTATAATAATGTTTATATATTTGGGAAAAGAAAAAGTAGAACAAGGACAAAAGTTTATATGGGTTTCCAAATATAAAGATTAGTTTATACACGTTTTCATTAGTTGTAAATAACTTTGAAATAGAATATCTTTTAAAAATGCGTGTTGCACACACTGTACCAGAAGTACAGTAGATGGTTGTGCAATTCATTCCTATGGGAAAAAATTCTGAATTTAACGAAGACTGTACAAAAACATGCATCCAATTAAAAAGCTGTATAAAAGCCCAAATTACACAATCAGACTGGACAATCTGGAGTTGGAACGGTGACGATATCTTGAAAACTGTGGGACGAGGTATGCGGCAAAAATAAAAAAATAAGAAAAATAAAAGTGAAAAATAATGTAAAATAAAGAACAATATAGTAGCAACCATAATTAAATTAAATTAAATTACATTTTCCAACTGTTTCCATGGAGACAGCTGATATTAAAATGCTGTTAAATTGCTGTTAAAAGTTTACAATCTGACAAAACCAAGTTTAAAAAACAGAATCTCCAAAATAACACTGTCCTACAAGAACAATAACTGTGTTCCACTGTCTGTCTCCCAGAGCTGGTACTGAGTTGCAGTGATTTCATGTGGAAGGACCACAAGTAGAACACAGCTAATATATTCTACTCCTCCGCAAACACAACTAAGATCCAGGCTAGCATGACCGTGATGTGACATCTGTTTGAAGCTACACATGACACATGCAGCAGCATCTGCTTACCAGAAGCCTATAGGTAAACCAGAAAAGTCTCAAACGAGCCCTGCAAGTCCCCAATCGAGTCTAGCAGAGTCGCATGGAGGAGCTCCATCCTGATTGGATTTGCACATCTCCAGGCTTGTTTCGGAGCAGAGCCAGTGATTAGAGGGCCTGGAGAAGCTCTGCTCTGGATCAGAGTGATGAGACCGGTAATCAATGCTCTAATGCCATTTGATCCACTTCACTGCTTAAAGACTCCACTAAAACCTCAGCACTCAAACACACTCACTTACTGTATGAGGGGGCATCCGCAAGAAAACGCAGTCTTTAACATACACACACACACACACCAATGAGCCGTACACACCATGTATGTACACAAACACACAACAGGCCTTACCGCACATGCCAAAGTTTCTAACATATCTGACCACCAAGATCAATCACTAGAACCAGTGTCAGAAACCCCAGTAACACCAAATCACCACTTTACTTTCTACTGGGGGGATTTTGTTATTGAGATATATACCTTATGATTTTTATATCAACTAATAAATCTGTGAATTTTTAATGCATTTCCTGCAGATTTTTCTGTTGAAGTCAAAATCTAAAGCTTGACTTTTTTTTTTTTTACATCACTGAAAGAACAAAAATGCTTAAATTCTGCATCTCAACAGAAACAGTACTTTTGATTGATTGTTATAAATAAATTGTAATAAATCAGTTTAATTGCAACTTAAACCTCAGTCCTTAAACCTATTTATTTGTCTTCCATAGAAAAGGAAACAGTATTGGGTGTCCAAGTACAAAGATCTGTTTATACACGTTTCCATTAGTTGTAAATAACTTTGAAATATAATATCTTTTAATAATGTGTGATTGCACCATATGTCATTTTCTGGATGGTGTAATTGATTATTCTATTTAAAATTCATTTAGAAGCTATGAAAGAAATATCAATACAGTGAATAGATCCAGCTACAAAAACACACAGCAATGGAAACAGTATTAAACAAAATAGTTATGAAAACACTCCATGACATTGTTTTACAACAGCCCAAAGGAAGCTTTTTTTTAGATTTACTATAAGCTAACCAGTACCAACATTATACATAAAAGATGTAGATATAGAAATAAATGGCTATCACCACCACTGTATCCAAATACCACCGGGCTTCAGCTGCAAACTAGAGGTCTGCGCTGGACTGCATTTTTCAGTCCCATTCTCACAAGATGTCATCCTGCTCTTGCAAAAAAAATCAGAATCATTTGTCTCGCTCCTGTCCACAACTTAAACGTTTCGGCCCACTCCTGCCTGCATGGTTCTGTCAAAGCGAACTGGCGTACAATTCTCACATAGTTTATTCACAAATACGTTAACCTCTGCTGAAATAACACGGCAGCCATGGTCATCAGGCTCACTGTGAAGTAACTTCACCAAACACCATTTATTCCCAGTAAACCCAAAGCAAAGAATTTGCGTGTTGTTGACGTGATTGGTTGCTTTGCAACTCTTTAGAATAACTTCATTCATTTTAACTGTTTTGCTGTTATCATTTTATATACGTGTGATTTAGTGGTAGTTCAACCTTATTTATGCTATTTATTGATTTGCGGGATTTCTCTTCATGCATGCTTCAGCCTGCTCCTGTCTACAGTGGGCTAGTTCCCCATCCGCTACGCTGAAACTTAGCCCCGTGCCGCAATGTATTGTGGCAGGTCCCAATAACCAACCTAGAGGTAATAGGCCTGACAATATCAAAAAAAAATCTGAGGACCAATATTCATAGAACCTGTATTAGCCTTGTAGCTCCAGTGTAAAACTAAAGAAGCATATTTCAGATACGAAACATGTTTTGGATGGTAAACTGTTGAGGGGAACGTTGCATGAATTAGATTTTTCACCAAACTATCACTTTAAGACAGGGACATAAAAGTACACAACGCTAAGGCACTAACCTGGGCGTCTGGGCATCGTCCACCCGGTTACCCAGCTGAAACTCGTGCGACTTGCTGCGGTGGAGGGCGGTGAAGCCAGGCAGCAGGTGAATGAGTTTGCGGCTGGAGGGCGGCGGGGTGCCGGGAGCTTTCAGCCTGTTCCTGCGTCGGATCGGCGGCGTGCCCGGAGGGGTCATTGTGTTCACCACCAGGGGAGTCCGTGGAGGCATGTGGGCAAAATGCCTCTGCCTGGGGGACGGGGGGAGGGAGCGGTGGCCTGTGTCCAGGCCGGAGGGCAGCAGGCCCGGGTAGGAGTCCACTGTAAGCCGGTCAGCCTGGTGGTGCGGGTGGAGGGAGTAGAAGGGCGGGGCCAGGGCCTGCGGGCTGTGGCACAGATGCTGGCTATAGCGGGACGACTGCAGTTTAGGGCTTTGAGTGAGCTGCAGACGAACCCACTGGCCAGGCTCCGGGGTGCCCACAGGCGTGTTCTCTTTACCAGACTCAGACATAGGCCACTGGATGGACCAGTCCTGTTTGGGCTGGTTACTGCTGGTTCCTGCATAAATCAGGGAAATCAGGGGATATCAGAACATTTTATAGTGATTAACATTGTAAATAAATAGAATATGTCTCTTATAATAGGGAAAAGGAAGGAACAAACAAGCAGTGGATTGTGAGAAGAGAAGAGAAGAGAAGAGAAGAGAAGAGAAGAGAAGAGAATAAGAGTGATGTAAAGAAGAGAGGAAAAGAAAAGATCAGAAAAGAAAAGAAGAAAAATTAAAGAAAAGAACAAAAAAGAAAAAAAAATGAAAAATACAAGAGAAGAGAAAAATAAAAAGTAGAAAGAAGAAACGAAATGTAGAAAACAGTATAAAAGAAGTGAACAGCAATAAATAGACAAGTAGAGAAGAGAAGGGAAGCAAAAAAGTAGTAAAGAGTAGAGAAGAAAATAAGAATAGTGTAGAGAAGAGAGGAAATGAAAAGATGAGAAAATAAAAAAGTAAGGAAGAAAAGAAAAAAGAACAAAAAAATGAAATGAGAATAAAAGAAAATAGAAAAGTAGAGAAGAGAAGAGAAGAGAAGAGAAGAGAAGAGAAAATTATTAAAGAGAAGAAAATAAGAGTAAGGTAGAGAAACGAAGAAAAGAAGAGACGAGAAAAAAAGAAAACAGAAGAAAAAGTACAGAAAACAACAAAAAAAGAAAAGAAACTTAGGATAAAAGAAAAGAGAAGAGAAGAGAAAAATGAAAAAAGTAGAAAAAAGACACTAAACGTAGAAAACAGTATAAAAGAAGTGAATAGAAGGGAAAATGAGAGAATAAAACAGAAGAGAAAAGAACAGAAGAAAACAGAAAAAAAGTAGAGAAGATAGAAAAAAGATGAAAAGAAAAAAGAGAAAAGAAAACAGAAAAGAGAGGGGAAATGCAGAGTAGAAAATAAAAGAAAAAATACGTAGAGAAGTAAAAAATAGAAGAGAAAAACAGAAATATTAGAATAAAAGGAAATAAGAGAATTAAAGAAACACAGAAAAAGAAGATAAAAAGAAAACAGAAAAGAAGAGAGAAGAGAAGCAAAGGACGGTGAAGGAGTGTGAGTCTGATACCATGAGTCACATGGAGGGTCAACAGTGAGGAGAAGTCAGACAGCATCTATCACAACAAAACAGAGACAGAAGTGAAAAAAGGAAGGAAATGTGTTCTCATTCGGCCAAACTGCTCCACACTGTGTCTGAACATGATGGTAATGGTGACAGTGTGACAGGAGACTTTTATTATGCAATGAGGATGACGAAGATGCAGACAGACTCTCAGAGAGGAAGAGTTAAAATGTGACAGTGCTTCACCTCCATTACTGTGCAATTTGTCGTCCTCAAGTTGTTCTTGAAAAGAAAATAACAAATGTATATTCATTAGTTAGAGAAGAGGCATTTTCACAGACAACTGTATGACCTTTAGAACAGAAAGGAGGTCAGACTAGCTTTAAAACAGCATTACTAATATCCAGTCAGTCTTCAAACGTGTCAGCAGAGAATTATAATCATTACCATATTTTACATAACTACTATTCTAGTTCAGACTTAAATTATTAATGAAATCTATGAGTGTAATAACACTACTTATTGTCTTAATCTTATTGTATTGTCTATTCCAAAGACATTACAACAAGGTTAATGGGTACAACAGTCAGTGGTGGACAAAGTCTACAAATCCAGTACTTGAAAGCAGAGATACTCTTGGTAAACATAGAAGTCCTGTTTTTTCTTGAGTTCATCCCCTAAAGCAGCATTTTGCTCATGGGCTCCCCTTACAGTTGCAGAGCATATTTCACTTTTGCACCACTGCTGTAAATACAAATTGCGCTGTGAGCCCCCCATCATGTACACTTCCCTTCACGTGCACACCTGTCATGCAGGCATATGGATGCTATAGATTACACTTGCATTTCAGTTGTTTCTGTTTGTAAAGAACCAAAACTGCGAGTGTAATCTGTAGCGTCTATATGCATGCATGGCGCCCGTACATGCGAAGGGGAGTCGGATTCTGCCAGCAAGGCAGAATTCCGCGCAAAACTGGCAAGAGAAGAGAAAAAAATCCATGCTGACTTACAAGGTAGAATAATGTTGCAGGATTTTATTACAGGAGGTTGCAAACTTTCAAGGCTTATTTAGCGTGACATTGACAAAGACTGACCAAACTTTTTGGCGTGAGATGAATTTATTTCCTTGCATGCTGGCCTGAAATGGAACTGGGGATTCTGGCTTCTGGAAAAACTACAAAAACTATAAAACTCTGTGAGGCAGGGATGACACAGATAAGGTTACAGCCTAGGTCACTTTTTGTTGTTTTTCCATTAGCTGTGAGACTGTTTTGTATCCTTTCATCTCTTTTCTCGCCATGAGTAAAAGTCTCTCTTTCTCTCTTCCTCGCTTCCTCTGACAATGTCTTAGGACTCTTTGCAGTCTCTGTCATGATGTCCATGCTGGGAATACTGAGCTAGCTACTTATAGCAAGCTGAAGAGCCATACTTGTTGGTGTGTAACGTGGCGCCATAAAGCATTATGCAGTTCTTGTGAGAGGGTTCATGCCCGCTCCTCCAAAGTTACATAACGCTATAGCAGGCGTTCCGGCCCAGAGTGGCAACGACAGAGACGCCATTCAGTCAGTTTACCATTAAAATAAATTTGAAGCTGTTATTTTAAGGTTAATTTGCTACATAATGTTGTTTTAATGGCCAGCAGGCCCAACATTTTATCACACAATTCTATAAAATAAGAATAGCTCCACCAGTTTGCACTGGTGTCCCTGTAGTTACCAAATAGTAAGCCTTAGTAAGTAATAAGCCTGGGATTTAAGGGGTTAATGTACAAAGTACTTGCTTTTGAAGGTACTTAAGGATCAGTTACTGGGTTTCAGGTTGGGCAAATGGGCAAATTTTCACTCCCCATGCAAACTCCTGGGATATCCGATGCCTGATTAAAAAATTCCCCACATAAAAGTGCTACGATGAGACCATCAGTATTTAAATGTGGAGTTCCAGTAAAGGTGCACTGTGATTGGTAAAATTTACTTGTGAAAGTGTCTCATATTCTTTCAAATATTCTATAAAGTTCATTTTTCCCACTTCAGAGTGATGACACAAGTAGCATAAAGTAAAAAAAGTGGATATTTTATTTTGAATGTATGTGATTCTCTGTAGTGGAGTGAAAGTGCGTCTCAAAAATAGAAATACACATATTTTCAAGTTTGATATGATTTTTGATTCTAATATCAAGATTAAAACAAAACCTTGCTTCTACATCTTTGTCTTTTTTTTACAGGAGCTGTCTTTTATGATTTGCTAAATTTTATGATTAATGGGGATATTACTTTGAAAAAATCCATCCAATCCATTTAAAGTAAAAAAAGTTTCCTTCTCTGGAAAAGTTACCATTTTGGCGATATGAGGTTTTGTCACGGCAGCGATGATAAATTAATTTGGCTAGAATGAATAAAAGTTCTCAAATAGAAGTTGTTTGAGGGTGGGTGTGTCCATAACATATTCCCGCCCCCTTCCTGCTCACTTTATTCTGAAAGGATGCTCTCAGATGCCTAATGAGCTAACCCAAACTGTTACATCACTGGAAGCTTATGAAGACTTCTTGTCTTCTACATGAGATCTTTCCTCCTCAGTGGACAACGTGCCAACATGTTACTGTCATTGAAATATTCGTAGTTTCTGCATCTGGCTAACATATAAATGAAGAGTAACTAGAAAGTGAAATTTTGTGAACAAACTTTAAGTTGGCTTGAAAAAGCCAGCCAATTACTTTCAGACATTAAAATGGGCTGTTGATGGTTCCTAAAGTGTTGCTTAGATGCCGCTAGGCGGTTGCTAAGGTATCCCAGGCGGATGGTAATGTGTTGCTAGGTGCTACCTTAAACTGCCACCTTAAATACACTGCCACCTTAAATTCAGTGCCACCTTAAATCTACTGCCACCTTAAATGTATTGCCACCTTAAATTTACTAATATCTTAAATTCACTGCCACCTTAAATTCAGTGTTGCCTTAAATGCAGTGCCACCTTAAATCCACTGTTTGCGCTGTTATTGCTGTGCATTAGGCTGTAAGCGTGTGAGTCTGTGTGTACTGTGTATGAGTGTCTGTGTGAGAGATGTCCACTGTGACATCACTTGTGGCAGTTAGACTTGAATATCCTGAACATTCTGCCATTCATTTCCTATGGGAAAAAATTTTATGAGCGCTTCGGAAAGTACAAGCAACCTTGTCGAGTATAGGTCCTACAATCCTGCAAAGTTCGTGGTTCAAGCTCTAAAACTGCAGGATGAGAAACATTTTAGTTTTTGAGCAGAGAATAATAAGAAGAAGATTCCGAAGAACAGTCAGTTGGCTTTTCCAAGCTAACTTAACTAGCAACAAAGCAGTGCCAGAGCACCAGCCATGCTATCTCTGCTTTCTCAGCCACGCCCTTAATGATGTGCTTATGTTCAGGCACTCATGTTTGTTTAAGTCCCAACTCGTAAAACTGTCACACAGTATAGTTTCTCTGTCCTTCCAGACGCGTAAGAAACACCTGAACAGTGAGTTCAGTGTTCGATTGCTGGCACCTCAAGCAGTTAACAGAGTACTCGAGTACCTGTGCATGTCCCTAATCTACAGCAATGTCCTTGAAAGATGGTAAATGAGAGATGCTCAGAAAAGGCCAAAGGGGGGGATTCAGTTTTGAACTTCTACATACTGATTTTTCGAAAGTGCTGCAACAAACAATAGTTGATAGCTTTCAGCACACAAACCTTCCCCAGTCTCTTCTTTTCTCTATTCAGTAACATGATAAGCCACCGTGCTAATGTGGCTGCACAGCCTGCTGGATTACACTACAGCATCCCTCCTCCCTCCGAACACCCTCTGCTCCGTTAGTGAACTTTTTCTATTAGTGAGCCACCTTTTGTTCTGGATGATAAGCTCCCTCATTCTCTCTCTCTCTCGCGCTCTCTCTCACACATGCTCTCTCTCTCCAAAGAGCTTTCTGCATCCGTATTAAACCCCAAATAAAGGGAGAAAGTGGCGGAGGGGAGGCAGCCGGCTGACGCATCAAAAGCTCGGAGGTTGTGTGGCGTTTCATTGTGTTTAAGCACTAAGTGCTTTATTTCCCGAAGCCTTGATGAAAACTAACAGCAACGAGGCAGAACCGAACTTCACAGACCCGCTCTCTCCTACACATTCCAATTCAAGCTCATCTGCGATAGATGGCGCTTTTTACTGACTAATTATGTAACAAAAGAGTGACATTATTTTACCACAGCATCTCCACGTCTGATCTCCAGGGGTGTAAGAATGCATTGTGACATCAAAACACAAAGATGCAACAATGCAGCGATGCACTGTGGAGGACAGGCGTTCTGTAATTATGCTAAGACAACTGCATTGTTCGAACTCCAAAGTTTGCAAACAACCAGCACCAATCAATGACTCACTCCAGCACGATAATGACACACGCCGCTCTTCTCATCTCCCTGCTCTCGCAAACTTATGAGCACTGAAAAAGGCAATAAGTTCAGAAACAGATACAGGGATCCAGAGTTATATTCCCCCATGAGAACTTTTTAATGATTTTAACATGAAAATGAAGCATTCTGAGAATACGCTTTTAAGTACATGAACATTAATATCAGCTCACTTTACCATTAAGCTGATTTGGCAAGTTAAGGTTAGGAAAAGATAGAGTGAAAGCAAGTTAACCCCTTAAAAGGCCAGGGCCGGCAAGCAGGCCCACAGTTTTATTACACCTTCTATAACCTAATAGTAGCTCTGCCACTTTGTTTTGAAGCCCCTGTAGTTACTGAATAATAAGTCCTAGTATGTAATAAGCCTGAGATTTTAAGGAGTTAAACTGTAATGTAGTCACAAATGAGAACAAATGAGAACTACCAAATCAGTTTGCTGCTGTATCATCTGGTGAATAAATACTGTGACACACTGCTGTGCAGAAAAGGGGGATTCTTCTTCAGAATTCTCTTTGCTGGCAGCAGGACTCCCCCTTCCAAAATGAAAAACTCTTTAAAGTGCACATATTATCGCTGTCAGTCATCTCCAAAATGGTGTATTTATATTTATAATGGTACATTATAGAAGAAGGAAAAACATTCCTTTTTTTTTTTTTCTGTAAACTAGTGTAATTGGTTTTTACCAAGAAATTTCTATTGGTCGACTCATCCTAAAATTTTGACACAATGTTAAGACCATTTGGTGTTTTTAAATAATGTATAAAAAAATAAAAAACAAAAAAGGAGACATTACATACACTATATGGACAAAAGTATTGGGACACCTATACATTACACCTACAAAAGCTTTTACATTCCATTCGAAGTCCATAGGCATTGTATGGAGTTGGTCCCCCCTTTGTAGCTATAACAGCTTCCACTCTTCCGGGAAGCTTTCTACAAGATTTTGAGTGTCTGTGGGAATTTTTGTCCGTTCACCCGGAAGAGTACTCGTAAGGTCAGACACTTATGTTGGACGAGAGGGTCTGGCTCGCAATCTCTGTTCTAGTTCATCCCAAAGGTGTTGGATGGGGTTGCGGTCAGGGCTCAGAAAAGGGTCTTCCCCAAACTGTTCACACAAAGTTAGAAGCATCGAATTGTCCAAAATGTCTTGATCTGCTGAAGCATTAAGATTTCCCTTCACTGGATCTAAGGGGTCTAGACCAACCCCTGAAAAACAACACCGTAGCGTTATCCCTCCTCCACCAACCTTTACAGCTGGCACAGTGCAAGTAATGTTCTCCTGGCATTCACCAAACCCAAACTCGTCCATCAGACTGCCAGATAGAGAAGCATGATTTGTCGTTCCACAGAATACATTTCCACTGCTGAGTCCAGTGGCAGCGTGCGTTAAACCACTCCATCTGACGCTTGGTTATATATATGCATTGGTTTTCATGAACAAATGAATTAGAAACAGGCAGCTTATTTTCCATATATGGACTGTATGGAATGCAGATGTCTGCAACACAAATGCAGCCATTTTATTTACTATCCAAGGCGATCAGTGAACCTACACATTTTTATACGTGAAGACATGTGGACTATTTTACCTCCCAACACGTACCTCTCCACATTAACGCTTTTTAAAATATATATTTGATTTAGGCTAAAATCTTATTTTAATATTAATACTTAATATTAATATAATTATTATTATAATGATTACTATGTTTGTAAATGATCTCTGTTCTGATTGGTTGCTGTATTTTAAAAAACAGCATGGACTAAAAGACTCAAAGGCACCATATAACCTCTGTGTGAGTGTATAGATGTATATATGTGGTGTTTTTGTGACAAAACAAGCTGTTTTTGCAGCACAGTTTCGGCATATGGGCTGTATGGACTGGAGAGATGGAGAGAGGTATGTTTTGAAACTTAACCTCTTTTATTCCAGAAAAGGTTTTACGTGATGTGGACCCTTTAATAGGGAGCTTATCTCCCCTTTGCTGCAGTAACAGCCCCTGAGAAAGCTTTACATTAGATGTTGGAACATTGCTGTGTGGATTTGCATTTTTGCTTCACAAGAGCTTTAGTGAGGTCAAGTACTGATGTTGGATGATTAGTACTGGATCACAGTTCCACTGCTCCACAGACCAATGCTGGGGCGTGATGACCTTCTATTGGCAATCCTAATGTATGGAGGTTATGTAAGCTGTGTGTACAACTGAACACCTGTGTCAGTAGTGGGTGCTTCTTAAGGTAGCTGCATACACTAATTAAAAGGCGTGTCTGGATACTTTTGGACATATATGTACTTTGTGTGGTGTATCTTTTTGCCATAGAGAAGGGAGACAGAGAATTAAGAGGAAGAGATTGAGGGATCCTGAGGCATATCACGCTCGTCATCTCGAAAAAGGCACTCAGAGACGCTGATGTCATTTTTTGACATCTGTCAGCTCCTGGCAGTTCAGCCTTTTTTTGGCCAAAATCACTCAGAGGAGTGAGTCTCCGGTCAGTAAGGCACATGGAGATTAACTGTGCGGAGGTGTTTGGGGGGGTATTTGCTTTGAAATGTATTACGAAAGTTAACATGTGCATTTGTGTCACTAATAATCACTTATTAGTGTGTTATTATTATTTATGTTTTTAAAGTCTTATCTTGTTTCGTGTTCTGGAACAATGGATGTTTTTTTTTGGTGAGAAAGAAAAAAAGAGAAGCAGAATTTCCAAAAGTAAAATTACTATTAAATCTTTTCGTTGCAAACACTAACGAAGAAACTGTGAAGCACAAATGAAATCCCAGCTTTTGTAAGATGAGAAAAAAAAAAAGAAAATAAGCAGAACTTTACGCGTGCAGACATTTACACAAATCTAGAGCGTCTGACAAATGGACCCTAACTGATTCCTGCTGCAAACAAAACTGCTGCAGTATGTAAAAAAAAAGGAGGGGAATAAAGAAAGATATAAGGATGTCATTTACAACTACATACTATTGGCATTCATGGGATAATTTGGTAAAATATCACACACTGACGATTCAAAACACTATGAGCCCTCGTAGATGAATCAAATAATGTTAAATATCTCGTAACAAAGGTGAATGTCAAGGTCTGTGATATATATTAGACTCTAAGGGCAGGCATGAAGTCAAGTCAAGCAGCTTTACAGAAAAACAATCTGTGTCCGAGCACCCATGAGCGTCGCCAATGGCAACAGAGGCAAGGAAAAACTCCCTAAGAGCAAGAGGAAGAAACCTTGAGAGGAACCAAGACTCAAAAGGGGAACCCATCCTCCTCTGGTCGACAACAGATAGCAAATAATAAGCAGCAGAGAATAAGGTTTGACCCTCAGTACAAGATACAGACAAGGGGGAAAGCAGCAGAAGCAATGGCTATGATTAAATAATGCAGCAGTAAGTAAGTGAATTTGACAGCAAATTTCTGCAAAGCTGCAGACAAACTTAATCCTAGTCCACCATCAACAGCACCTACCGTAGGGACACAAGCATTGGAACTGGACCTTGTAGCAATGGAAGAAAGGCGCCTTGTCCAATGATTCCCCTTTTTATTTTACATCACATGGACGATTGGGTACATGTGCGCTGTACACTTGGGGAAGTGATGGCACCAGAATGCACTGTAGGAAGAGGACAAGCCTGTGGAGGGAGTGTGATGCTCTGGGCAATGCTCTGCTGGGAAACCCTGGGTCCAGGCATTCATGTCATCATGTCAGGTTGACACGTCACCTAATAATGAGCCCTGCCTGACTGCACACACTGTTCAGGAATGGTTTGACAAAGAGTGCAAGGTGTTGCCCTGGCTTGCAAATTCCCCACATCTCATTCCAATCAAGCATCTGTGGGATGTGCTGGAACAAGAAGAGGACCTTTTCTCTGCTGTTATCGTTTGCTATCTGGTGTCAACCAGAGGAAGATGGGTTCCCCTTTTGAGTCTTGGTTCCTCTCAAGGTTTCTTCCTCTTGCTTTTAAGGAGTTTTCCTTGCCACGGTCACCTCTGGCTTGCAGATGGGGGCTTGGACCCGGATTTTTTCTGTAAAGCTGCTTTGTGATAATAAGTAAACTTTGACTAGACTTGACTAGAAGTCTGATCTGCGGCGGTGCCATCTCACAACTTACAGGACTTAAAAGATCTACTGCTTGGTGCCAGATAGCACAGGACACCTTCACAGGTCTTGTAGAGTCCATGCTTTGGCAGGTCAGAGCTGTTAGGTCGACCAACAGCACATAAAGTTTTGGCTCATTGGTCTGTTTGCTGCAGAAGTTCGCTTCTGTAGTTTTGCATTTGAGCTATGATGCTAACAAGTACTGAAAGCTTGTAGCTCATTAATTAGCATTCTACAGACTGCATGCTCAAATAATCTCACACTTGCTTCAAACTGTGGCGAGATGTTATGTAATCTCAAATACACTTGCTTCTGTGGTTTCTGACACTGTGACAAACTGTGTAAAAATAGCCAAAAGTACAAACAAAATTCAATATTCGTGAATGTGGCTTCTACTACTGTTTTTAGCTATGAGTCATACTTTTGTCCACTTTGTCAAGGCAGTTGTGCAGGGGTGGAAAATTGTAGGCGTAGTAATTGAACTTGGTTACTGTGCTTAAGTACTATTTTGGAAGATTTGTAAATCTCAAAGGCCACGAGATGTTTCTCTTTGTCTCTCGCAAGCCAGTTGAGTTCCTGTGCATTTCAATTTATTGTTATTATTAAAGCAGTTAGTCAAATTTATGTCAGTCCACAATGGAAATGCCCACAACAATGACTAATTTATGCTAATAAGATCTGAATTAACTGTTTATGTTACAAAAGCTAAAGTATTTGTATATATCCACCGATTTAGCTTAAAGCAGTTTAGCCCCACCCATTTATGCTGTTATAAAGACTGCTTTTGCAGTGAGGCACAAAACAGAGCAGCCAATTAGAACATTAACTTACATTTCATCTTAAAGCCAGAGTAACAAAAACAGCCTTGTCACACATCCCTCCAGCTCTGAGACACACTCTGACTCCATCTCCCAGAATCCTCAAGGAGATCACATGACCCAAGTGACTCCTGAACTTTCCTCACACTCCAATCAGTGCTGTTGTTCACCAGAATACTAACTTGATTCACCTGTCTTGTATGTCATATGACCGTGATAGTTTAGTTTATAAGCCCAGGCTTTAGCATAGTGTAACTGCAAGGTATTGTATCTTTCTAGATCTACTGAGCGTTCTTCTGTGTGTATTATCGGTCCTGTGTATGACCATATTTTGCCTGTTTTTCGACTCTGCCTTTTGCCTGACACTTTTTTGGATTTACTGCCTTCTGTTATGTTTGTCTTTTTGTGTTGGATGTTCTTTTTGGATTTGACCTACACCCGTTTATTGACCACAAACCTGGATTGTGATTCTAACAGTAAAGCCTCTTTTTCTCCTTTTAACCGTGAGCGTCTGAATCCTTCTGGCACGTTTAAAGCCTGTTGAATTCATAGTAATGTAAAAATTAATTATGAGTTATCTTTTTGGTCTATAAAACCCCATGAGCGTCATAGGTGGATGAAAAATGGAAGAAAAAATAAAATACAAAGAAAATAAAAAGAAAAATGTAGGATATGGGTCCTTAGTCCATTGACCTTTTACTTTTATATGCTTGATTATGTTTAAATGATGATATTTTATCAGTGACTCCATATCATGGGTCCATACTTCCACTGTTAACTAAGTAAAATTTTGACAAAGTACTCAAACTTTCATTTAAATACAGTTTCTCTGTGGTTTTCCTACCCTGCAAATGATTTAGTCATGCATTTTGCACAGTGCTAACTGATGCTAGCTTCCATCACTCATTGGCTACATTAGCTTTGCAGCTCCAGTGCTAAACTAAACAAGCCAACTTCAGACACAGAACATGTCTTACATTTGGCGAAGAGGAAAATTGTAAACATTTTTTGCCCAACTATTCTTTCCAGTTTTAATTAACCAGCACTCAACCCTAACCTGAGCTCGACAAACAGGAGATTAACACCTGAGGTCTTGGAGTCGTCCATAGTTTCACTGGGCTGAGTAGTTAGAGCACAGTTAAGGCCAAAAAGCCTCTCCAGCCTCCTCTCCCAGTGCCCTCCATAGGAGAGCCACACCCGCTGGGCACCACTTTCACTCAGAGTGACTCTTGGAGGATTGGTGGGAGTTTAAGAGTGTGTGGCACCCCGTATTCCCACCCCCGGAGAAGGGCTCCTACGGGCATGGCCAGGCAGGCTGGAGGGCCCTTCTCTCATGTTGATGTCACGTCGTAGAAGAGGCTCAAACGTGCCTTTTTAATTACGGAGGAGATGACAAACAAGCTACTCGAAATCAAAAGTTTGGACCACTTGCCTTATTGGGTAAGGCCTCTGAGCCAGGATTCGCACAGCAAAAATTTGTCTGGATGAATTAAAGATGAAGGAAATAAGGGTCACAGGTCACAGTGTTTTTTACGGTGGGCTTCATCCCGATCCTGAAGTAAGTTAACTCAACTAAAGCAGAGCTAAATGCTTCTAATTAAATGTCTGGCATGTGTCTGATAGAGCAGGGAAAACATACAAATACATTTTTTCTGTCTATGGTCAGTGTTTACCAACAGCACTTTGAGACTTTATTGAGATTGTCTACTAGTTGGAGCATTTAAACCAGTCAGTTTAGTTTCAAACGTATGTTATACTGCTACTACAAAACACAAAAGCCTTAAGGACTATGAAAGCCTACAGCGTTGCGACATCTGTCGACCACAGTATTTTTTTTGTCGAGCAACACTTGTTACCTAGACTATAAATTGGCCTTAACGCTGCCCCAGTTAGCACTAGTGTTAGCTTATTAGCTCCTCTGAAGAAGCAGCCTCCTCCTCATCTGATATGAAAATCTGTTCAATCTACAACGCCCACACTTGCTCACAATTATATAGAAGATCTGACCAGTATATGAGTTTGCCCATATAATTAGTGACCCATGGTGTTACTATTATCAGCCAATAATATTGCAGATAATTTTTTGATCGCAGAATCAGCAGAATTTTATTGACTGGGACAAACCTCAGATAGTTGTGCAACTGGGCAGCTTAAAACGAGACACATTCTTTTTAACCATGTGATAACAACAGAGGCTGGACTTGTAAATCAGAACAGAACCATTGTGGTAAGTATTAAAAAAGCATATAAAATGCGAAATCTAACTTTACTGCATAAGAATAACTTTTTTAGGAAGATAACTAATTAAAAAATAAGAAAGTGGTGATTAACAGAAACCAAGAGATCAAAGCACCCAGTGCTACAATATATTGTTTAAGACTGTGAGTTTCTGTTGACTTTAAAAAGTGTTAATTGAGAAATGACAATCAGTTAGTAAAACACTGTGTAACTACAAATATTAATGATACCAAAACGTATATAAAATATAAATATTTCATCTACTTTCATCTACTGTTTTCAGTAGTCTGAATTGTTAGCCCCCTAAACCACAACACCACACTGATTGAACTGAATAGGAATTGAACTAGAATTGAATTGAATTAAACTGAACTGAGCTTAACTGAAATTAACTAAACCAAACCAAACTGAACTGAATTGAAATTAAATGAGTTGGACTGAACCAAACTGAACCAGACTGAATCAAATCGAACCGAATTAAATTAATTTGAACCAAACCAAAATAAACTGAATTGAAATTGAGCTGAAAATGTGCAGTGCATGTTGTACTCAGACTGGGAATCACTGGTTTGCATGACTGAGACATCTGTAACTCCATAAATGCTCAGTAATAGCACTATAAATCTGTGAAATGACATCACTAACTGTTAGCTAAAACTGAAATGGCCTGCTAGGCCTCTCTTCATTATAGGTGTCTGTCTCTCTAGGCCAAGGAGATGCGCTCTCAAGAGCCAATTGCTGCCAATATCAACCAACCCGGCTTATAGCTCATCCCTTTCGAGCACACGCACTCTTAAGTGAAAGAGCTCTTAACAGGGATGACATCTGTATTTGTGCACATTAAGTCTTGATCTGGGTCAGGACCCCGACAGTTAAAGCCTTCGCTGTAGCTCTGATCTATACAGACACACATACACAAACTCTCAGAGCTTTAAAAAGTGAGCACTAATCATTTCAGCACAGTTATTTGTGTGTTTGTACCGGCTGGAGGGCCCTTCTCTCATGTTGATGCCGCACCGCAGAAGAAGCTCAAATATGTCTTTTTTAATTAGTCAAGAGATCACAAACGAACCCAAAATCAACAGTTTTAACCACAGACACCCCTTACCTCTGAGAAAGATTTCACGCAGTTAGAATTTGTCTGTGTGAATTAGGGATGAAGCAAATAAGGAGTTATAGTTTTTAATCCCAGTCCTGGATGCTGCACGGAATGCGTTCTCCTGCTTTACCACACCCAGCCAGTTTGCACTGAAGTCCCTGTAGTTACTGAATAATAAGCCTTAGTATGTAATAAGCCTGAGATTTTAAGGGGTTAAACAATTATCTTCACACATTATCCTGTGGTGCTGGTATGTATAATGTGTTCAGTACTCAGAGGCGTTTGCTGGGCATGTAAAGATCAGAACTTAACACGTAAAGAACCAAATTTAACCTAAATAAACATCAAGCAGGTGTCAAAATAAGTTGAACGTGACTTGAACTACAGTGAGTCAAACTTAGTGAGATACAGCAGGGAAATTTTCAAAAATGCTTTTTGTTGCCCATGACTTGGTTGGTTGGTTTGCCACCAATGCACCTTAAGTCTTAACACTGTATTGTGTAAATGCATAATGTCAATAAACTTGAATTGAATTGAATTCAGTCAAAACGAACAAATCTGAATAAAGTTTGATACCATATAATTAGTCAAATATGATAAAATACAGATTGTTGCCCAGGGTTAACCACAAATGCACTGCGAGACTTTATGCTGTACTTGTGCAAATGTACATTGACAACGTACAAAACAGTTCAAAAGTCAGAGACCACACTTCCTTTATTTAACTTCCAGTCAAACACCCATTACATTCAGGAGCGTTAAGTACAAGTTATTCATTTTTCAGCATCAGGAAAAAAGACAAAAATAAATTTAGCCTTAACATCTAAATACAATAGCAAACTCCTTAGTATTTTCTTTGCCATGGTGGAGCAAAAAACAGTCCAGTACGAGCTGTTCTGATGTGATTCTAGAGGCTATGTATAGTTTGGAGAACAGCTAACATTACATAGTTAACAAGATGTTCTCCATTTATTTATTTATTTTTTTTTCCAGAAAGGAGAGACTGTCATCTCTATTTCTATTGGTTCATGCTTCTCTCAGTTCACTGCAATTAACTCAATGCGAAACAAAATTACCTGAAGCAAAGTGCCTTCTCGTGTCCTTTTCCATCCATGGCTTCTTTGCCACTAAGATTTTACTAATCTTCTGTGTGACCGCTGCCTTAGCATGTCTACTCTTTGCCTTTTTTACTGCTCCCATTCTTTTCGGGGGCTTGCTTTTAGTTTTTGAAAGAAAACTGCAGGGATATTTTTCCAAAGTTCAGTCATAGAAGTTGCAGGAAGAGGTTGCATTTTCTGCTTCTCACAATCCAAGTAATCCCAAACACATTCAGTAATGTTGAGGTTTGGACAATGGGGTGGTCAGTCCATTGTTCAGAGAACACCAGCAGCCTCTTTGTTTGATTTGCAAGCTTTCTTCCTTTTTTGTCTATTTTCTTTCCTCAGTTAGGCTTCTTGACAGCTACACATCCTTTCAGACTCATAGAACTGAGTTGTCTTCTCACAATGGAAGAATGGACAGAAAAAAATGGACAGAAACACCTGTGGATTATTTCAGATCTGAATCAAGAGTGGAGCTTGATTTTCTCCTCTCTGTCAAAGATGAAAGCTTTAAGTGCTGTTTATCTGATGGGGACAGTTTGGGTGTCTACCAGGTCCTGCACAGTTGTTAGGAGTCCAGTTTTAGAAACTACTGTTTTTTCACTTCTCCTTCCTTATGCAAGTGGGCTATTATATCTAGTCTCCTAAGAAATATCTCCTGAAAAAATGAATAACTGACACATAATAGCTGTTTTTGGAAGTTAAATAAGTGAAGGGCGGTCTCTGACTTTTGCACAGTCCTCTAATTGAACTGAAGTGAAATGAACTGTAATGAAATTAAATGTTGAATCAGGCGTGAAAGAGCACAGAAAACACAAAGTATAGCCTGTTGCTGATGATTAACCGTAAATGCACCTTGTAAATGTACAATGAGAATAAAATTAAATTGAACTGAATGAGTTTTATTAAAAATGTCCATTTCTCACTGATGAGAAGTGGCCATTAAACTGCAGTCCTGAGATTTAAAACAAGACCCTCCATTTGGTTAAGCAGGCATGTTCTGTACGTAACTCTCTAAACTCTTTTGTATTCCGTTCTGGTTTTCTGGTTTGCAGCAATTTAACCTCACTGCTACAATTCAATAAATTAAACATGCTGGATTTATACATCCTTCTCTCAGCTCCTACCCACTCACTCAGCATGGACTTGACTGCCCCCGTCCAGCAACCCCAAGGTCCACCTCAGCTGAATGGACCTGTCTGCTGCACAACACTCACACTGTCCCTTCCAAACCCTCCACCTCTGCATTATGGTTTCACACAGTAGAGGTCAAGTGCTAAGACCACAAAAGACTTATTCACAGCATGACAGGCAGCACTGCAGGTCCAATTCCTCTGTGATCTCTACTCCTCTGCTCAAAAAACCTTTTCCGATGGACGAAAGTGCTTTTAAAGACACTAATTAATTAACCGATTATGCATCAATTCATGCTTTTGTTTACCAAATGCCAAAAAAGTGCCTCAGGCATCTGGTTTAAAATGGAGCTAGCGCTCAACGCAGCAGATGCCACACGTTCTATCTTCTATAATTAATGCAAAATGAAGCCATTTAGTTCTGCAACGCTGCAACACCCACCTATCTATCGAGCTTTGGAGTAGAACAGGTGATTCTAATCCATTCTAAAGTCACGCATTAAGCTTATATAAAGGATGCCTACGCTAATAAGCCTCGCAAGTGCTTTTCTCAAACCCCTTTCTTCATTTTTTTTTCAAGCACACTGCACTTTAAAGGACCCCTATCATGGAAAACTGAATCTTCCTCAGTGTTTCTGAAATAAGTGTCTGATGTAGTGTGTAAACATACTAAACTTACAGCCCATATATGCTAATTAATCTGCAAAAACAGGTCGTTTTCAATTGATTGTTTTTGTGATGTCAGAAAAAACAATGCCTTTACATGTGTCCATCTATTCAGGCTATAGCTCTTTAGCCCCACCCATTCATGTTGACATCAGAAGGTGTGTTTCAGCCTGGACTGCTTTTTGAATTAGGCATAATACAGGGCAGTCCATCAGAACAGAGGTCTGTCTTAAAGGCCAGTGACAAAAACAGCCTGCTTAATTCTACAGGACAAAGAGAGGCGGGAAAGTCATGTAAGAAAGAAAAATGTAGATGTGGACCTTTGTAGGGTACAAGGTGTTTGCCCAAGGTACCATTCTCCACCTTCACAGTAATACAGATATGTTAACTATGGCTATTTATGACCCTTGAAAATAATGACCACCTTTATGACAGACATAACACCTAAGGAATCCAAGGAAACAAGTACAGCAGGACTGTCCTAACAAACCTGCACCCATTGAAACTGGCTAATGAGATGGTAAGAAAACGACTAGTGACCACTAATAACAAAGCAGCAAGCCCTTAGGAAGACGCATACTTATTTCTGTAAACAAACCAGAAATAAGACAGAGGCATTGCCAGTAGCACAATAAAAGACACAGATCAATAGAAATAGGTAGACACAATCCAAGTGCTTGTATGATGGTCTGCTGGGCTTCTTCTCAGGCGTTTTAAAAGCTTTTCAGTCTTTCCAGGCCAAACAAATCAATTCTGAGAAGTTCTGTTGCACGATGTGCTTCTTCAATACTACAGCATGATGAACAATTCAACATTCTAGCCTTGAATATCTTTGCTTTTTTTGTGTGTATTGTATTCTGCATGCTAACGGGGGAGACACATGCTCACCTTCCCTTCAGAACAAGTTAAAGTAGGCCATGTTACAATGATTTATTTGGTTTATTTAACACATAGAGAATTTTATATTGACAAAATTGAAAAAGAAGACTAATTATTGAGTTCAGCTGTTTCAGCCACACCCACTGCTAACAGGTTTATTAAATTAAGCACAGAGCCTGGCAGTCTCAATAAACCAACACTGAGAGTGTAGTGGATCGCACTGATGAGCTCAGTGACATTAAACATGGCGCTGTCATCGGGTGCCACCTCTGCCACAAGTCAGTTTGTGAAATTTCTGTCCTGCTAGTTCTGCCCCAGCCAACTGTAAGTGCTGTTATTGTGAAATGGAAGTATCTAGGAGGAACAGCAGCTCAGCCACAAAGCGGTAGAGTGGGGTTGCCGAGTGCTGAAGCGCACAGTGCTGATCCTCTGTTCAATAACTCATTAACAAGTTCCAAATTGCTTCTGGAAGCAACACCAGCAAAAGTACTGCTGTTAGGAGCTTCATGAAATGGGTGTCCATGGCTGAGCAGCTACACACAGGCCTAAGATCAAAATGCATAATGCCAAATGGAGGGGAGTGGTGTAAAGCACGCCACCACTGGACTCTGGAGCAGTGGAAACGCATTCTGTGGAGTGATGAATCACGTTTGTCTATCTGACAGTCTGATGGACAGGTCTGGGTTTGGCGAATACCAGGTGAACGTTACCTGCCTGACTGCACTGTGTCAACTGTAAAGTTTGGTGGAGGAGGGATAATGATATGGGGTTGTTTTTCAGGGGTTGGCCTAGAACCCTTAGTTCCAGTGAAGGGAAATCTTAATGCTTCAGCAGATCAAGACATTTTGGACAATTCTATGCTTCTAACTTTGTGGGAACAGTTTGAGGAAGACCGTCTTCTGTTCCAGCATGACTGAGCCCCAGTGCACAAAGCATGGCTGGGTGAATTGGTGTGGAAGAACATGAATGGCCCACACAGAGCCCTGACCGCAACCCCATCCAACACCTTTGGGATTAACTAGAACAGAGATTGTGAGCCAGGCCCTCTCGTCCAAATTCAGTGTCTGACCTCACAAATGCTCTTCTGGATGAATGAGCGAAAATTCCCACAGACACTCTCCAACATCTTGTAGAAAGCTTCCCAGAAGAGTGGAAACTGTTATAGCTGCAAAGAGGGGACCAACTCCATATTAATGCCTATGGATTTAGAATGGGATGTCATAAAAGCCCCTGTAGTTGTAATGTGTAGGTGTCCCAATACTTTTGTCCATATAGTGTATGTCAATGTGTTGGCTTATTTTCCATATATGGCTTGAGAAGTGAACTGTATGTCTATAACAATGTTTAAATACTATATCAAACTTAATTTATTTCAAAATAGCAAAGAAAATCTCTTTTTTCCATGATATGGGCCCTTTAAGCGAAAACGCTCTTAACAGGGATGACATCGGTATCTGTACGCATTTTATGTGCATTAAGTCTTGATCTGGGTCAGGACCCTGACGCTTAAAGCCTTCGCTGAGCTCTAATCTACACTTATACGGGACACCTCCACACTGTCAGCGCTCTAGGAAGAGGCTGTTAATCATATGAGTACAGTTATTCGCGTGGTTGTACAGTTGTCTCTGGAGGGCACGCCTGTACTTTTATAGACGCAGACCCTCGAAGGCACACAGCCCCATTAAAAAGATCAACACAGGAGGGAAAAAGGCCAACATGTGGCAGGGATGGGTCTGCAAGGGAGGGTTATGGGTAAAACGAGGTTGCCGATGGAAGCCTGCACTATGACTCATCTCCATGGCGACAAAGCTGTCACATAAAATTTAAACTTTCACGCTTTACGTGACGTGACATAAAGGGATGATATACTGTATTTTTGTTTTGTGCTCAGTTAATAAGCTTACAGTCTTTAACAAACGAGCCAGCCTGAGCAAGTTAATGTTAGATAACTGCTATAGAATGTATTTGCATGGTCCTAATAACCTCGCAGCTCCTTTCATCCCGCATTTTCAGAACGCATTCAAACACTGCGCGTCTATTATTGTTGTAACTACAGTGTGAATTCGAAGTCTGTTATCTCAGCTGTGCAGAGTCAATGTCTCCAGTTTTCTATAATGGAGAAACACATGCACTCATTGACTGGATTGAAAAGAGTCAGAAATCAGACTTGGCTTCGGTTTAACTGGAAATGGACAGTGGCATGCAAAAGTTTGGGTGCCCCGGTCAAATTAAACGTTGTTGTTGTTTTAAGAAGTAAAAAATAAGCTAACACATCCTCTACAGAGAACACACTTCGGCACATTTTAAAGTACAGTTACTGTTTATCTGCTCAATTTAACATATTAATAATAACATGTAATTAATAAAAGTCATGCTACATTATAGATTTTACATTTTCATTTTTTCTGAAATGCTAAACTCAGAAATTGAGCACTAAAATTTGCAGAAAAAATAAACATTTGAGTTTGTTGTCTGTGGAGGCTGTAGAGAAAATTCAACAAAACATTAAGTAATTTGACCTGAGTGTTCAAAAAAAAGAAGAAGCATATTTCTATGTATTGATTGAAGCCTCGATCTTTTGCTACAAGTGTACAGAATGGTACAGATATGCTCAGGGTTGTCATTTGGGCAGTCACAATTACTTTAATGAACATAAGAATAATTAAAATGTCTTCTCTCGCTACAACAGAAATTATTCATTTGCAATTTGCATTATGATAAGGCATATATTAGTTTCTCCTACTGGACTTTCTTTACAGTAAGAAACAGAGCCTGTTTAGCACACATTCATATGCATTTATTGTCACAAACGCTCTTAAAAACAAAGATTTAAAAGGTTAATGGCTTGAATGCACGGTTCTAGGAATGGCCTTTAATTGGTATAGAACAATAGGACTGTCCTAATAAACATGCACCCATTAAAATGAACTAATGAGACGGTAAGAAAACAGCTTTAGTGCGCTGGTACTAGCAACCACTGCTAATATGGTTCAGAGTTTTGTTCAATTTAAAAATTAAAAAATTATTTTTTGTTATTTAGCATTGTGATACTACACTTGGTATCAGTATCAAGGTCCAAATTGTATTGTGGGATTGTAACAGTCCTACTTGGCTCTGATGTACAGTTCTAGGAAAAACCTTTCACTTTTACATTGTGGGGCGGTTCTTTAAACTCCTTAAATGGTCAGGGCTCACTGGCAGGCCCAAAGTTTTACTGTACACTTCTATAACCTCAGAATAGCTCAGCCAGTTTGCACTGAAGTCCCTGTAGATACTGAATAATAAGCCTTAGTATGTAATAAGCCTGGATTTTAAGAGATTAAAGAAGTTCTCCACACTCACATATATGTACACAAATGGTTCTTTAAAAAAATGAAATGGTTCTTCAGGGAAGCACAAATGGTTCTTCTACAGTGTCACTCTAATGAACTCTTTTTGGTGTGCAGGTGCAGCACAAAGTGTGTCTTGATTTGACTGCAATATGTGTTGTAGCAATTGCCTTAGTAAGGCTGCAGCTAATCACACAAACTGTACATAGCTCTGCGTACTAACAGCTCACTCGTGAGGTACAGGATTTAAAAGGAGCCGTCAACAATCCTGAGACAAAAGAGAACGAAAGTTCAATGACGAATACATAGCTGAGTTAATAAATGAAGTTCTTTCCCAACAGAACATTCTACTGGGGTGTTTTTCTACTGCAGATACAAACAGAGAATTTGGGAAACAATACGTCTAGTAATGGTACATTTTACGCTGTATCTTCTGACACATGTACGCCAGAAATTAAATAGTGTTAATCTGATTCAGCACATGTTCAAGGTCTGGGCATCAGTCTAGCCGCTGTCTCTGCTGCCACTATTAGAAGAACTCTCTGCATAACACCCTTGAGACGTTACTAAAAATTTGTGTTTTAAAAGGCGAAAAAAAAACACAAAAGCGGCCTCCGCTTGTTGTTCAAACTGCGCTAAATCAGTTCACTGGCTGGAAAATGAAACCTTGCAATGCTCAACATGGCAAATGTCATTCAGTAAAAGTGCCAGTTGGTTAGCTGAAAAAGCCACAAGAGGGAAAAGCCCCTTCATTTTGAGATATGCTCATGTGCAGTGGCCAGAACAAACTAAGTAAAGTGACCTTTATTAATCCCACAACGGGGAAATTTCACCTCCGCATTTAACCCATCCGTGCAGCGAAACACCACATACACACTAGTGAGCACACATACACTAGGGGGCAGTGAGCACACTTGCCCGGAGCGGTGGGCAGCCCTATCCGTAGCGCCCGGGGAGCAGTTGGGTGTTAGGTGCCTTGATCAATGGCCCTTCAGTCATGACCTTCCTGTCACACGGCTGATTGCCTAACCTCCGTTCCACGACTGGCCCCAGGCATAAAAACTATGTTTTCTGTGTGTTTTTTGGCTAAATGCTACAAGTATTGATGCATTCTTTGCTAGATTGATTTCAAACATGTTTCTAAAGCACTGATATTTGTAGGCCTCTCCTCATTCAAATAGATAGAAGCCCGTTCTTGTATGACTGGTAATAACTGCCCGAGGGCCGCTGCTAAGATGACTGCAGAGTGAATGTACTTTCCTATAAGGACTTTGACTAAATCAAGCACAATATTAAATCAGCCATACGTCTAATATCTCAATCCTCACACAGTTTGTGTAGTCCTCCCTCAATGCATATGCATGAGAAAATTCATATTTTTCCATGAATGCAGCGCATAAACTCGAGCATTTAGGCTCGTGCGCCAGTTTCGTACATATAGTACAGGGGTTGGTAACATGCAGCTCCGGAGCCGCATACAGCTGTTTTACTGCCCTGTTGCAGCTCCACAGCAGAATTAGATTTTTAGGTAAAAATAAAATAATCCTCCTTTGCAGTAAAATAAAGCTCTGCTGATCGTTCTACACAGTTTTAACACTAAACAGTCTTAAATGCTGGAGTTAATGTAGCCCATAACTGTTACTTCACCAACCTATAACCCTGAAGGTTTAAGTGCAGATTGCTTGCAACGCATACAACAATCCCATCTAGCTAGTAGCTAACAAAAAAGGCAAAGAGAAAGATTTAAATTGAACGTTAATAATTTGGAGAAAAAACAGACTTATTTGCATTTATAATCACTCAGCTGGTTTCCTGATACATTTAATCTGCAAAAAAAAAACTGTCAAACACTAAAAAGTTGCGATGATGAAGTCAGTTTCTTGTTCAAATTTTCCCATGCCACCTTAAATGGTGCACAGCAGTTACATTCTGGTGTCTCGGGCCGATGAATGAGAAGCTGGCCTTAGTCTCGTAAAAAGTCGAGCACTGAAAGACATTTTACAGGAAACTATTCTACTTTTGAGGAAAAGTTTCGTGCCGGAGATGCGAGAAAAGCAGCTATAGCTGAGCTAAAACTCAAAGCAGAGCAAAGAAAGTCTGCGTTTTCATTTATTTTATATTTTTAGCCTACACTACTACATTAGCACATAGTGAGACATATTTACAGCCAAGATGGTGAAACGGACATAAAATGTTGTGGCTCCCAAGGTGGTTTGATTTATTTTTTTTCAAAAAACAAAATGGCTCTTCTTAACATTTGGGTTGCCGACCTCTGATACAGTGCATGCAAAAAGTGTTGACTTTGTGAAAAACTGATGGCGGACGCGTGTGGAGAAATCCTGGAGAATAGCTCTAGCCAGACTGCACTGAGGCTGCTTCTCCTAGAATGATGACGGTGAGCTTGTGTTCATTGATAAGCACCACTTGGTTTGAATTTTTGTTTCCTACACAATTAAATTACAATTTTAAGTCCAAGTACTTCTGGGGGGCACTGTAACATGTGGGCAGTTGGATTTGCACCTGTCACTGGCACAAAAGGCTAAGCACATTTGACCCTCAGTGTTTTTAAAGGCTTCCTTGTTCATCCTTTAGCAGAAATACAGTATTTAAAATTAAAAAGGCAATGAATGGTTTGTTATTGCTCAGTTAAGTACATCTGTAAATTCTGATTACTTGATAAATCATCAAAACAACTGACAGATCACTCGATTATTTATAATCAATAACGACAGACCTAGTTTGGAGTTGGATAGAGATTCTCTCTCTGTGTTGCGGTAACATTTGCACGTCATGTGTGCTGCTATGCAGCTATGGCATTTTCATTAACGTGGGGTCAATGCAGGGTCATGTAAAGAAAGAGAAGTGAAGAGGGTACTGGAGAAGCCATTGAAAGAAGTGGCAAGAGAAACAATGGACGAACAGGTGATGCTAGAATTACACACCTGCGGTGTCCACCTACACGCCCACGGCCAGCCAACCACGCGAACACAGCAGGTACCCACTGCAGAGACTGTCATACAATTACAGCCATTGTTCTTCAGCTAAAACAGGACAGAATCCCTCTTTAGGTGTCTTTCAAGACAAAAGCTTCAGATTAGCTGCTACAGAGGCACAACAGAGGGCAAAAAATAGAGCCGTGTCACATCGGAATTGACACATAAAGTAAAACCTGCACGACACCAGGAGACTGATTAGGAGCTTAAAATATCTGGAGCCACATTCACATAGCATCAGCGCAAACAGACAGCCAGGCCTGTCACTCGTCACCAGGAAAGCAGAATGCAGGCAGAATAACTGAGAGCTGCAGCTAGAAGTCAGAAAAAATATTACTGCTTGTGGTATCACCCTGCTGCTCGAGAAGATGACAGCGGAGTTTCTGTTTCTTTTTTTTTTCCTTCAAGTGTTACATGACTGAGGATGACACATAATTGAAGGAGCGCTACTGCCCCCTTCTGACAGACAAGTGCATAACATCACTCTCACAAAAAAAGGTACAAACTGCTACTGCGGCAGTTCCCCTCTTGTCACTGGGGTGGTACCCTCAAGGGTACATCTCAGTACCTTTAGTCAGGGAACATAACTGTACCATAATCCATTGAAATTATATTTTCTAAGTTGTACTGACTCCACACACCCCATCTCGTCTCCAGGCTTTTATTTTGTTGTTTTGTTTTAAAACATTAGATTATGAAAAGATACAAATACGAACTTTTCACCTGGGAAAAACGTATTTTAGGTGCACAATTAGACCTTAAAACCATTGTTGTACCTTTGAGATTGCATTTACATTGTTTGTACCTTAATGAACGGAAAATGTACCTGCACAGCACCTTTATTTCTAACAGTGATGGCGATACTTTTTATTCCCAAACACTTTAAACTTCTGGGGGTTTTTATCTGAAACTGATTTAAGTGAGTTAAAGGTTAGGGCTAAGCTTGGGACAGTGAGAAAACAGGGTTAGGATGCTTCAGCTGCAGGACAGCTTAGCTGACTTTGCAGGACAATGAGGGACACATCAGGGGAACAGGGGATAATATATGCAATCTAGGCCTACAAACAACAGCCTATATTCATCTTATATATGAAAAGGAATCACATAAACTGTGCAATGTTTCACATTAGGTAGAGACCCTGATGACACTTAATCTATTAAGACAGAGGTGTCCAATCGTATCTGCAGAGGGCCGGTGTGGCTGCTGGTTTTCACTCCAACAAAACAGGAGGTCACCTCATGAAATGTTTGAAGACTAAGACCAACTGATTAAACAAGTAGAATCAGTGCTCCAGCTTGTTTGGAGTGAACAGCTGCAGCCACACCGGCCCTTTGCGGATAAGACTGGACACCCCTGTATTAAGATATTACGACATTTGGTTATATTCTGCTCCTTAAGGATGCCTTTTAAAAAAGGCTTAGCCTATAATTCCTTATTTCTTTTGAGTCTCTTCAGGTGTTCTTACATTGTTTTCTTTGTTAAAAGTGAGAAAGTGAATAATGGAGCGAGGCATGACCTGGTTTTTATATGTATTCTACACATAAAAAAACTAAAAAATAATATTTAAAGGGCCTGTATCACAGAAAACTGAATTATTCTTACTAATGTGGAGTAACAGAGTTTGATGTAGTAAATAAAAAACACTGTTAAAGTGTTTAAGTCCTTACAGTCCATATATGGAAACTAAGCTGCAAAAAACAGCTTTTTTTTCAATCCTTAGTTTTGTGATGTCACAGAAACCAATTAATTTACATATATCCACGTTTTCAGCCTATAGCAGTTCAGCCTCATCCATAAACACTGAAGTTCTAAGATATGCTTTTTGAATAAGACACATGGCCAATAACAACAGAAGTTATTGATATACAGCAGTCTTAAAGGCACAGTTACAAAAAACAGGCTGTTTAATAAGGGATAAAGAGAGAAAATGATGATGTCAAAATGATTTATTTTGGGATAATTTCTTTTCTTTTTGGTACATAAACTCACATAAATGTTATAAAAGTTGAGCTTGAAAAATAAGTTAGAGATATATAGATATGGGGCCTCTAATGTTCTCCCCAGGACCTCTGAAATCCTGGACACTCTTTTGTCTGTGCAGACTGTAAGAAGATGTTTGACTTTTGGGAAAGTCCTATGTAATTCAGGACAAGTGGTCACCTGAAACGGGGTTGGTCTCAAATTCTAAAAGTGTCCAAAATGAAATCAATTTCCTTCAAGGGAAATCTGCACAGAAAGGTCTATACAGTACAGTGTTGCTCACAAACAGTAACACAGTGAGACTTTACCACCTGTCATCAGCCGTGTTCAATCAGACTGCGTGGGATTTTTATAGCTGCAGTAAATAAGGTTAAAACGTACAACATGCACTTATCAACTGTGCCTAATCAGTTTGTGGTGCAGTAATGGTAATGTACATATCAATCATTACACAAACTCCCCCCAGCACGTCACATTAAGAGCAAGACTGCAGAATACTGTCAGTTATCAAACCAGCAGTGCATCACTTCATAACACTGCGCTGCCCTCTTCTGGCAGAACAACTTTACTGCAAGGGACACTCAAAACCTCTGCAACTTCCCATTCTCCTGATGGGCTTAAAATGTGTTTACACATTAAAATCATTAATAAGCAGTTAAATACATAAAGTGAGCTGTTCTATCTGATGATAATCAATATCTGATGTAGCTGACAGGTTTAATGCTGACTAATGGAGAAGACAAAGTAACATAGGTATCAACATAGATGAATGTGGCCTCACTATTTGGCAAGCAATAGCTCAATGTTGCTCTTTTTATAATTGTTTATTAATTCCTTTTACGGTGTTTATGACCTAATTAATAATATTTACCAAAGTCATTTTAAACTATTCATAAATCTACATCCTCCTGGGTCACGGCGGGTGCTGGAGCCTATCCCAGCGCTCACTGGGCAGAAGACAGGAAACACCCTGAACAGGTCTCCAGTCCATCACAGGTCAAGCACACAGACTTATACATTCACACCTAGAGGCACTTTAGCATCTCCTATTGGACTGACTGCATGTCTATGGACTGTGGGAGGAAACTGGAGCACCCCGAGAAAACCACACAGACACGGGGAGAACACCACACAGAAAGGACCCTGATTACCCAGCCAGGGAATCAAACCCAGGTCCTTCTTGCTGTGAGGGGACAGCGCAACCCACTGTGCCATGCTCCCATTCATAAACGCTGTTATTATATTGATACATACTATTATTTTATATATCCACATTTTTGTTTTTCATTTTTTGGCATAATTGGACAACCCCAGTTACCCTTTTGATCGTGTTAAATTTCTGATGAATGGAAATCTAGTTACATCAACTTCCATTACAAGTAGTTAAGAATAAAGTATATATATCACAGATAAAAAATTTGGCAGTAATTATTTTGACACAATAATTTTGATTTGGTGAAGTCTCACTGTGTTACTGGCTGTGTGAAACATTGTACATTATATATACATTAAATATAAAGTATAATGTGATATAATGTACAACGTTACACAGTGAGACTTCACCAACTAAATCAAAATAATTGCTGCCAAAATGATTATCTGTGGCAATCAAGCGACAGATAAGCTTGAAAATGCTTGAGCATTCCTTCAAAGTGTAAAAGAGGTGCAAAGGCGTAACCCTAATCTAACACATCTGATCCCCTTGGGAAGAATCCCAGACACCCTCTTAAGAACAACAATAATTACGACTACTATTAGACCCATTCAGACGTTTTGGGAGTCACGAGCTCAAGGGGGGGAAAGGGAATCATGAATATAAATTAGACTTAACTTAGTTTTCTGTATGTTGCAATCATTCTTATCAAGAGGGTCAGTGTAATCATGTTTCAGATAAAACCAAACATTTTGTGTTATGTGGTGCCAAAAGCACAAACACTACTATCTGCATGGATTTAAACCCCATTCTCCAGCATGCAAAACCACGGCCTTACTCACCGCTCATTTTATTATTTAGTAACAGCTCTATTTTTAAAATAAAATGCACTGATTTTTCAAAATTTCTGCTTAATTAAGTGGTTAAGATGTGAATAAAGTCATTCAGAGTGGTTTGATGTGAAACGCTCTGTTCTAGAGAAACTCACAAAGTCAGAATTGTCCACAGTGGAGGTGATAAGAACCGTCTGAGTTTAATGCATGTAAAAGTTACCTCACATAAGGTTATTACATGACATGTTTATGAATACACTGCCTGAAGCCTGAGACATTATTTTATCATCTTTTTTTAGAAGGTTTTGGCCTAAATATGTGATCATAAATATCTTTAAAACTCATTCATGACAGAGAGCTGCATCCAGGTTGTAGTGAGGCAAAATAGTCCCTATAGAAAGCTTATTTTTCAGATTTATCACCTTTATACAATTATCAACTCAGAAGACACGTGAAGGTTCACTGGTCATTTTGTATAGTAAATAAACTGGCTATATTCATATTAGCATTAACATCACATTAACATCTCAACATTTAAATTATAAAGAAATTTTGGTGGTAAAAATTGGTGGAGTTTCCCTTTAAGAGCTCCACAGAGTCTTGTTTAAATCCCTTTGCATTTTGTCATTATGAAGACCTGGTATAGAAAGTTATTAAAAGGGAATTCCACTGCTTTTTCAAAATTTCTGCATAATTAAGTAACTGAAGTGTAAACAAAGTCACCCAAAGTGGTTTGATATGAAATGCACCGTTCTAGAGAAAATTATCGAATCAGAATTGTTCATAGTGGTGGTGACAGGAACTAGACTTCTGAAGAGTTTAATGCCTGTAAAAGCCACTGTCTTACAATATTTTTGGGATAAAATTTGGGCTGAAATGTATTTTTTAAGCATAATTACAGTGGAGAGGTAAATGTAAGGTGTTCCAAGGCAAATTAGTACATAAGAAAAACATATTTCTTTATTTACCGTTATCAGCATCGCATTTAAAACTCAGAAGACACATGTAGGTTCACTAGTCATATTGTATATGGCTACTATCACCTCCATTATAAAGAAATCTGACTGACTAATTTTTTTCTACAACGATTTTTTAAAAATCCCCCTTTAACACGCTTATTTCTGCCATTATGGAATGTGATGCTTTTTCAAGAGATTATCAGTGTTTTATTGGTGGGATTTCCAGCGCTGAGGTTATGCATGACAGGTCGGAGTTACAGAGAAGAACCACAGATGGTCAGTACTGTTCCAGAGGGGGCACCCAAGAGGGATGAACCTTGTAGGACCCTGGCTAACCCACAAGCTCTGGCCCTGGAGTGATGTTGAGCCCCACTTCACTGAAACACAGCTTGAGGAACGGTGGTAGCAATTTAAAATACAATTATTTTACACTCCAACTAAGAGGGCACTTGTATAGTGCGAGGGCAAAGAGGTGGGCACTCCCACCTCCCGGGGTATACATGTGCACACACCTCACTACTATAACACAAAAAGAGCCAAAAATGCTGCAGTTACTCGTTTTAATTCCAGTAAAACGATTCAAAGAGAGCGCAGAGAGAATGAGAGAGAGGCAGAGAGAGTGAGAGAGAGGCAGAGAGAGTGAGAGAGAGGCAGAGAGAGTGAGAGAGGGGCTGTTTACAACACAAAGACAACACATTTCAAATCAATACAGTCTAATTAAGCAAAGACTATTTTTAAACTTCAGTCAAAGCTCGAGTGCTGAGAATGTCCAAAGAGGCTGCTTTAAACCAGGGACTGAAACCACACTGATCAAAAATATAAGCATAATATATTTAAAAATGCAGCTTCTGTGGCATGATTAATAATTCACTTTTTAAAATAATTTTTATCATTTTATTATCATCTGTCTGCTTTCCTAAATCGTTTTATGATTGCATACTGAGAGCACAAATTGTATAGGAGTATTGTAACTAGTTGTCGCCCTTGCCAACTTGTGAAATAAATCACTGCTCCATTTGTTTTACTGAAATATGCAAGTGTGTTTTTAAAGAAATGCACACCGCATGTTCCATATAACTACATAAATAATAACATATAATTTCTGTCAGAACAAAACCTTGTGTCTTCAAAATAGCCACTTCTCAGGAGAATGAAAAAAACATTCTTACAGTGTATAAGTAAGTAAGTAATAAGTATTTTGCTATTTAATACACTTCCAGTGCATAAATCCAATTCAAATTTACACACATTTGGCCCTTATTCATCAAATATCGTATCAGTTTAATATGTTTTTAAATGGAATACGCAATAGCTGCAACATTTGTTTACCAATGTGCTTGAAAAATAAGTACATCCGCTTTTGTACTGGATTTCCATGCGCATAAAATGATTAGTATTATCGTTATTTCCTATTTTTATTGTTATTATTGATATTTTATGGTATTGATAATAGTTTTGGCTAGTTAACTTTTTTCAATCTGTTTAACTTTAGCTTCAGCTCATATTCATACACACTCCAACCAGATGTGGTGGGTAACCTGGAGGTAGGACAGGTGAGCCATCAACCTGAAGGCCGTGGTTTCAATTCCCCTCCGACTGACCAAGTATACCTGGTTGTGCCTTTGGGCAAGGCACTTAACCCCCCCACTCCCTCAGGTGGCGTGGCTCTGCTGGTGACACTTTGCTGCTCCCAGATTGGGCATAGTTAGGCAGCAAAACGATGAAATTTCCTTGTAGGACCAATGAAGTATATAACATAACAAGTTTGATTGAACAAATTCTTAAATTATGAAATTGACGAATAACTAAATAGTGGGTGAAATTTGTGTGCAGCCATATTATGATCAGATTTCATTGTAGGCAACCTTGATGAATAATGGCCAATGTCTTCTGATTTGTATTTATAAACAGAAACAAAAGCATGAATTAATAAACATACAAAAGATATGTTTAAGAAACAAAATCAATATGGACACCATTTTCAGACACCACAAATTAATAAAATTAGTACTTTAGTACATTAGTAGCAGCATTGTGGTTCAATTATGCCCTGTTTCTCACAGCAAACCATCTTCAGTTCCCCATGAATACGAGGATCCTTTAGTTGGACTTAACATTATCCATTATTTTTTCAATGATCCAAATCAGGAGATTCACTAGACCATGCAAACACCTTCAACTCCTCTTTAAGAAACGAGTCTTGAGTTATTTTGGCTGTATGTTTGGGATTATTGTCTTTTTGAAACGGCCATCTTCTCCCCAGATTCAGTTTCTTGGCCGATGAGATTAAATTCTCCTCTGATATCTCCTGGGACATCGCTCCATTTATGTTTTCTTCAGTGACGTGTGATGCCTCAGTGCCATTTGCAGAGAAGCAGAGCCATATTATGATACTCCCACCCTCATACTTCACTGTGGTGTTCTTGCGATCATACGTGCAACCTGTTTTTCTCCAAACAAGATGAGCTGAATCACTGCCAAAAAGTTCTACTGTTGCTTCATCTGACCAGAGCACATAAAGAATTCTAAAAGAGTTCTAAGTTTAGCGCGAGGTATAGTAACGGAGATAACTGCACTGATAACTGCTCATTGCTCTTGGTGTAACTGTTGTTCCTACTGCTATCAGGTCATCCCGAAAGTATTTCTGAATGGCTTCTGCTGGCTTCTCTTTTACCTTCCTCATCATTATCCTGAGAGAAATCTTGCACGCTACACCTGTACATGAACATCCATGAACTTTCCAAACGCATATTATCAAAACTAGATGTTTAAGGTCTTTGCTTTGGCTCTGTAGCTTTTTCCATTTGAGTGTTATTTAATAATGTTTCCCTGAGAACTTTAGGAAGCTCCTTCACCTCCTCAATGATTGTTATTTGATGCGTAAAATCTTCCCAATCAATAGCAACATTTTTTACAATGACACCAGGTGCAATTTAGTGCAATATAATAGCTTTTGTTCCCTATCAGTTTTGTTTTTTAAATCTCTCTTTGTTCATGCTTATGACATTCCATTTATTTTTTAGTTCTTATTTATAGTACAATGGCAAAACACATCATGCACTGTAAGAATATTAAATAACAAAAACAAAAGTGTTGTAACTTTTAATGTACGTTAATGTAAAGTCCTATTTCAAGTCATTTTGGAACACTTGTAATAGTTCATTCAAATTTTTCACACAATGTAAAGAGCATTTCTAAAATTGCATTTAAAAAAAAGTAACAGGGTTACAAGGTTTTGTTCTGATAGCAACATCATAGTTGCAGCGTACCAAAATAACCACGCAGTACATGTGATCACGCGCCGTCAATCCTATAATAGCACGAACTGGATCTCTACATGGGAGCTCACCTGATTTGTGGGCAGAGCGTAGACAGGTGAGGGAGGCGTTCAGGCGAGCACACTCCTCCTCACTCGCCCCGAACTTCTGCAGCGTCTCAGACACCTCTTCATCCGACATCTCCAACAGCGCCTCCAGAGTCAGCTCACCTGGAGAGATCTCCTTCAACACAGCAAGGAGGAAAAATTAGGGCTCCCACAGGAAAAAAAACATATGAGGTAAACACATTCAGCTTAATAACACTTATGCACACAGAGATACTATCACAGGATGTATGCAGTGCAAAATTTGATGCATTATTAAAGAATCCACTGCACCAGAAATGCTCAGAAAATGCAACATCATACATAAAAAATACACGCAGAGAAAAACAGGCCTAAGTCATTTTCAAATGATGAAAAGTAATAGTGGTGTAAAAGTAAACGCATTAATAACCCGTTAAGAATAAATAGTTTTGACGTCATTAACACGTTTTCCTAGTTTGAACATTTGAACAGCGATGAAGCAATGAAAATTAGAATCTGTGTTCAGCCTGCATAAATCACATGATTTTCAGGGTCTGCATTCTAAGGCAGGTCATGTAAAAAATAATTACGACTGTTTTTGGTTCATAAAACTGCCCAAACACCATAAATTATCATAATCATCTGTAATCATTTCATGTAATAACTTTCTGTGAATGAGTCTTTGCACATCTGGTTCTATCACCACTATAAGGTTCTCTAAAGCGAATTTCATGTCAAACTACTATGAGTGACTTCGTTTACATCTTAACCGTTACACAGAAAATATGGATAACTGGTGCACCTGACACGTGATTAATTGTACACATGTAGTTGTACAGTTTCCATAAAAAAATCACTGATCAATAGAATGTGATGCTCTGCATTACCATGCCCAATAACGAGCATCAGCTAGAGGGGTATAAAGCCCCCCAGCGTTTGGCTGTGGAGCAGCACAGCTGTGTTATCTGGAGTGATGGAGCTACAAAAACGCTGGAATGAGTTTAAGCAGAGTTTGTGATCCTGAACTCATCATCCAACATCAGCATCACTAATGCTCTCAACGCCAAATGCAATCAAATCCTCACAGCAATGTTCCAACATCTATTGTAAGGCCTTTTTCATTTAAATCTGGAAATAGTCTTACCATTTCTACTGAAGCCTGTGTCAGGCATCTCTTGGGTGGATTTGATTTACTCATTAGAGGCTTTTGTCACTGTTAGAGATCAGAGTCTGTGCCACCTCAAGTGCAGTCATTAAAGCAAAAGAGGGACAAATAATAAGAAATTCGGAAATTCATGTAAATATTTTAAAGATTCTACTTTTTACTTACATTGTTATGCAAACAAAATAATTTATAATGAAAAACATTGTATTAAATTAGAGCTGAATGCAAAATAAAAGCATTTTCACGAGTGGTCTCAGACTTTCAGACTCCTCTGTACAAATTAGTGTCCAAAGCCTCTGCTTCTCTGTATAATTAGATTTTTAATTTAATGTTTAATTTCTTGAATTTGAATGTTCTTTGTATTTTCTCACTTGCAAAGCACTTTACATGGCTGGACTGCAGTGTATGAAAGGTGTTATATAAATAAACTTGCCTTGCCTATAAGAGAGAACAGTAGGAGAATTTGCTGATGCTGATGGGCCTAGAGTGAACATAACTGACTGATAATGACAAATCAGAAATAAATACCTAATTTAGGCCTGTTTTATGACACTCAGACAATTCAAATTCACTACAATCTGGACCGCAACAAAAAACGCAATTACTCCTCCTCACCACAAGAGGGGCTCAGCACCATGGACAGCACCACATGGAGGTCTAAGCAATTTAACCCCCCATAAGTATCTGACATTTAAATGGGAAAATGTTTCGCCAGTATAACAAGCGCAGCAGTGTATGGAAACAATTTTGTGCCCAAAGGTATTCGGACACCCCATGCAATCAGTAAATTCAACTACTGTAAAAGGGAATTTCACTCATTTTTGAAAATCTCTGCATAATTAAACGGCCGAAATGTCAAAAAAGTCATTCGGAGTGGATTAATGTGAAATAGTGCACTGCAGAGACACTTACTGACCCAGATTTCTTTACAGTGGTGGTGATGAGAACCAGGTGTCACAATATCTACAACACAAATATAGCCTTTTTATTTACTATCCAAAATAACCAGTGAACCTACACATCTCTCGGGCTTTTATTAATGTTGTTAACGGTAAAATACCTGTAAATCTGGAGAAAATGCATTTTCTTTGAGTACTATTTTGCCTTACAACATTCTAAACACTCTAAACACTTCTAAAATTATAGCTTAGGCCGAAACCTACAAACTATCGTAAAATAATAACTCAGGCACAGGGAACATTTTTGTAACCATTTCATTTAATAACTTCCTGAGAGGGAGATTTAGACTCTTTGAACGTCTGGTTCCTATTACCACCACTGTGAACTGAGTTAAACTACTCTGCATGATTTTGTTTACATCTTAACTGTTATGCAGAAATTATGGGAAACTGTTGTTCCCTTTTAAGGTGCGTCCATTACTGACACAAGTGTTTAACTGCACATATAAAGTTTGTATAATCTCCATTAAAATGCATCGGCCAATAGAATGGGGCGCTCTGCATCACCATGCCCGATACTAAGCCTCAGCTAGAGGGGTATAAAGACCCCCAACATTGGGTCGTGGAGCAGCACACCTGGACTGATGGAGCTCCAATAACTTTGGGATGAGTTTGAATCATCCCACATCAGCATCACTAATGCTCTTGCGGCTGAATGCAATCAAATCCTCACAGCAATGTTCCAATATCTAATGTAAAGCCTTTTTGGAAGACTAGAGGCTGTTACTGCAGCAAAAGGGGAACAAACGCCCTATTAACACCCTTGGATAAGCAACATTTGGAGATCCTGTATTTCCATTAAACTCAACATAAAGGCATTCCCGTCATTCTGAATAACACACAATTATAATATCCCTATTTAATAATAATAAAAAATAAAATGCTTTTTTATTACCATAATAAATACACTCTGAAACATTATTAGTTTGCACAATAACTGAGAGATTATACAACTGTATGTGTGCAATTAAACTGATATCAGTCAGTACAACTAATATTCTACTTATTAAATGTTTAGAGTGTATTTATCATGTATGGCAATAAAAGAACAATTTTTTTTTGTTATTAATAGGGATGTTATAATTGTGTGTCATTCAGAATGACTTGATTGACTAAAAAAAGTTGTGCAAGCTCATTTGTTTAAAGTGTAGTCTCTAAAAAATAGTTCTGACCTCTTGTACATAAAGAGTGTTATGACAAGGTTTGAGGTTTTTAGCCCACCAAACAGCCGTTACAAAACACCACTTTCTAGCAAATGGAAGCTGCAGAAGCAGTTATGCTATGGCTGTTCTGTTCTAAAAATGGTCTGCAGTCATTTCAATACCAAATATAGGTTTTCAATTCAGCGTACGCCTCAGAGGATGAAAGACGGGGTCAGCTCGCTGGCTTCTGACTGCAGACTTTTCACCCTTTAGAAAGCATTCTCCAGGAGAGAAGCTAGAAGTCATCCCAAAACAGTTTTGGGAATATTATTGGAAGGCAGTTCAGGAAACAGGTTTGATTTTGAATGGAATTCACTCCTAACCTCCTCTAGCTTAGGCAGTGTGGCCTGAACACGCTGCTTTATTGAACTGCGGTCATCTACTCCTACCTGAGGAACACTTCAACTACAAACTGATCATTCTGTTCTAGAAAGTTTAATGACTGTGGAGGCATCCTAAAGTTGGAGCAATGAGAAATGGCATCAGGCAACTTTGCTCCATACAATTCCACAATGAATCTACAGGGAAACCAGATGGCATAGCATTGCTTCAGAGCATCCTGTCCTATTGGTAATCCAGCTGAATGTCTGTATTAGCAATGGGTGCACCTTAAAGTTGCTGAAATCACTATTCGGGAGGGCTGTATGGATACTTTTGGACATATATATGGAAGTATATTTCTCACTCGTAGCTCATTGATTGAAACAGACTCAGAAACTCTATAGTAAGTAATCTTATATTTGTGCACATATGTACAGAAGTGGAGACTCTATGATCTGCTATTTACTATGATTTGATTTTGATTGTTATTTTTGTGTTTACAGTCTTGTTTTGCAAGAACAAAAACCGTCTTTTACATTTTTGCCATGTTTTTTTATCACTTGTTGACATCAAAACAAACAGGAAAAGTGCAGACGGGTATGAATACAGAACCTAAAAAACCTAAATGCACATTTTTCTAATGATGTAATAGATCATGTGTAATTGTGTAATTACTTTTGAAAGGTAAAGAAAAATGAAAGTAACTACAGTAAACTGTTAAGGGTTAAAGTGCATAAATATAACCAACACACACTGCACCATATATACACTGTTTCAAGTAACCTCCAGCAAAAACAATTAATGTGTGATTAATAATGCGATACAACAAACAAGACTATCAAAACTTCTGCTCAAGTCAAGAGTTACTGCTTTCGCTTTGCTATAAGATTCAAAGGTAAATCATAATTAAATGGTTATTACATAGTTAGCTACTCTGAATTAGCATTCAGTATTTATAGGTACAAGTGTGTACTGCTGGAGCCTTTTTCTGTTTCTCTTGATCGCCACAAGTAACAATAATAATACAAAATGTAGAGGATGTTTTATCTTTCTGGAAACAAGACTGCACCCATGATAATAACATCTCATCAAATTCATGAAAAAAATAACTCCTGTTTAACTTACAAACACAAATGCAGAGTGGTTTGAAAGTTTAGAATCTGCACTTTACACATCATTTCTTCATGAGCCACTAATGACAGTAAATCATATGGAATTACACCATTGCTGTTAGGACAAAAGAAAGGGTGAAAGATATGGGAGCTAAACAAGGTTTATCAAAGTACTGATTTTGTGATAGTCCTTGATTCACACATCATGTTATTTATCATATGCTCTCTCTCTCTCTCTCTCTCTCTCTCTCTCTCTCTCTTTGTGTTGTACCTCGGTCACCTCCTTCCTCATGTTGACAATGCGGAGCCAGTGAGTGAGGCGAGGGAATCCGTCCAGCTCTACGTTCCGCTCCTGTAAGGGCACTTTATTCTTATAGGAGAGCTGCCGGCTGAAATACTTCACCAGCTTACCCTGAGACAGAGAAAGAGAGAGAGAGAGAGAGAGAGAGAGAGAGAGAGAGACAGAGAGAGAGAGAGAGAGAGAGAGAGAGAGAGACACAGAGAGAAACAGAGAGAGAGACAGAGAGAGAGAGAGAGAAAGTAGAGACAAAAAAATGTATTAAAAATAAAAGCACAGTCATTTAAATCCACACTAATAAGTACAACCACTGGACAAAATGTTCCTCTACAGCTACTCAAACTTCACTTTTGCTCATTAAAAAGAAATCAGAGGGCTGCTGGTTGTAAACCACACTTGCTAAAGTCTTTGAGCAGTGCTGTGATGCCCCTGGCCAAGCTATCTGACCCTAAGCTGCCCCAGGTATGTGACTCACCTCCCTGTTAATTTTTAGCTGTACATACAGTAGGCTATACTTCTGTAGGAATGCATGTTCACAAACTCTGTAAAACCAGCTGATGCCAGGAGTGTTGTCCTACAGATATAATTCTGTATTAATGGAAATTCCACCTCAAAAGAGTTTCCGCATAAATGAATACTTAAGATGTAAACAAAGTCATTCAGAGTGGACTGTTATGAAATGCTCCGTTCTAGAGAAACTTACCAAGTCAGATTTGTTCACAGTGGTGGTGATAGGAACAAGACATCCCAAATTTAATGCCTCTAAAGCTCCCTCACAGAAAGTTATTCCAAAGGTTGTACCGTACTAATGACTGAGTCAGTGTTTTACGATAGTTTTAAGAAGGGTTAATGCTTGTATTTTTTTAAATACATTCATGGTAGAAGGGTGCATGCAGGCAAAACAGTCCCTCAAAGAAAACTTACCTCTTCAGATTTACCACTGTTCTACCATCATCAATATTACATATAAAAAATCAGTAGACACCTGTAAGTTCACTGGTGGTTTTGGATAGTAAATAAATGTTTACATTTGTGCTGTAAATAATAACACCTGGTTACTACACTATAAACTTTTTAGCTGAATGTACTTAAAAATCTTGCAAACGTATTGCACTGAAAAAATTAAGTTACTTAACAGGTTCTAGCTTAAATAACTTTATATATGAGTTATGGATACTTTCTAATTTTCAGTCAGCTACACAGCCCAATCATTATGAATGGTTTCCATTGACCTGGCAATACTCTGCTTTTCAAGGCCTGTTTACTCTTGAATTAGTTAGGTTAACATGAAGCAAATATTTTTCCTTATGTAAACAGACTGTTAAGGAATAAATGGCTTAGATAAGACTAGAATTATCCATTTCTGAGGACTCTAATGGCTTAATGCATGTTTCCCCCTCTTTTACTGCTCATGGCCACAGGCTGAACTGATAAACCTGAACACCAAACACCCCCATGCTGAGAATAACAAAAACATGCATCCATACTTAACAGTTTATGACAAAAAATAGCATCACTATGCGAAGAAAATGAATGAAAATTAAAAAAAATAAGAGTTAATTAACTGAAACCAACAAAACTGCTAAGAATGTTGGGACATTTTTTGGGCAAAAGACTCTTCAGTTTGTAGATCGTATTCAAATGAATAGGTCAAGACTACATTAGCCAAGTAACTAATGCATTATCCAAAAAATAGAATATTTTACTAGATTTGCATTAGTAAGTTTAACAAGTAAAGTAAACCAAAAAATAAGTTAGTGCAATCGTTCCATTGTACAGTGTGTTAAGAAACCTGAGTCTGTAATCTTATTTATCTACAACGACTTTCACATCAAACCACTCTGGATGACTTTGTTTATCTCTGAACTATTAAATTATGCAGGAAATATGAAAAAAATGATGGAAATTTCCACAAAGGCACATGATTTTTTTTACATAAATGGCTTCAGAAAAATATAGTCTGTGTAAAATCTGAGTGTTCCTATATTCTTAATTGTCCCATCCTGCTTAATATTTCATGAACTGGAGCACTGCACGTTGCAGACAACATAAATATTCTAAATTGGACAAGTTTTCCCAAGCCAGTGATGTCATTGCGGCGTTGATGCAGGCAGGCGAAGACAGCTAAACAAAGCTGGAGAACAATACAAATGCATACATGTGTGACTTTACTTAAGTTCGCATAACACAGTCCAAAATATCGCTTCTGTATCTTTCCTTAAATCTGATCTAGTGCCAGTAGCGTCAGACCCTACAAAAAGATGTGAAAAAAGTGAATCTGGATGCTGAGATCTGATGTAAAAGCCAGAACTGGGAAGTGAGGGGGATATTTGACCATGGACTGCAGAGCTGAAGAGTCTACCTAGCGCAGGGGTGGGCATACGGCTCTTTTACTGCCCTGTTGCGGCCCAACAACAGAATTCGATTTTTAGGTAAAAATAAAATAATCCTCCTTTGCAGTGAAATAAGGCTCTGCTGATCATTCAACACAGTTTTAACAATAAATGGTCTTAAACGCTGGAGCCTATAACTGCTAATTTACCAACCTTTAACTCTGATTGGCGCACAGACTGCTGGTCACCATAGCAACCCAGACAACAATCTCACCTAGCTAGTAGCTAAAATTAAGAGAAATAAAGAGAAAGATTTAAGATGATGTGTACTGCTGGTGGAAGGTGGAACTGGAAAATTCAAACAAGAAGCTGGTAAATCAGAAGCAACTTCGGCCTCGTAAAAAGTCGAACATTGAGACACATTTTACAAGAAACTGCTCCACTTTTGAGGAAAAGTTTCCTGCCAGAGATGTAAAAAAAAGCGGCTATAGCTGAGCTAAAGCTTAAAGCAAAGTCTGCGTTTTCGTTTATATTTTTTAGCCTATACCAGTAGAACAGCACATACTGAGACATATTTACTGCGAAGATGGTAAAATGGACATAAAATGTTGTGACTCCCAAGGTGGTTTGATTTTTCCAGAAAGGACAAAATGGTTCTTCTCAACATTTGGTTTGGTGACCTCTGATCTAGCCTATGACCCAACCTGTCTTTTAACAAGAGCCAAAGAATTTTCACTAGGCTGTGCAAAAACGCTTTAGCCATTGGTAAGCTTTAACAATGCCTTTTATTTTGCTTCCTAAAATGTTTAACAAAATGATATTTCACAGAAAAAATATTTTTAGCACATCTAACTGATGTCAGACTTCAGGGCAATATGACTATATATTGTTATTGTGGTGCTTTTCTGAACTTATTGTGTATATTGTCAGTACTTGTGGAATACTTAATTTAGTATTTAGGACACTATGCAAAATACTGAATAAAAATCATTGTGTACACAGGTTTGATATTATTTTTAAAATGTTGCACTACTAGTTCTTTTTTCTCAGTTTCAACTGATCAAACGTCAGGAAAAATTTGATTATAATTATAGGATATTAGATTTTTGCATCGCCCACCTCTAGCTGACTCTTTGTTTGGAGAAAGGCTGGAGCTGTTTTTCTTAAGTGGTGTCAGTGAGCTTGTATACACTGACGGGATCATGAACCCAGAAGTGTACAAAGCTATTCTGGATGTAAATCTGCAGAAGTCTGAGGAACTGCTCAAACGATACCAATCTGAAACAAACCGGACGCCTGAAGAAAGAAAACTTTGACAAAACCTAAATTGGAATGATTTGTTTTTGGCTTGATATTTTGTTTCCTAACACTGTGAACTTAATACATTTTTAAAGTAAGGCACAAATTTCCAAATATTTTTGGGGGTCAGTGCATTACTGGCATGAATTTATAATCCTTCTATCTTATAAATCTTAAATATGAGGTGTGGGGGGGGGGGGTCCTGAAGTTTCTCCTGACTTCCTCTCAGAATCTCAGTCCAGCTGAATAATGCAACACAGTTAAAAAGTCCAACAAAATGTAACCTACAGTCATGTGCAAAAAATTGTGCACCCCTGGTCAAATTACATACAGTGAAAGTAAGTTAACACATTCTCTACAGAGAGCAAACTACTGTACATTTTACTGTTTATTTGCTGAATTTAATATATGGGGAGAATATTGTATATTACACAATATTATATAAAATGTGGTCTGTGCAAAAGTTTTGGCACATTTTAAATTTTTTTGTTTTCCAATATATTAAACTCAGCACAGAAACAGTTGTGCAGAGGATGTGTTAACTTGTTTTCATGTCAAAAATCAATAAAACATATAACTTGACTGGAGGTGTTCAAATGTATCTAATTCTCATTTCAAATGTGCTTCACAAAGAATGCTTGTTATACTATAAACACAGGTATTATGTGTCTATTTCGCTTTTTCTCAACCCCATACATGCATACTGATAGCATATATATCAGGTGGCTCTGTACACACAGTAAAAACTACTGTCATCTTGACTGCAATGGCCATGAAACAAAAGAATGGCCTATCAAAAACACATTCTGCAGTCCATATTCTTGACATCCAGACACTTTGGACAAGTCAAAGTTCTACATTAGCATAAATCCAGAGGGAAAAGTTGTCCTGTTTACTACAATAAGGTTCTTAGCAGAAAGGGAAGAGTTTAGAAGAGGGGAGGGGTGAAGATCCTGAGGTTTCTCCAGTGTGCAGAGGAAGTGGCTTAGTCCCAGAACCTCAGTCCAGCTGCATAATGCAACAAAGTATGGGTTCTGATATTGCATGTGGCCAACAAAATTCACTTAGAAGATGAATAAATAAAAACGCTCATATAACTGTAAACAAACAGGTTGTGTGTCTATTTCTCTTTTTCTCAGTCCCAGACATGCATTATGAAGCTGTCATATCAAAGGCTCCTAATTATGTGTTTTCCATTTTTTATTTTTACACCATTTGAAAACATCAGCTGTCCTTTACATTGTGTAAAGGAGCATTTTCACCAACAGAAAAGTTATTTTAAAAAATATTAAAAACAGAATGTACATTAAGGTTATGTATATATAATTTAATATCAAAGTGCATATTCCCTGCCTGTGAAAAGTTCAGGATAAGATAAGATAAGATAAGATAAGATAAGGTTTTTACAGTTTGTTACTTGTTGCTTTAGAGACAATATATACAACCCCAATTCCAAAAAAGTTGGGACACTGTGTAAAATGTAAATAAATGCAAATAAAAACAGAATGCAATGATTTGCAAATCTCATAGACCCATATTTTATTCACAATAGAACATAGAACATATATCAGATGTCAAAAGTGAGACATTTTACCATTTCATGAAAAATATTAACTCATTTAGAACTTGATGGCAGTAATGCATCTCAAAAATGTTGGGACAGGGGCAACAAAAGGCTAGAAAAGTAAGTGGTACTAATAAAATACAGCTGGAGGAGCAATTTGCAACTAACTCTCATGACTGGGTATAAAAAGAGCATTTTAGAGAGGGAGAGTCTCTCAGAAGCAAAGATGGGCAGAGGTTCACCAATCGAAAAACTGCGTCTAAAAATTGTGGAACAATTTCAGAAAAATGTTCCTCAACATAAAAAAGGGACGACTTTGGATATCCCGCCATCTACAGTACATATTATCATCAAAAGATTCAGAGAATCTGGAGAAATCCCTGTATGCAAGGGACAAGGCCGATGGTGAATATTGGATGCTTGTGATCTTCGGGCCCTCAGGCAGCACTGCATTGAAAACAGGCATGAATCTGTACTGGAAATCACTGCATGGGCTCAGGAACACTTCCAGAAAACACTGTCTGTGAACACAGTTTGCTGTGCAATCCACAAATGCAAGTTAAAGCTGTATCATGCAAAGAAGAAGCCATATGTCAACACGATCCAGAAACGCCACCGTTTTCTCTGGGCTACAGCTCGTTTAAAATGGATGGAGGCAAAATGATTTAAAATGTAAAATTTTTAAATTCTTTTTGGAAACCATGGACACCATGTCCTGTGGACTCAAGAGGAGAGGGATAATCCAGCTTGTTATCAGCGCACAGTTCAAAAGCCTGCATCTCTGATGGTATGGGGTTGCATTAGTGCCTATCACATCTGGAAAGGCACTATCAATGCTGAACAGTATATAGAGGTTTTAAAACAACATATGGTCCCATCCAGACAACATCTCTTTCAGGGAAGGCCTTGCATGCTAAACCACACACTGCACCCATCACAACAGCATGGCTTTGCAGAAGAAGCGTCCAAGTGCTGAACTGGCCTGACTGCAGTCCAGACCTCTCACCAATAGAAAACATTTGGCGCATCATGAAATGAAAAATCCGGCAAATAAGACCCAGGACTGTTGAGCCGCTATAATCAGACAAGAATGGGACAACATTACTCTCCCAAAACTCCGGCAATTGGTCTCCTCACTTCCCAGACATTTACAGACCGTTGTTAAAAGAAGAGAGGATACTACACAGTGGTAGACATGGTCCTGTCCCAACTTTTTTGAGATGCATTACTGCCATCAAGTTCTAAATGAGTTAATGTTTTCATGAAATGGTAAAATGTCCCACTTTCAACATCTGATATGTGTTCTATGTTCTATTGTGAATAAAATATGGGTCTGTGAGATTTGCAAATCATTGCATTTTGTTATTATTTACATTTATTTACATTTTACACAGCGTCCCAACTTTTTTGGAATTGGGGTTATATAATACTAAAAGTAAAAAATAAGATAAAAATATAAACTCTATCCATAAAAATGAACAATAAAAAAGAATTATAATAAATAAAAACAAAAATATTTACACTGTAAAGATATTTTACCTGAATTTCACACATTGCACAAGGTACTGATTTATATTACACATGGGATGGTGAGGAGTTAACAATATAAACATTATGAATAGAAAAGCAAAAAATCTTTACACTATAGAGATATTTTAAAAACTCTTGCATTCTTTTGACATTTGTATTCTGTTGCAGTTACTTATCAAACTTCACAGCCATTATGCTATTCATGTGAGTTCTATTGCTTTCATACAACAGTTTTGTAAAGTAAATGAAAGGCACCCACCCAAAAGGCACCCACACAAAGCATTTATCTCAGCACTGAGTGTGTTTTGCCAATCACTAACATTAAAATAAATACAAATAAACATAAACCCTGTAAAAAAGTAACAAAAAGTTCTTGTTTTCAAAAAAAGTTGTTGATATTTTTGTGGGATAGTTAGAAAAACAAAGTCTGGTTTCAGATTTATCCTTCACATCCCAAGACATCACATGGAAATGTTAAATTTCATCACTAGCACACCTGATTTAACATAATGAAGCACTAATTTGCCAAACCAGGTACTGAATGATAACTACAAACTATACTGGCCTGCCGTGAGGAGAGGTTTGGAAAGAGTTAAGCAAACACATTAATTCCTGTATGACACGTATTTGACAAATATCAGTCACATTCGCATGAAAGCTTTGCTTAGCCCACTTTTAGAGTGTAGTACACAACATTGTTTTGGTGTTGGGTGTGGCAGGGGGCCGCCTGGGGAGCAGTTGGGGGTGAGGTGCCTTACTCAAGGGCACCTCAGTCATGTACTGTCTCAGGGGATCGAGCCGGCGACCTTCCGGTCACAAGGCCACGACTGCCCCCGTTAACACTATATGTGTTTTTGAGGGTATAGGAGATATTTTTCTATTGTTTTCAGTGGAAAAGACACATTTTCACATATTATGTATCTTGCAAGCCCGTCTTTGTGGGGAGCACTTTAGGCACCCTGTGTTGCATAAACTTCCACTTGAGCGTGAGCCGTCTTTGGCCTTTAATGACAGCTGTAATGGAGGAGGGATTTAGTTTAGCTTGTTTTGGCTAGCAACACCACGCTCGCTAGTTAACAGTAGATCTTTTCCTAGAAGGGTAACTGCCATAGCATTCTGCCTGTAAATACTGAACGAAGCTAGGAAGCACGACTAACTGATAGCTACAGTGCTATCGTTGCTTGGCAACAGGGAGATGCACAGCCAGACACAGCACTGAAAAACAGCATGAACCCTGAAAGGAAAGAACGCGCAAAGAGTCTCGTGTTTTTCAGCTTTGACTGCGCTTTAACCACAACAGAACTTCTATTCAAACATCACACACTGCATATCAACTCATTTTACAATGCAAGTAAATCATGAATTCATTTTTGATGAATTAACTTCTGAACTAAAACCACACTCAACCACAGTTTACAATAATACATATTAGGAGTTTAAACTGTTTACTTTTCAGAGTTCAAATCCTCTTCTCTTAACAAAAAGTGCACTGGGAGGATCATTTGTGGCTACTTGGCAGAGATGTCACTGATAAACATCTTGCCAAGAACTATGAATGACCGGCTGTATCTGGCAATGTTTTCTAAAACCAAGAAAACTTGTGTCGTACATTCTTTTCATTATAATTTGAGTTTAGCTGCCTGAAGGGCTGAAATATAATGCAAAAGCAAGGATAAAACCTCATTCCTTTGGTGCTCCGTAAACGGATTTGAACCTGCAGCCTTGTGGTTCTGTGTTGCCTGCTTCTAAAATACTGCCTACTTCTAGAAAAGCTACAAAAATCAGAACATCTATTTGAGAGTGAAACAGGGCAGTTGACTGAGACATAAATGTGGACAAGACATGATTTTATCCATGGGTATTAACTGGATCACAAAAAAATGAACATGGAGTCAGACCCAGACAAAGTCTACTGTCAGCTGTGAAGGACTACTCGACTCCCTCAATATCTCCAGCACCCGCATAGGAGGCTACAGGTTCTTAAGACAGATCGGGTAGCTTTTAAGAACAGCCATCTCTGATAGGAAGGGGTCATATTTCTGACAGGCAAAACGACCAATCATAGAATGTTTAGCATGAATTATTCAAAAAAAAAAAAAAACTAAAACAAAAATAAAATGCTTAACAAATGCATCCCATTTACTAGGAACCTACAGCTTCAAACAAAATTTTTGAAAACAGGATAAGTTTACTGGTGTGAAGAGATGCAACTGCTTGCTACTAGCATTTAGCTTGATAACCAATCATTTGCTTCCCACCAGACTGATATGACAGCGCACAGATAGCCAGTGCAAGTTTAAATTCTCTGTGAGAGGTGAGACTCAGAGCTGTGGTGATTTTGGTGTGCGGTTTACATCAGACAGTCTGTGCCCTTCTGTGGATCTGTGAGCGCCTGAGGCTGAAACTTACTGAAATACAACAAAAATGTTTGCAATGCACATCTCAAACTTCAAACTGCAGCACTTGCTGCCCCTGGCCCCACCCCTTTTTTGAATATAGTCATGACTTTTTTGACCAAATAAAAAAGAAATTTGTCATGTGACCCTTACAATGGATTGTGTTTAATATGACCAAGAGGAGGAACTAACAATGAAAAGAGTTTAACTTTAAAAAGAAATACTCTCTTATCTTTATTGGCTTGGACATACAGTCTGAAGAAAAAAACTGTAGGCGGTATAGAGCCTTTACATTATGTGAAGGTTCTTTAAACTTTAAAAAGGTTCTTTATACACACACACATATCTCACTCACAAAAAGGTTCTTTAAAGCTGCACTATGTAAGTTTTAGGGATTTGAAGACCTCTCTGATGGAAATGTGCAAGTGCAGGCAACATGCAGAAGAGCATTTTGTAATGTTGGTTGTGCTTCAGACCCCTTCCCTGAGCAGATGAATAAGATGATTGCGTATGTGTTGAAAGAATTGCTGTTAATATGCAAAGAAATAATGGCATGGTATGAAAAACTCAAATCTGACCTGACGTTTAAACTACTATTTCAGCTTTACAGGGCAACTCGCAGCAGTGCAAACACACCACATTTTAGTGTGTTTTTCTTTCTCCTGATTTAGTAGTGCTAATTCTTTCAATTCTACCATAAAAATTTGAGTGCAGATTTAAGGACAATCTACTGCAAAGTTCTTTAGGGGACCAAAAATTGGTTCTTCTGTGGCCCATGTGTCAAACACAAGATCAGACCCATGACACAATCCTCTCTGGCACGCAGAAGTATTTTAATTTTCAATTAATATTATCCTGTTTCACAATGCGCTGCACTACAGTCTCCAGCATGCACTGCAACGTGAAGCGTGCTCTGACTCTCCTACCCCAACAACAATCTATGGGACAGAGGTTACACCTTAATTCTACATATTTCTACATAATTCCACACCAGTCATATCACCAAACACACTAGCTGCATTTCAGCTGCAGTTCAGCCAATATAAACACTTAACGTCAGCTCAGCAGCTTAGCAGCTCAGAAATTAAGCTCAAGTTTTAATAAACTTGCAGCAAAGAAAGGATGCCAGGTGTCTAGCTCAAGCAGATAGGTAGGTTTAAAAGACTGTGGGCATTTTAATTTTGAGTATTTCAAGTATTCATTTCAATATTCTACTGTTGACGTTTTTGCATATTTTGAATAAACAACAGCCAGTTCAGGTTATAGCACAACTTAAATTAAAAATCTGTCCCATAGATTTGTTGAGATTTTCTAATGCGGCCCTTTTACTCGTTGAGTTTGACACCCCTGTTCTATGGTATCATGTCAAAGAACACTTTTTGGCACATTTAGTGTAACAGTCAACAGAGCCACACTAGCATTGTTCATCAGATTAAAACGAACACTGGTTAAAACTTTACAGAAACCTTCATGACATCAAAAGTTTGAATTCTGTTTAAATTCCATCATGATTCCTTCTTTAAGCCAAAATAAATACTCAAATGAATCTAAAACTCATTTTTTTTTCACAAAATAGCAGTTTGTGGATTTGTTTTATCTTTTACCTGTCTGGGAATCCTTTTTGGTGCCACTTAGAAATCTTTCAAAAAGGTTTTGTTACAGAAAAACTCTAAAATTGAGTTTTTGGTATACTATCTAAAAAAATATAGGTATACTATCTAAAAACAATATCCCAAAAAAGTAATTTACTCTCGTATCTCTGGCATGTAAAAAAGATCCTGACCAGTCAATATGTGGTTATAGTTCTGAGCCACTCAACCCCAGTACTTGTACCACAGACTCCAGAAACCTTCAAATATTAATGCTTTGATGTTCAGAGTGCAACAAAACCCTAAAGAACAACTCAGAGGCTTTCTCATTTTCAGATGATTCCAGAACCTCACCATCTCAGGAACTTTTTACAAGCTAAAACCCTTTTTTAAGTCCCTGGTTCTTCACATAGATTAAGTAACTGTTTCCAGATTGGCAAAAACATTGAAATAATCGCTGTAAAAATGAAGAGGCCAAAAAAGGGCTCTTTGGCATGATGTCATACCACTTTTGGTTCCTTAAAGAACCTTTCAGTGGGTGGCCAAAAAAAATGGAAATGGAAGCAAAAGATGGACACACTAAACACTGAAACTGTTGATATTATGTGTAGTTGCTGAAGGTTCTGCACAATCTTGTTATATATATATATATATATATATATATATATATATATATATATATATAAGAACAAAAGAAATATTATCATTTTTTGCTGATTGTGTCACATGTCACAATTTCCTGATGAATGGCCCAGTGGAAATGCTCCAAAATTCCTTGGAATAAAATCTCTTTACATTAACTTACATTAAAAGTAAAACTTACTTTCTCCTGTAAACTTTGGACAGCAACAACAAGTTTTCTGCTTTGCTAAATGAGTAACTTGTAATTAATGGCTGTTTAGAGTGTAAGTTAAATAAATGGCACGCTGTATCTGTCTGACTTTTGCAGTGTAGTTTATGTCCTAAGAAACTGGATCTTCCTGTTAGTCGTGGGTGCACAGTTTTGCCAGTATGTGAGGGGCCCAATAATTTTAGGGGCCTGGCCACCACAGTCCCCCTAGCATCCAAATTTCCTGAAGATCATGGGCTGAACAAAAGCACATTTATTATAAATTGGCTAATAAGGTTACTTTTTTTTTAAGTGCAACCCTGTTACATACATTTTAGATTGAAAGTAAATTATTGATTATATTGATTGTATTGATTATACAAAATATATATGTATATATATATATATATATATATATATATTTATATTTATATATATATTTACACATATATATATGTATACATATATATATATATATATATGTGTGTATTTCAAGTAAGTCTATAGAATGTCTTTAATATCCTAACACCATTAGCATGGATGCTAGTTAACCATTTACTACACCATATTCGCTAATTTTATGCAAGTTCTAGCTTGCTAAATTCTACGCTGTGCTATTTTGCATTTTGAGTTCCTCTTAATAACATTTGTGTGGGTTTATGTACCAAAAAATATCATCAATTTTCATATGACCATGTTCCAACCTCTCTTTATCTTTTTATCCCTTAAAATCAGACTGTTTATGTTACTGTAACAAGACAGATATATGTAAATAAGCTCTGTTCTGATTGGCTGCCTTGTGTTACGCTTAGTTCACAAAGCAGTCCAGGCTGAAACACCCCTTATAACTTCAGCAGATATGAGCAGAGCTGAAGTGCTGCAGGCTGAATAGGCGGATATGTAAATGGCCTCTCTGTGACTCTGTGACATCACAAAACAGTGAATTAAAACCAGGCTGGTTTTGCGAAAAAAGTGTGTTTTTTTCCATGATATGGGCTCTTTAAGGCACTGTCATCAACCTTGTCAAAATCAGATATTTTTTTGTTTTTTTAGATTTAATATTGAAAAATGCTAATAAAAAATGCCAAAAAAGGTTTCATTCTTCAAAGTAAGGGCTAAATTATGGGCATCCCAATTATGGAATCACCCATTTCATATTTAACATGAGAGAAGATTCATATTGAGATGGCAGAGCACTGAGCTAGCACCTTCAACCAGCCAGGAGAGCCCATAAACACTGCAGCAGGCTCAGTGCAAAACGATGTGAAGAGGCCCACAGTGTCTTCCCAGCTCCTCTCCTGGTTGAGTTTGTGCAAAGGCCCTGTGGCCTGTGCTAACAGGCTAGGTACGTGTAGCTCGCGCTGTGCCTCAAATCACGCCTGGTGGTCTTGAAAGCCAACAAACGGCCTCGAATAGAGGACATTTTTTGGACGAAGGTGGAAGCCCCCACGGCGCAGGCTTCAAACATGCCCGCCCCCGGACCCAGGACTGCCCCAGCAGGGACCGGGCAAAGGCGACAGGACGAGCGAGCCATCGTCCACTTATCTGGCACCTTAATATCATTACATAACGCAATTTGGAAAAATCCAGTGTTATAAAACAGTCCATAACGCACACACACACACACACACACAAAAAAAAAAGATGACACGATGTCAACAAACAAAAGGCCCTTCCATGTTAGACGCGAACTAGCCCCTCTTTTGCCCCCCCCTCTTTACTTTACCCACACCACCACCATCACCACCACCACCACCTGCAGAATGCGCAAGCTCTAGCCTCACTGCAGCTCCCTCGCTTTCATGAGCCCACTCTCTCTCTCTCTCTCTCTCTCTCTCTCTGCACCTCCACACCAAAGAAATAAAGAAATAAAAAGAAAGAAATGCATCGACATAACCTGCTGCCCCAGCCTAATGCACCGGAGGGGCTGGCAGTGGGGGTCGGGGGGCGGGCGGGGGGGCTGCTTACCTCCAGCGTCCGGATCTCTTTCTGTGTCAAGTCGTTGGATGTGGCACATTTGGTCCTCAGACCCTCCAGACTGGAGATGCTGATGTCGATCATGTTCTGCACCAGCTCGCACTGCTGCAGGGCTTTTTGCAAACTCAGATGATGCTGCTGCTGTTGCTGCTGCTGCTGCTGCTGCTCCTCGCTTTTGGTCATCGTCTCCTCGTCCATAATTTGCGAGCAGTGGTGTGGTTGTGTTGTTGTTTTTGTTGGTGGTGGTGGTGTTGGTGCTGATGGTGGTCGTGGTTTGACGTCTAGGCTACTTTCCTCTCTCAGGCTGACCAGAAAAAGACTGAAATAAAGCCGCGTAAACGCAGAGCAGGCGAGGAGGCTCAGATCACTCAGTCTAAGCGTCTAAGCAGCTCCATTTGACCGAGTTTGAACCGAGCGAGGCTCCACTAGCCTACGTGCGTAAGGCGATGATGCCACTGCCGTCCAGCCGTGTTGCATTGCATCCCGACGGCGCTCTGCATCAGGGCCGGATCGCTGTGGCTTCGCAGTCTACCATGATGCACAGATGCACAGATGCTGAGGCTAGAAAAAAAAAAAAAACACACACATGAAATCACAGGCTCGCTGCGGATCCTGCCAGGTCCATTGCAACGCAGCCCCGAGGATGAGAGAGGCGGCGGGTCCGCTTCTTTTCTAAAGGTGATGGGTGCAGGTCCTCCCCTTGTGGGCCATCGGCAGCGTCCCGGTTCTCCCCCACCACACCGACATGTTCATGCTGGCCCCCCCACCCCCAAAGCCTCCGTCACTCGGATCCAGCAGCAGCAGCGGCAGCAGCGAGCGGCTCGCCGAGGCTCCAACTCTCGCGAGAACAGGCGGACGCAGTGAGGGCTCGCTGAGGCAGCGATTCGGTTTAGCGAACCGATTCTTCTGAACGGTTCGATTTGATGAATCGAACGTCAGATTCAGCGACCTGTTGATTCACAGGCCGTCCTCATGGTCCACAGGCAAGGCAAGGCTATTTATACAGCACATTACATATACACAAAGGCGATTCAGTGTGCTTTAGATAGATAAAGGCAAAGGAAAAATAAAGACAAAGTGATTCAGAGTGAAAAACAATAAAATATTGAACGTGCAAAATACTTACAGTATTCATTATTTAAGAAATGGAAATAAAACAAAGGACTTTTTAAAGTATAAGCTAATAATTTATTTAAATTAGCTTATTATGGGTACAGTGCACTAAGAATGGAGTGTATTTTGAGGTCCACTTAATATTTGTGTGGGTTTATGTACCAAAAAATGTCTCTTTATCTCTCTTTATTCCTTAAATTCAAACAGGCTCTTTTTGTTACTGTGCCTTTAAGACTGATATATGTAAATAAGCTCTGTTCTGATTGGGTGCCTCCTGTTGTCCTTGGTTCAAAAAGCAGTCCAGGCTGAAACATTCCTTATAACTTCAGCAGGTATGTATGGGCAGAGCTAAAGTGTAATAAGCTGAATAGGCCAATACGTAAATAGATTGTCTGTGACAATGTGACATCACAAAACAGTGATCATAATCATAACTGTTTATAAAAAATCATAACTATTTATAAAAAAAAACAAAGTTAAAGGTGAAAAATACTTAGTATTAATATATATAAAAAAGGGAATTAAAACGAAGGTGAAGTGGTATTAAAATTAGCTTATTGGGGTGAAGTATAAGAATAGAGTGCAAGTTTTAGAGCTCGTAGGCAGATATAGGTTATGATCTACATACACAACGATTCAGTGCATCCATATTTTTTCTGTTTTTTTTTTTCAAAACCACATTCACTTGTGTGTTTACAGTGTTACCAGTAAATCAGAGTGGTTTGATGTAAGAAACTTACCAAGAATTGTTCACAGTGGTAGTGATAGGAACCAGACGTCTATATGAGTTTAATGCCTCTCACAGAAAGTTATTATAAGAAATGGTTACAAATACGCCTAAAATATTGTTTTACAATAAGGTTTTGGCCTAAAACATATTTTTTATTTACATTCATGGTGAAGAGGTACATGCAAGGTGTTGTAAGGCAAAATATTCCCCAAAACTTTTTTTTTCACATTTTCCATTGTTTTGCCATCATTGATAAAAACTCAGAAGACACGTGTTGGTTGACTGGTGGTTTTAGATTTAGGATATTTGGATTGTAGAGTGAACTCTGGTTCTTATTACCACCACTGTAAAGAAATCCAAGTTTCTCTACAACTAATCATTTCACATTAAAACCACTCTGAATGACTTTCTTTACATCTCAACCATTGAATTATTATTGAATTATTATTGCATTATTTGAAAAGTCAGTGTAATTTCATTTTAAGTGTGCAACAATTTCAGTACAGTATAGTTTAGAGGTCAGTTGCATGATTTTATAAGATCACTATTTTGCACTTGGCAAACCAAACTTTAATCGGCAAACTAATTCATGAAGGAGATAATTCAACTCTGGAGAATAAATATATTGTTACCACATAAAATAATGAAAGTCAAAGCAAATTTTGACCTCAGTATAAAAAATCATATCGAACCTGAAATGATTACAGAGATAAGACGAGTCAAGGCAATATTCTCATCTCATCTGGTTCTCATTTCTTCCTTATTCAAGGGAGGATGTTCATTTTAGAGAGCGAGTCTGATGTCTGCTACTCCTGCTCTCAGAAAGATCATCGTGCTGTTGAAAGCATGCAAGCAAATTAATGTAGTTCTTAATATGTTACAATATAGTGTTTAACCTTATGATTTTATGATGTTAAGCTGCAGAATATTATAATTTGCATTTTGTTTGAGGTCTTTTACCAAAAACACAGACGCTCTAAAAGAGTTTGAATCAGTTGAACTTGTGAACTGAGTCAATTGATTTATCAAAATGAGGCAGTCTGATTCATTAACAGCCTGTTTCTGCCAAGCGACATAATTAAAAAATCCTTTTTATAGTTAATGATTACTTGTTTTAATTTACCTTGTACCAAATAGTTTCAGGTTTTGAACATTGCATTTAGAGAGTGATTACATAAGCCTGAAGACTGAAGATTGCTTTGAAAGGTACAATGTTGTATGTATAAATGATTACATCAGAGAGACGTTTAAAGCCCTGTAAAGCCCTACTGAAGTAGGCTTACCTGTCCCCTTAACACACCAAGACTTGCAATGAATTGTGCATTTTACAGCACAATCATGTTATGTAACACTGTCTTCCAGACACACATACAAAAAGATTGGAGAGGAATGGTTTTGAAATTGCAGTTTGAAGTGTGTTGTAATCTTCACATTGTGTTTTAATTGGAACATTCAGCATTTCATAACAAAATAACTTGAATCATTTTTATAATAGTGTATAAAATGGTAATGCTTGAAAAATATAAGGGGAAATACAAAACGGAACTACACACACACACACACACACACACACACACACACACACACACATTTATATATATATATTCCTTTGACTTACATTGAAAGTAAAGCAGGTTCTCCTGTAAAGTTACCATTTTAAAGATACAAGGTTTTCTTCCGACAACAGCGATATATATATATATATATATATATATATATATATATATATATATACATATATATATATATATCGCTGTTGTCGGAAGAAAACCTTGTATCTTTAAAAAGTCATAACATCAAAAATTGAGATACAAGGTTTCTTCTGACAGCAGTGATATATATATATATATATATATATATATATATATATATATATATATATATATATATATCGCTGTTGTGTGTGTGTGTGTGTGTGTGTGTGTTTGTGTGTTTATACATATGTATGTATATCTGTGTACATTAATTACTTTCTTTTGCTTTCAAATAATTTCATTCTGCAAATTAAAGTGGTGAAATGGAGGTTCATGGTGGTCCACAAGCTGGGAACAGGCTTGCTCCCTGTATACAGGTCAATTAAGATATGACCCTGGTGAAGGTTGGCAGAAGAACATGCCAGTTCAGCACTATGGAGAGCTCCCTGCAACCAGGCCCTGAGAGAACACACCTGAAGAGCACACCTGGCACGGCTCTACCTGCCCAGCAGGAGTTACGGCTGAAGCTGCAGTTGTCAGTGAGCCATGAACACACATAGCTCCAGCAGGCAGACTGCTGCCCACTGAATGTCCTCTCATGTTCAGTTGGAGAATGCTTGGAGAACAGCCTCCTGGCCTGGCCATACATAATTCAGCACTGATTCACAAAAAAACACCCATAAAAAACAGGTATATGTTTAATTTTATTCAACAAAGTCAACATTGTAAATATTTGTGTGATTTCACTTATTTTTTTCTTTTTCCTTATTAATTTTTAACTCTATACTGACTTGAATATAATACTAATTAAGCAGGAGAATAGCATGTAGTACCTGGGCTATTATGTGGTACATAGGGAATAGCATGTAGTATGCAGTATGTCATTTGCAGTATGTAGTGTGTATTATGTATGCAGTATGCAGTATGCGGTATGTATGTACTACTCTGCATATAGTGTATTATGTATGTAGTATGCAGTATGCAATATAAATTGTGTACTTTGCAGCATATAGTGCATATTATATATGCAGTATCTAATTTGTAATTGGTAGTACTTAGGTAGGTGGTTTTCAGAATGTAGTATGCAGTATGTAGTGTGTACTACACAGTATAAAGTGTTTACTATGTATGCAGTATGTAGTATGCAGTATGCAAATTGTAGTATGTTATGTGCATTACATATGTTTTGTGTTATGCAGTATGTAGTGTATATAATGTATGCAGTATGTAGTGTGCACTATGCAGTATATAGTGTGCATAATGTATGCACTATGTAGTATGCAATGTGCATTATATAGTGTGTATAATATACACACTATATAATGTATAATACACACTATGTAGAATGCAATGTGTAGTGTGCATTGTGTAGTGCGTAGAGAAGGGAACTCGACTCACACTGCGTGTTAACCGACTCACAAATCAACTTCAACTCGCACCTTAAATGACTCGTGACTTAACTCAGACTCACCCTTAAAAGACTCATGACTTGACTTGGACTCACCCTTAAATGACTTGTGACTTGACTTGAACTCATCCTTAAACAACTTGCAACTCAACTCGGACTGGCTCTTAAGTAACTCGCAACTCAACTCGGACTCACCCTCAAATGACTTGCGACTTGGACTTGCTCTTAAATGACTTGCGACTCAGACTCGCTCTCAAATGACTGGTGACTTGACTTGGACTCATCTTTAAATGACTCGTGACTTGACTTGGACTCGTCCTTAAATGACTTGTGACTTGACTCGGACTCATCCTCATGAAATTTTAGCCTGAAAAAAATCACAAATTAAACTGATTTAATTGCGAAGAACAAAACTAAAACATAAGTGCATAAACCCTTTCATTTACAAATCTGAACTCTTGTCTACAATCTCTTGTCTACACACTGACATACTAGGTGTTATATATAAACATATCTTGTGCCTTATTTTTCAAATAATTTTATTTTGCAAAATGAAAATGGAATAATACTTCTAACTGTAGGTACAATGTTGAGAAGTGGAGGTTCATGCAGGTTCACAAGCTGGGACCTTGTTCCTTGTATACAGACCAGTAAGAATATGACCCCAGTAAGGGTTGGCAGTTTTACATCGTTCCTGTGAGCACTGTATTTACTGCATGAGTCTGACAGTTTGTCTATTATTAAAGGCTTGTTATTTGAATCTGTGTGTTAAATAGGTTTTAAGTTTGTACAATGCAATGCCTACAGCTAATAATAATCATGATAATCATCATAATAATGAGGCTAAACTAAAATTCTCCACTAAGCACTCAAACCTTATCTTGCACTCTCATCCTAAATAATGCTTTTTAAAAATATATTTTTCTGTTCTCAAAGAGAGTATGTTTATTTTGCGTTACTGCAACCAAATTAAAGAGCAGATATAAGTTGAGTGATGTATTTTATCCAGTTAGGAGCACCACGTTGCATGTGCTTACAGGCCTGTTTATATTTCAAATCAAATATTTGATTCACAAGAGCATAACAAAAAGAGGATTTTTTTCAATCTGCAGAGAGATTTTATGTTGTGATTTTATGAGGTTAAATTGTGATAACTATATTATTCACATTTTATTAACATTTGTCAACCAATAACAATGAGTAGGGGCTGAAGAAGTTCAATCCAGTTTAATCTTTAACTTGTGAATCACTTTTTAAAGATTCGACTCAAATGAGCCGATTCATTTACGAGTCGGACAACAAAAGCGCGCCAAGAGCGAAGTGGGATACGACACAGACCAAAACATGGCATCTACGAGCAAGACAGCCGTTCAGACCAGGAATTTGCCATGGTAAGGAGTAACTACGATAAGCAGAGTGTCATTCGAGCATATTATAGCTGAGATAATGCGAGTCCAGCTGCTTTATAAGGAGAACAGAGTAATAATCTGGCTGCAGTGCAGCCTTTTACATGGGGAGCTGTCGCGTTAGCACGCCGGCTAACTGATCTGTGTTTGTTGTGCGATGGCTTTGGAGCCTAAAGGCAATAAACTGAAGTTACTACTCTGGAGCTGTGGATAAGGAGAGTAGAGGCTCTGTTACAGACAGAAAAACTGGTTTATTAACGTTAGGTTTTTGGACTTTAGGTGCTCAAGGCGGTAGCTAACTCCAGCTAGTAACTCTACTGTTATAAACAGTAACGCTACAGTAACTGAAGTCTGTTGTTGTGATGTAACGTTACAGGAGCTTATTATCAGTGTACATCTCACTTAGATTCATGACTGGCTAACGCAAATCTCGTATTTAGTGTACAAACTGAATGTTTTTAATAAAATAGTAGCCAGCTAGGTTAGCTAACCTGGATGCCAGATTGTAGCTTAATCCACGGTATATCAGTCGAGCATGTTAGCAGCTGCGCCGATGTTCCTGTGTATGTGTGCACTTTGTATCATCCTGCTTGTTGTTTATCAGCAAACTGGCTAATAAACAACATGAAACGAGACACAGAGTCCCCACACACTGTGTACATAGCTGTGTTTTCTGTCTAAACACTATTCACTGTTGCTCTGTGGCGCAGCTGTAAGGAGACAAGTGTTCAGGCCTAGTAGAGGTGCAGCAAAACAGGAATGCAGCTAAAGCTATTAAATCCATATCATGGACAACTACGGAGCCCCGCTGGTGACATCCTGTATAAATAAAAATAATGCGTGGCCACGCCTTATTAACGCGTGGGAACGAGATCCTAATGCGTGGCCACGACTTAGTAAGGCGTGGGAATGAGATGATTAAGTCGTGGCCATGACTTAGTAAGGCGTGGGAATGAGATCACTGCTTACTAAGTCGTGGCCACGCATTAGGATCTCGTTCCCATGCTTTACTAAGTCGTGGCCACGACTTAATCATCTCATTCCCACGCCTCCCATCATATTAACGCGTGGGAACGAGATCCTAATGCGTGGCCACGACTTAGTAAGCCGTGATCTCATTCCTACACCTTACTAAGTCGTGGCCAGTTAGCAAGGTGTGGGAATGGGATGATTAAGTTGTGGCCACGACTTAGTAAGGCGTGGGAACGAGTTCACAGCTTACTAAGTTGTGGCCACGCATTAGGATCTCATTCCCACGCCTTACTAAGTCGTGGCCATGCATTATTTTTATTTATACAGGATGTCACCAGCGGGGCTCCGTGGGAAAACCGCATTTTTCTTGTTTTTTTAAATAAATGATCTTGATGTACCATGGAAATGCTATAAAAGTTTTAAAGTGTACTTTCCAGTACATGTAGGAATTAAGCTCCAGTCTTAGCCTTTTTCGAGTTAATTATTTTTGTGATGTCTCAAAAAATCAAATTTACATAAATCCACCTCTTCAGCCTACAGCGTTTTAGCTCCACCTACTCACGTTGAGATTATAAGGAGTGTTTTAGTCCAGTCTGCTTTTTGAATGAGACACAATACAGACATGCAGACATTATTACATATGTTAGTCTTAAAGGCACAGTACATAAAAAGGGGGGGCTCAGGGTAAAAATAAGGCAAGAATATTGAAGGATATGGGTCTTTTAATTAAATACATATGTGAAGTTTGGGGTTATACCCTTACCTTAGCTACTTGAGGAAGCTTTAGAACTGCTTGTGCACCTCACAATTATAGAAACCCGCTGTCTCAGAGGAATTCATGCTTGAGGAACCAAAGTAAAGTTAGTCAAGTAAGTACAGCTGCAACATACATTATTAAAAAGATGCACATAAGACATAAAAAAAAGTTTTAAAAATTAAAGTAGATATGAGAGCCTAACTTTTCAAGAAAGTCCAATGAATGTAGGAATAAGAAATGCACATGAAACCTTGTTCAGTGCCTGTTTTGGAAGTACGTTGCTCCTCTCAATCAGGCTCATTTCCACAAGCGGTGCATTCTTCTCCAAAAAAGATCTCCATAGCTGTAGGTTAGTGCGCATGTAAGCAGGGTAAGAGAATGGAGCTACGCAGTTTCATCAACTTCACAACCGACTGCAAAAGCAATTTCATGTGAAGCCTGATATGTTTTCAGCTAAACTTTGCACTGTGTGAGTGATTTTGATGGATCCTCATGTTTGATATTGTAGTTTTAGGCAAACTTGCAGAGGTAGTTATACATTCGTGGGAGGTGATGTGACAAAACAATGATTTTAGAAATAAATGTGAATTGTATTTTTGTTTGTTTATTTATTTATTTATATTTCTTTATCATTATAGGGTTGAAAAGTACAGGCCACAAACCCTGGATGATTTAATCTCTCATCAAGACATTCTAAGCACAAGTAAGTAATGAATGAGAATACACAGAGTGATCTGTCAGATGATTAAAAGACACTAATGTCAGTAAAATGTGATGACAGTTTTTTGATTTATTTGCATATTGCTGTTATGGGAAGAAAACCTCATATCTCCAAAATGCTAACTTTACAGGAGAAGGAAAAAACCTACTTTACTTTTAATGTAAGTCAGTGGAACCAGACGTCTTCCCAAGTCATTTTGGGCCATTTCTGTTGGTCCATTCTTCACACAATGCAAAGAACAGGCATTTTCAACTGTGTCAAAAACTGAAAAACAACAAAAGTGGAGATGCAAGGTTTTCTTCCGATAGCAACGATGTGTTGTGAAGCCCAGGAACTTTAGGCAGATAACTGAAGGAAAAGCAGTGGGTACAGTGTGTGTACAGTAGCCACTTTTTTGTTCTACAACTGTATCTGCAGCCTTAAAAACATTGATTTAGACAGCAGTTTTCACAAGCGTCTCTGAATCCTCCTCCTCAGTTCAGAAGTTCATCAGCGAAGACAGACTGCCTCATCTGCTGTTTTATGGGCCGCCAGGAACAGGAAAGACCTCCACCATCTTAGCATGTGCTAAACAACTCTACAAGGATAAAGAGTTCAACTCCATGGTTCTGGAGGTACTGCAGACCTACGTCTTTGATGATGGGTTGTTGGAATTCAGTGGTTTGCAGCTTTATCTGATTGTAGCATACAGACAGTGTTTTCTCTGTATTTAAAAATAGACCAAAAACCCACTGAAGCACCTTCCCATTGGCTAAAGCACCTACCCATTAATTTCCACTATGAAATCTGTAAGGTTATATGATATAATTGGCTTATATTTACCCTGAGATCCTCTTATAGCGTTTGTGTGGGTTTATGTAACCCAAAAAATTCACTTTATGTGGCCTTTTCCATATAATTCCCTGTAAAACCTATTTTCTGTTATTGTACTCTTAAGTCTGATAGATGTAAATGATTGTGCCTGGGCTTAAACACTGCTTATAACTTAAGTGTGAATGGCCAGGGCTAAACTGCTGTAGGCTGAATAGGTGGATATTTGTAAAGGTGTTGTTGTTTTTTGTGACATTACAAACGATGAATTCAGAATGGGCTGTTTTTCAGTTTTTAACCTAACTTGAAAACACCCGTGGTCCTATATATTATAAGTAAATTTCATGATGAATGGACCAAAAGAAACAACCCAAAATTACTTGGAAAAAAGTAAATGGTTCCATTGGCTTATTTTAAAAGTAAAGTATGTTTCCTTCTCCTGTAAAGTTACCATTTTGGAGATACAAGTTTTTTTTTTTCAACAGCAGCGATATAGACTGGGGAGTGAATGTTACATTTTTTAAATGTATCAGTGTTCGCAAACTACATCAAGCATTTTAGTTAAGAAGTAAGAAAACAGGTGAAGATGTATAAAAAAAAATTGTAGTAATCATACGATGCAGATGCAGCACAAAAAATGCCTTCTTTGTTCTGTTCCTTTTAAAAAGAGTCAATCCAGAATTGTATTTCCATGTAATGGTGGTGTTTAGTCACAAGTGTATCTAAAAACAGCATCCTTTGTGTTTATGGTGCTTGATTAATGTGTTTTTTTGACATTCCTGTAAAAGAGTTTAGTTCGCAGAATTGGTCATGTTTCCTCAGTGAGTATAAATGACTTGAGGCAGATTAAAAGGATTTATTTATTGTGTTTGCTTGTTTGTTTATAAAGCTCAATGCTTCAGATGATCGTGGCATAGATGTGGTTCGAGGCCCCATCCTCAGCTTTGCCAGCACCAGGACTATTTTCAAGTAAGAGCAGCATCCAGTGTCCAGTTTATGTCTAATGCCATATAGGACTTTAGGAATAGACTCGCTGGATTCGTTTTGTTGCTGTTTCTAATGTGCTTTTTGTGTTTGTTGTTGTTGTTGTTGTTGTTGTTGTTGTTGTTATTTATGTAGGAAGGGTTTTAAATTGGTGATTCTGGACGAGGCGGATGCGATGACCCAGGATGCTCAGAACGCTTTAAGGAGAGGTAGCAAACCATCTGCCCCTCTACCAGCTTACCTGCTGGGTTCCCAAATGGCTCTTTGGGCAAAATGTAGCCGCTTGGTTTGTCACTAGCAAAAGTGACTGCTCTTTAAAGAGTACAAAAAGAAATAGGATTTATTAATGCAAATTAAAAATTAAATGTAATAAAATAGGTACATGCTGTTTACGAAATAACTGAGATGTAACCGAAGTGCTTTTAGTTTTTGTAGAATATTTTTTAGCACCTTTTCTTTTGTATTATTGTCTACCCTAAAGAGTTTTCTTTCTCTCTGCTGTCAGTGATTGAGAAGTTCACAGAGAACACTCGCTTCTGCCTGATCTGTAACTACCTGTCTAAGATCATCCCAGCACTTCAGTCTCGATGCACGCGGTTTCGTTTCGGCCCTCTCTCCCAGAACCAAATGATCCCCAGGCTAGAGCATGTTATCCAGCAGGAGAGGTGAGTGGCTCTCAATACCATGTTCAGTGCACTTTCATGCAGAATTTTGCATTGGAGTTAAGTTAAGCCTGACCGGGTTTAGACTAGGGCTGTTGATTTATTATATTCGTTATTGAGCAATCTACTGACTATTTTGATGATAGATCAAGTAATCAGAGTTAAACATAAACATAAAAATGGGTGCACTGAATAACAACAATGCATGTATATCCTTTCAGATATCCCAAAATCCTTGGGAAAAACTGGGAAGCAATAATCAAAAATTATCAATCAAAAAACAAAAATATATTAAAGTTTGTGAAACCATAACTACATATTTGTGATTATTTAAAGCTATATTATGTAAAGTTGTATTAAAATTGAAAGAAGTATCATTACTGCTAAAGTATTGTAAGACAGAGGGAACAAGTCTGATCCCACAGGAGTTTTTCTGATCACGTCATACATCTTTACGTATTAATGTCACGCAGACAATCGAAAAGAAGGTTCGGCTTGATGTTTGGGTCTCAAATGCAAATCCGTATTATACTGATGAAGAAATGATGACAGTAGTAGATCATTCACTCACATCCTCAGGAGAGACATCCTCTTTGAAATACTCTTTCAACGCACTCGCAGTCATCACACTGATCTGCTGAGGGAAGCGGTCTGAAGCACAAGTTTTCCTGTGATCAGTGCAGACTGCTCCTGTCTGAGGATAAAATTCTCAGACACACTGGTTTCGCTGTACCATATGTTCCCTGCTCTACTTCAAGGCTGGACGGGCCAGTAACCAAGCCAAACTAAAGAATGGAGGAAACAATGAACAGTCAACATGGACTCATGAAAATATAAGCGAATTTTGTCTGCCTGTCTTTCCGTTTGTTTCATTTAGCATCGACATCACTCCAGATGGCATGAAAGCTATTGTGACCCTGTCATCAGGAGACATGAGGCGATCATTAAACATTTTACAGGTGTGTGTCTGGGGGAACTTTGAAAAGCATTCATGTGGTAATCAGTTGAAAATATTGTTTGATGTTTTACTAATGCATATATGCCATTACAAAGAGAAGTATTCAAAGCAAATTACCGAATGATAAATATTTTCACTGTTGTCTGTGTAGAGTACTCATATGGCCTATGGGAAAGTGACTGAGGACACTGTTTACACGTGCACAGGACATCCCTTACGGTCAGATATCGCCAACATACTGGACTGGGCTTTGAACAAAGACTTCACAACGGCATACAACCGTATCCTTATTGCCTTTTAACTTTTCACTGAGTGTTTTGTTAATAAAAAACAGACATACAAAAATAAAATAATGCCTGGGGGAAAAAAAAGGTTCTTCCTTAAATAAATTTAATCAGAAATCCTGCAGCTGAAAACTCTGAAAGGTCTAGCACTGCATGACATTTTGACAGAGGTGCATCTACTCATACACAGAGGTAAGGTGCCATCAAGGTAATTCCTTTTTTTGGGGGCATTAGAGGTTGTAAAGAAATCTGTTATGCACTATGCAAATAATCACCTTACAGTTCATATGAAGTCAATCGACGCTCGTATTAGGTTGTATATCGCTGCTGTCGGAACGAAACCTCGTATCTCCAAAAAAGTGACTTTACACAACGAGGAAAAAACTTTCTCAATGTTTAATGGAAGTAAATGGAGGAATTTTTTTTCCCAAGTATTTCTGCACCATTTCTGTTGGACCGTTCATCATGAAATTTTGACACAACATAAGGGGCAGTTGCCTTTTCCAAATTATGCCAAAAAAATGAAAACAAAAATGGAGATATAAGGTTTTGTCCCAGGAGCAGCAATATAATGGTTTGTACACAGTCATGCTGTCCTTGGGGTGATACCCTCAAGGGTATGTCTTCATTATGTTTAGTTAGGGGAAATGGTTGTACCAAATTCTGTTGGAGTTGTTTTTTTAAGCTGGATTGATTCCATACACCCTGTCTTGGCCCTCAGACATTTTTGTTAATTTTTTTGAGTATTTTTCATCATTTTTATGTTTGTTCATTTTATATTAATTAAACATCAAGATAATAAAGGGTACAAAAATGCACCTCTCCCTTGAGGAAGTGAATGTACACTGTTAGAAATAAAGGTTCTGTGCAAGTACATTTTTCATTCATCAAGGTATAAACAATGTAAATGTTCCCTCAAAGGTACAACAGCGGTTTTAAGGTCTAATTGTGCTCCTTAAATATGTTTTTCCAGGTGAAAAGTACATATTTGTACCTCTTCTTAACCAAATGTTTTAAAACGGAGCAATAAAATAAAAAGCCTGGAGACGAGACGGGGTGTGTGGAGTCAGTGCAACTTAAGAAAATATAATCCCAATGGATTATGGTACAATTATGTTCCCTGACTAAAGGTACTGAGATGTACCCTTGAGGGTGCCACCCCAGTGACATAGCTTTTATTTCCGAGAGTGTAGTTTATTTTTAAAGCACCTTTAAGGACCTTTTGAGGGCACATTTACATTGTATTTTGGGGACAAAAAAAATCTACCTATGCAGTTTCTTTTGTTTTTGACAGTTTATGTAAATAATTTTAAATACAGTAAATTGCTTGTCTGTGCCAATACAGTACATAATTCAGTACAGGCCTGGGCCCAGTACTCTCAGTTGCTCACTCACACACACATCACAAACCATTCGTATAGCAGCTCAGTAGCCTGTTTTCTCAGCCTGGTTTCCCTGGAGATTCCCCTGCGGTTGCCACAGAAACAAGTTCCCAGTGGCCTAGTGTAGCATGCTTCACTACTGCTGTGCTAAAGCTTTAAAGGGGCACTCCACCCTATTTTTAAAATGTAACAATTGCTTCCTAAAGCAGCGCCACAGTGATCTCCAGAGTGAGATTTTCTGGTTTTGGAAAACCCCCTTCTGGTGTATCTTAAGGGTGAGGGGGCAGCTACAGTTTTTGAAAAACTCCAGGTGCTTTAGGGTGGATTTTTTTGGAAGCTGTTTATTTTTTTTTACTAGCTGGCAAATACAGTAGGAAGCCAGACGGCTTATGTTACTGTTAGGAATATCACATCTGTATTTATTAGCCTCTACAGCAGCGGAACATCTGTGGATTTCTTTATCACCGTCAGGGGAATTCCTAATGGTTGTATGACATTAAATGTATTTGCATAATACATGTTGGGTTTTTTAGTGAGAGAACAAGCAATTGATTGACCAGCACTCAAAGAATACAAAAATCCTGAATTCTTTCAAGGCTAAAGGATGCAGTGATGCACTATAGAATATTACATAGCATGACATAACATTGATAGCTATAGGCCAGAATGCCCCTTTTAAGAAGAAACTGAAATATTGAAAATGATCCATGTGTTGTTGATCCATCAGGCTGTTTTATTTTATAATTTAAATAAAAGTGCGACATGCAGAAATGTGTAAAATATACAGATTTCAGATTTAAGTCAGTTTGCATTACAGACACATTGAGAGGGGTGGTGGACAAACGAAAAATCCCTGAGACTAATTCAAACCCTTCCAGTTTTTCCTGATTGAATATTGATGTTAACTCGAGATCTGTCACCTTAAAGAGGAATTCCTACAGGTTTTTAAAGCTTCTGCATAATTCAGTGGTTGAGATGTAAACTAAGTGATTCAGAGTGTTTTGATGTGAGAGTTCATTGTAGAGAAACTTACTGGCTCATTTCTTTACAGTAGTGGTGATAGGAACTAGGGGTCACAATGTATACAATGCAAATATAGCCATTTCATTTACTATCCAAAACTACCTGTGAACCTACATGTGAATTTTTATATATAGTGTTGATGAGGAGGAAAATAGTGGTAAATCTGAAAAATTTTGTTTGGGGACTGTTTGGTCTTATAATGCCTTGCGTGTACCTATCTAGCTTATCTGTATTTAAAATGAATACATTTTAGACCTAAACTTTCTCAAATCAGAAAACATCAGGGTATTTAGGGTGTGTTCATAACCATTCCTTATAAGCTTGCATGAGGGAGCTTTTTGAGGCATTTAATTCTTCAGCGTCTTGTTCCTGTCACCACCACTGTGAACAAGTTTCACATCAAAATACCTGGAATAACTTTGTTTACAACGACTGAACTATGCATACATTTTGTAAAAGCGGTGGAATTCCCCTTTAAGACCATTTTTGACATGCATGTAATTAGTGCTATGTTAACTTTCTTCTTCTTCTTTATTCCAGTGGACTTTCCTCCTTCCATTCGAATGGGCTTGCTTACCAAGCTTGCTGACATTGAGTGAGTAGATTTATTTGTGTTGTTCTGTTAGTGTCTTAGTGGAGTAGTGGGTTAAGGCCAAAGATGTGAATGAATATCAGATTAACAGTCCCCTGCCTTCCTTTCAAATATGTGTTTAAATAACAAAACCATAAATCAGTACTAAGAAAAAAAACTGTGCCTGTACATGAAACAAAAGTGTAGTGCAGTAATGTGCAATAATTGAAAGCCTTCTTTTTCTCTCTCTCTCTCTCAGGTATCGGCTTGCGTCTGGGACCAACGAGAAGATTCAGTTGAGCTCAATGGTGGCGGCTTTCCAAGCAGTTAGAGATATAGTGGTCAGTGATGGCTAGTCCAGTTGACAGCACACCAAACCTCCCATGCCTTATTTTTGCTAATGACACTAGAGGTCATTAGTGAGTTGCTCTTCTGATGGGTTCAGGACAGATTACAGCAGTTTGGAATTCCAAAAAAGAATCCCATTTTCAAGTGATCAAGTTTGGATTAAAGAAAAGTATTCAACATCTTGCAGTTTTATAGCAGCAGGATAATATGTAAAATTTGTCCATAAATAAATATTTCTTGTGCTTCATAACTTATGTCTTTTCCATATCTACAGAGTCCTAGAAGTTGGTTCTTTGTTTTTTCTTCCCTTTTCTGTCTTGTTCAAGCTTTAAAATGAAAGCAAATCTGTTCTAGCTGGTAAAGTATCCGTGTGGTGGCAGTGGACGGGTGCCAGTGTTCATAAGCTGTAGTGTTCACTGCAGCGCAGGATCTTTTTCTTAGAAATGTTCCTGTAGGTGAGGAATTCCAGAGTTTTCTTGGGGAGAGGCAAGGCCCTCACTTGGAAAGTAGACACGGAGTACCTTAGGACAGTCCGACACAGGTGCTGCAGACTCGGAACTAGACGAGGGACCCTCCAAAACTTCACGTGCCCATCTCGACACCTGGAATGAAACATGGCATGAAATGTTTGAGCCTGACATTTCAAAACAGGTTCTCACAACCTACCCTTACAAACTACTTCTCTACTTTCATTACCTTAAAACCGTTTTTAATAGGGATGCACTCGGAATCGGGCAAGATTGGGATTGGCAGGGAACAGATTTAAAATTTGAAAATGCCAGTTCGGCCAGTTAAAGAGCAAGTAATATTGGTCCTCATTCACCAGTTGTTCTTAATTCAATTATATCCACTTAAATGGCCAGGACCCAAAGTTTTACTACACACTTCTTTAACCTAAGAATAACCCAGCAAGTTTGCATTGCAGTCTGTGTAGCTACTGAATAATAAGCCAATAGTATGTAATAAGCCTGGGATTTTAAGGGCTTAACTCAATTATCCAGTTTTCACAAAGTTTCTGACATTCAGCAATGTTTTCTTATTTGAGATTTGTTATTAGGTAAGAACAGAATCTACACACACCTAAGAGCACCCAGGTGGGAACAATTCTGTGGTTTAAGTACATTTACCCTACTCATTTAGCGTGAGCTATAGATTTATTTTAAAAAATTGGGTTATTTGGGTTTGGACCAAGATTTCAGGCCTGATTAAGTCCCTAGAATGAAATTCAAACTAAATTCTGCTTTTAAAAGTATTGGTGATGGATGGATTGACATACTTCTATTGCCACTTGTGTTATGTACTGTACAGTTGTGAGGTCTGTTGCACCGAAAACCATTTTCACTGTCATGGCATGGTAGTAAAAATATCTGTCCATCTGTTCATTGCTAATACTTTAAAACCAGAATATGTAAAGACTAAAAATAAATCAGTTGGGAAGAGATTTTATTTGATATGACTGCTGTTTCTCTTCACATCATGATTGGTCAGACATTTCTTACAGCTGCCCATGAAAAGAATCATATGGTAAAGGCTAAATTCTCACAGCGTTACTCACAACTGTCCTCTATTTATAATACAAATTGTAAAAGGCTTAGGAATGTGTGGTGGCGTAAGTTATGGTGCCAGTTGAAAGTTCACTGATTACCCAGTAGCAATGGCGCTGCCTTGTGGGTGGAAGGCACAGCACAGCCCGCTGACTCGGTTGTGATCCACCTCCAAGACCAGTTTATCTTGTTCCACGTCCCAAATCTGTAACGCCCTGTTACACAAAGGCAGGAAATCTTTGGTGAAAAGGAAAGGGACAGTGCCTGGCCAACGTTGACCTGTTGATTATGTAATTCTAAAGGCATGTTCGAGCATGTCAACGTGTTGAAACTAGTCATTCGACTCATTTTGAATTCAAACAATATGGCTGATCGTTGATCTTAAGAAAACCTTGAATCTTAGAAACAGTAACTTTATAGAATAAGGAGAAAATTGTTTTAAAAAGCCTGTACTATGAAAAATATTATTGTCCTCACTTTTTTGAAATAAAAGAATCTGATATGTTAATTTTTTTGTTTTTTAATGTACCATTTTGAAAGAAGTGTTTTAGTGGTGTCCCAAAAAACAATGCATTTACATAAATCCACACATTCATGTTGAAGTGTTTAAGGCTGAGGCACAATGCAGGGCAGCCAGTTGATTTAATTTTCATAAATCTGTCAGATACAGTAACGAAAAACAGCCGGTTTAATTCTATGGCGTGAAGAGAGGTTAGAAAATGGTCAGGTGAGAAAGATATGACTTAACCACTTTATAGTATGTAAACCTACACAAATATCCTAAACTGACTTTTAATGTAAGATAATGGCCATCTGACGGTGGTTAAAATGGTCTAAAAAAATCTCCACACAATGTTTTTCTTTTTCTCATAACAGCGATGCCACATTACTGTCTCACCTGTAGTCTTTGAAAGCCAGCTGAAGGGTTACAGGAGAGAAACTCAATGCTGCCAGTAGATTGTCAGTTCTGTATACACATATATCACAGTCCCTGGAATAAACAGTAAAATGGGCAAATACATTACATATACAGTATTTCATAAACCACACTATATATTCTACAAACATTCTGGTTCTAAGAGAAGGGCTTCCCACCAGTTTGATTGCTAGGCCCATCTAAAACTGGCTGGCATGTTCGGTATATGGCCAAAAGTATGTAGACACTCCTTCCAATTACTGAGTTCAAGTGTTTCAGCCACACCCTGTACTAACAAGTGTATGAACTCAAACACAGCGATCACCATAGACAAACACTGGCAGTAGAATGGCACATGCTGAAGAGCTCAGTGACTAAACATTGTACTGTCATAGGAAGTTTCTACACCAGTCAACTGCAAGTGCCATTATTGTGAAATGGAAGGAGCAACAACAGCTTAGCCAAGAAGCAGTAGACCATGCAAACTCGCACAGCGGGCCGCCCAGTGTTGAAGTACAAAAATTGGCTATCCTCTGTTGCATCACTCAATACCGAATTCCATACTACCTCTAAAAGAGACATCAGCGCAAGAAGCGTGCGTTGAGAGCTTCATGAAATGGGTTTCCATGGCTGAGGGTCATATTGCCCCTTCTAATGTAGACGTCACAATGTGACGGGACCAATTGTCAGGCACTTGGATCATACTCTTGAGTAAATGAAGTATGCTGACTGGTCCACTTACTCCACTCTAGTCAGCTGTTCAGCAGTGTAGGGGTCCCATAAGTCCAGCCACCAGCCTGTCGCAGCATGAAAAGAACCAATCGCGAGCAGCGCTCCATCCATAGAGAAATCGCATGTTATCATGGTCCGCTCGTGATCATATTTCAGGTTTCGGATGAAGGTGTAGGATCGTATGCTCCATAGATAAGCTTTCTGTAGGAACAGAGCACAGAATTCAGTCAGAAATGATCAGATAATTATTTAAATTTGATTTAAATACTTTGCTTAAAGCACGATAAATAAAATTAAACTAAGGTATATTTCTTTTATTAAATAGAACTGTACTGTGTTTTTTTTTTAAAGACTGGTCTGCTTGGGCTGTTACATTGTGTCTCTGGGATGTATTTGCTGTTAAATTGCAGTGAAAGTTAAGGAGCATGCTGCTTGAAGTTCACACAAAGACACACAGTACAATACAAGTTGTTAGTCATCAGCTAAAAGATTGTTTGGGCATGTTGCAACACTACTGGATTCTTCTAGATCTTTCACAAATGCAACAGTAGATAAAGAAACACAGTCATGTTTTTCCAGACACACAACATTACAGGATGTTCTAAGTTTATCTCACGTGCCCAGGATTTCTGTTTAAAGCCCTGATGGAGCTAGATTAGTTTTCCTGGTAATGTTCTGGAATTAAAGTGACAGTAATAAATGTGGAGTTTTCATTTTAATTTAGTATGGATCTTTAATATGTCTGTTTACAGTCTGGTAGTAATAATTGTAGAGTGATTTTAAGCCAGTATGGATCTGCAGTGTGTGTAGTTTTTACAGTCTGGTAGTAATAATTGGGGAGTGGTTTTAATCCAGTATGGATCTGCAGTGTGTGTAGTTTTACAGTCTGACAGTAATAATTGTGGAGTGCTTTTAATCCAGTATGAATCTGCAGTGTGTGTAGTCCTTATAGCCTGACAGTAGTAACTGTGGAGTGAAGAACAGAACCTGCTCCAAAAATCCTGTGATGTAATGCTAATGTGATGTGACATCTGGGCTATAATCTGTCAATCTGGGCTATCTCTGGGAATTTGGGGAAATTACACAAATGTTCAGGACCAATTCCAGTCAAATCATGCACAAATTACATTGTAGTACATCCTCTGGGAATCCAGTTCGAATTGTGCTCAAGAAGCCTAAAACTGCAAAAAAGAACCTTCTGCTCATAGCTGGCAAACTGACATAACAGACTTCAACTTTACAGCAGCCTCAGCTCTATTACAGGAACACAGCCCTGTATGACTATTGAACATAATGACCAGTCAATGATCAGTAAAGATACTCACTGAATCGAGGTTACAGACTGAAGCAATCATGCTGCTATCAGGAGAAATGGAACATTTGAACACCCAGTTGTTTGGCCCAGTCAGCACATGGGATGGTGTTCCTGTAAGACGAAAGCATTCAGTTGAGAAAGGAAACTAAACTTGGATGACTACATGCTCAGAGGTCATCATCTCAGAAGTCTGCTGATGTCCTAGAAACAACATACAATTGTGCAACTGTAGAGACACAAACCATAAGCAATAGCTGGCCTATCCATGCTCCACCGCGAAATGTGCTCTCACATCGCAACCATACAGAACATTGACAAAGAGCCCATTCAACCAAATGTGAAACTGTAATGCACAGCTCAGTCAAAATTGTACCCAAATTTAAAGTGTGTTCTTCATTTCAAATATTTGTGTTACAGTACTGTGTCAATGACAAAGACCACCTTTCATGTATTTAATTTCAAGATCACAAGACATTAAATGTTTCAAGAGATTTTTGAGGGGATTTGATACAAGATAAATCCACTCACATAAGGAAGGTTCAAAATATGATTAAAAGACAGAGAAAAGGAGACGCCTAACATCCATGCAAGACCATAAAACTGTCCCTATAAGATATGCTTCAGATCTAAAAAAAAAAACACAGGTGTTTCTGTCCATCCTTCCATTGTGAGAAGACGACTGAAAGGATATATAGCTGTCAAGAGCCTCACTGAGAAAAGGAAATAAACTCAAGAAAATTTGCAAACCAAACAAAGAAGCTGCTGGTGTTCTCAGAGCATTGGACTGACCACCCCAGAGTCCAGACCTCAACATCACTGAATGGGATTACTTAGACTGTCAGAAGCAGAAAATGCAACCAGCTTCTAAGACTGAACTTTGGAGGTTTCTTTGAAGAAGCCATAATAAAGGCAGAATGTACATAGTAAGTAAAATATGTGTGTATGTATGTATATGTATATACACATATATACACACAAAATGCTGAAGGAAGGGTGATTTCTGACGTCTGCACAGACCGGTACATGCATGTGAACAGTCACATGATTAGTGTAGTTCTTTTACCGTGAAACTGAGGTTTTTAAGGATAAACATCTGATTGATACAGCATGGAGCATGGACAGATCAATTACAGGCCTCATTGACAGCCACATTGGCTCCTTACAAGATTGCGGCCACTTCAAAGCATTTCACAATAAAGATATACGCTGTAACCTTTCTTGGCCAGATCCCAGACTCGCAGAGTTTTGTCCCTGGAGGCTGACACAAGAGTGAGACTTCCGTTTGGAGCGAATGCCAAATCTCTCACCACAGACTGGTGTCCAGTTAGATTTAGCAGTATCTGTCCTGAAAGTAAAAACAGAAAACTATTGGTTAAGTGGACTGAGGAAGATGTTGTGTATGTGCAATGTTTGTGCTTGCTGAGCAGTTCAAAATCACAATTACATAACCACTCCAAACTGTCTGAAGTGCAAACGAGTTCAAAGTCCTTTAACACTACTGTGACCACTCTCAGTCTTACCAGTGGAGATGAGCCACACCTTGATCACTCCATTATTGAGGCCTGTTGCTAAGAGCAGTCCTTCTGCAGCCCCACAGCGCTCTGCAGCTCTCGCCCGATTGGCCATTTGAGGTCCAAATGCCATCCCCCATACGGTGTGGTCACACTGTAGCACTCTTTCTTCACTGTTAGCAGAATCCTCTGCATGACTGTAAGGAGAGCAGAACATGGTATGTACAGCAACATTATTCAGCAAAGGGCTGCAAGACATGGACCAAATAACAGACTGTGACTTCAGTGTTTCGTCAAAATTTGACACCCCTGGTCAAATTACACTTTTGTGAGTGAAAAATGATCAGGGGTGTTTGAATTTTGTTAACACACTCTCTTAACCCTCAAGTTCTATGTATTTAGCATACTGGAACAAACATTAAACATAAAATATTTAATATGTTCAATTCAGGGCAGCGCGGTGGCACAGTGGGTAGCGCTGTTGCCTCACAGCTAGAATGGCCTGGGTTCAATTCCCGGCCGGGCGGCCAGGGTCGTTTCTGTGTGGAGTTTGCATGTTCTCCCCGTGTCTGAGTAGGTTTCCTCCCGTTTCCTCCCACAGTCCAAAAAACATGCAGTCAGGCCAATTGGACATGCTAAAATTGCCCCTAGGTGTGAGTGTGTGTGTGAATGTACATGTCTGTTTGTCTCCCTTGCGATGGGCTGGCGACCTGTCCAGGGTGTATCCTGCCTTCCGCCCAATGACAGCTGGGATAGGCTCCAGCCTTTAATTGCGCATTAAACTTTTCATTTAGAAAATCAACAAAACGTAATTTGACCAGGAGAAGCATCCAACTGCATATGTTTACATAAGGTTTATATATATATATATATATATACACGTTTCAAAAACGTATTGTTCACCCTCTAGTCCATATGCTCCATACATGGAAATATGAATGAATGAATGAATGAATTCACATACTGTACAGCCACCTATTCAGTCTACAGCAGTTTACTCTGCATGGTCATGTTAAAATGGATTATTTTTGGTACATAAACCCAAAAACAAACTTTCGAAGTGAACCTCATGGAAAAAAAAACATCAAAGATATGGGCCTTTTAAAAGACTGGTTAACATTACTCTCATTACAATTATTTACTGTTGATTCATATGAACACCTCAAGTAGGAGTAGGTTCCCCTGTCGATTCTTAATGCCTCTCAGTGTTTTTTTCACAGTGGATCTGAATCCCAGCCCTGGAGCTGTCCTGTTCTGCTCTTATTCATCCACTATAATGCAGGGAGGGTGTGATAATGAGCTCATTAGCTAGTTCAGGTGTGTTGGGCGCAAAAAAACCCACAGTATGCTGAACAGGGAAATTCCATAAGAAGATTTGGGAGCCACTCTCACTCTCAGCTTGTTCATTAGAGACCTGAACCTGAACAAGTGGGACCTGCAATACAATCCAACCACAGTAGTCTGATAAGGTCATTATGAAAAGTCAACATTGGTGTGAAGCACGGTGGCTGTGATAAGGGCTTTATAAATAAATAAAATCCAGTGCCTATCATGCCTCACAGTTAGAGAGGGCCATACAACTTCAGCATAAAGCTCATAACGCTTAGTATTATAACTGTCACCAGTAATGAACCTGGATGCAAAACAATAAACTTGAGTGCAGACCTTCAGCATGAATATATAAACATCACCATGATTTTGATGTCTTTCTACTATACAATGGGGAAACATAGGGGAGTCCATTCGTCTGTCCTTCCCTGGCAGCTGTAGGTCAAACTATCAACTTTGAAATAATCACTTCTCAAAATATTGACTTAGTATCTCAAAATAATGACTTTCTTATTATTGACTTAGGATCTTAAAATAATGAGTAAAGTTATTTTCTTGAGATTTTGCAATACTGTGTGAAGTAATGAGTTATCAAATTAGCAAGACTGTTATTAAAATAATAAGTCAATATTACGAGATACTAAGTCATTACTTTGACATAGTAAGTCAATATTTGGACATACTGCTGCCAGAGACAGAAGATTTTTGTAAGACGTCTATGTTTTTCTCCTCCGCCTGGAGGGAGAGGTTTCCATAGAAACACAATTTGTATATCCTGTTCATTCTGGTTTTGCCTCGGTTTCCTTACAGGCTCAATCATGTAATTCCTAAATGTTATGTCATCAAGTCAAATTCCAGGGTACGTATGATCTTTGAACCATTCAGAGTAGATGAAGAATGTCAGATTATCACAATCAATATGTTTGGTTCTGGTCAACAACAGTTTTTTAGCATTATGAACTGATTTACATTTGCAGTCAGAACAAAACCTTATTTCTGCAAAATGTTTTGAATGATAAAAAATGATTCACAGGACAAGAGAGACGTTCTTAACATTCAGTGTAAGTTAATGTAAAGATTTTTTTTACATGAATGAAGGAGGTTTTGTTCCACACTCTCAGAAAAAAGGGTACAGAACTGTCACTGGGGCAGTTCCTCTCCTGTCACTGGGGTGGGACCCTCAAGGGTACATCTCAGTGCCTTTAGTCAGGGAACATAACTGTACCATAATCCATTGAAATTATATTTTCTAAGCTGTATTGACTCCACACACCCCGTCTCATCTCCAGGCTTTTATTTTATTGCTCCGTTTTAAAACATTAGGTTATAAAAAGGTACAAATATGTACTTTTCACCTGGAAAAATACATATTTAAGGTACACAATTGGACCTTAAAACCACTATTTTACCTTTGAGGGAACATTTACATTGTTTGTACCTTGATGAATGAAAAATGTACCTGCACAGAACCTTTATTACTAACAGTGCAAGCTGTTTTGAACCACTGTTGGTCAACTGCTGGTCAATTCAACATGAAAATGATCACACAATGTAAAGAGCACCTGGTTTGGTCACGCCAGGTGCTCTTTACATTGTGTCATCATTTTCATGTTGAACTGACCAACAGTTGACCAACAATGGTTCAAAGCATCATAGCATCAACAAAAACGCAGATACAAGGTTTTGTTCTGACAGTGATGTAATATTCTTACAAACAAAGCTAATCCAAATATATTATGAGGAGGTACACTTATAAAAATGCTCATGCTTAAGTGGTTCTTTGCCTGATGAAATGGTTCTTTAGATTGATAGAGAATGTGTGGTTCTATATAGAACATTTTTGAAAATGGTTCTATAAGGCACCAAAATGGGTTCTGCTATTAGGATGACTTGTAAGCTTGTAACAGTAGAAGAACCCTTTTTGGTGTCATATAGAACCATATCCAATCTGAGGATCCATTTCACCATGCAGGGACCATTCAAGCATGAAATGGTTCTATACAGAGCTCATGGTTCTGAACAGAAATACTGCTAGAACCCCTGAGGAACCATCTCCTGTGTGTGTATTACAGAGGAGAGCTGAAAGGGGCTTACTGGTCGCAGGGCAGTGGCCAGGGCAGCACTCTGACGGTGCCGTGGCCCAGGGACCAGGCGAAGCGCGAGCCATCCGGGGAGAAGCACGCGCTCCACGTTTCGCAGCCCGCAGAGCCGTAGAGGCGCGCGGGCCGAGAGGGCTTCAACTCTCCGATCAGCTCTTCCTGTTCTGAGGAGGAAAGAGAAATCAGACAGATACACAAAGACCACCATCAGCTCATCCGCGTGCACAGGCTACCACACACACACAGACCACCATCAGCACATCCGCGCGGACAGGCTAAAACACACAGAGACCACAATCAGCTCATCGGCGCACACAGGCTAACACACACACAGAGACCACCATCAGCTCATCCGCGCACACAGGCTAACACACACACAGAGACCACCATCAGCTCATCACAGCGCTATTTCATTAAAACCACATTCACCCGCAGCTCTGAGCTCGGGGGGTCGCGGCTTACCTTCAGACGGTGTGTGTTCAGATGTACACATCGCGCTGCTCTGCTCATCAGAAAGGTGTGGTGGGGTGTGCGCGCGCGTGTCTGTGTGCGTTCCAGTCTCACCGCAGCCCACAGCACCTTAGTACGCCCTGAGGTACCGTGTTTGCGCATGCGCACTTAGCACACCACGTCACAGCCTGCTCCTCCCTTTGAAGCCAAGGTCAATTATTTATTTCCAATAAAAGAAAGTCGGTGAGTCCGCCGCGCTGGGGGTGTCAGTAAAGGTCTCAGCGCGCGGTGGGGTTAATATACAACATCACAGAGCGGGTCCAGTTATTCTTTTATATATTAAAAGTCTTCAGGTAAAAATGTATGATTTGGTAAGATTTTCAAGTTAAATTCTAATGGATTTATTTTTTAAGTAAAAATTTGAGGGATTTGTTAAGTTTCTCAAGTAGAACTGTGTGGATGGATACAGTGAATTTTTAAGTAAAATTTTGATGGATCTGTACTTTTTGGATGGACGAACCTTTTTCTCAAGTACAATTTTAATGGATATGTTAAAATTTCCTCAAGTACATATTTGATGGATGTGTACTTTTTACTTTTTTAGTTATTTAGTTACTAATTTGTGTGTGTGTGTGTGTGTGTGTGAGAGAGAGAGAGAGAGAGAGAGAGAGAGAGAGAGAGCACTTGTTCTGCTTTACTGTTGCTCATGTCTCTGATTTTTGATCTTTATCATTGTATGTATTCTGGATAAAGAGTGCATCGAAAAAGACCCTATAAAAGACCCTTCAGTTTCCATTCTGACAGGTATAAATGCTGAATGTGCTAAAATAGCTGCAGTTCTATAAGTTACTTCACATCATTATTTCATCAAAATTGCACTTCAGTTTAAGTTTAAGGCACCTTTGCTGACCTCTGGCTCACACAGAGTCAATATGCCCATTTTCTGCTGTTTTATCCAATTGTGAAGTTCACTTTTATATCCCAAAAAAACATATAGCCCATATTATGCTCATTTTACATGACCATTTTCCACCCCCCACCCCCCATAACTTGGAATTACACAGCCTGTTTCTGTGCCTTTAGGACGTAAAAGCAGTGCTGTTGCAGATATATGTATGATTCTAATGTGATGCTAAAACTCTCTGTTGATGTGATGATGAATGGAGAATGCCTCCTATTCAAAATGCCGCATATTTAAGAAGCAGCTAAATCTATAGCTGATGAACTGCTATTTGTAACACTTTCATGACGAGAAAATACTTTGAATAGACAAATACAGTTTATTATTCAATATCATTTGCTGTTGTTTCTGTTTTTTTAAATCAAATTATAACTTCTTGTTACCAAAATACTTTAAATATGGTAAAACATAAAGTTACCAAAATAGTTTAAATTGTGAACCATTAGTTTATTTTTTTATGTTCTGGTCTCTATTTTCCAACATTCACATTTACATACAAGTTATAAGCTAAAAGTTATTATTGAATAATAATGATTATTATGGCAAGTGATTCCAAACTTTTGAACGGCACTGTATGTAAATAATATCTGTTCTGATTGGCTGCTTTGTTTTGCGCCTCATTCTGAAAGCAGTGTGGTGTTGGTTTTTGTGTACAAAACCAACTAATTAAAAATGGAATATTTCAGTGCCTCAACTTACATATATGGACTGTGTGGACTAGGAAGTGAATGACATGTAGAACCTTTAATGATGTTTACCTTCACCATCAAATCCTTAAACATCAGCTTTCTATGATATGGGCCTTTGAAATGACATGTAAAGAAAACACAAAAACAGGAGTACTTTAGATCTGGAGCTGAAAGTTGGTCATTTACAGGGTCCTACAAGCTTCATTATTGAAATATTCAGCTGGATGATGAGCAAACTGAGGAGTCCACCACAAAAAAATATGAATTCGGTTTATGGTGTTATAAGAACCTCATGTGCATGAACAGACACCATCTGGCCTCCAGCGGACACTGTTATCGCTAACTCATTTGTGGCCAGAAGCACTAACAGCAACAAAGCCGTTTGCATATTTTATACAACTCACATTATTTTAATACACATAATATTACAGTCACAGAGTACAACATACAAATCAAAACACATTTAAAACTTCATTCCTTGCACTTATGAACAGGCCACTGCAGAGGCCGTCTAAAGCACAGTCCTGTACAATCGGAGAAGTCCATTAAGTTCTTGCATCATTCTTCTGGCTTAACCTGTTCTTGGTCTGCTTGGTCGGCGTCATTGACATTATCTTCATGATCACCTAAAAACAAACGACAAGTTACACTGAATTACTTCAGAAGTTATGTCACCTAGAGTTTTCCACTTCCTAATGCAATTCCTAACGGTACCTTTCTGTGGATGCTGATGTGGATGTTGTCGGGACCAAGGGCGCCTTCAACCCCAGGCCTCCAACATAATATTATGAATGAAAAAGAAATCATTAAATACTGGCTAAACACTTTCACTAATAACTGTTTTAAGTCCAAGTTCTCAAAACGTCAAAAAGTAAAGAGTCCTCAGACGCTGAGTTTGTGGAAGAGGGAAAAAGGCTTCTTCTTTATTTCAGCATCAAGTGGCAAAGGGTCTCGAGAGACCCAACTGCGGAAATACAGTGTTCCAAATACCATTTATCTGGGATAATTTGATATCCCTCCACCTTACTTCTCAAATATTGATATTAGCTCATTCTCTAACAGGTACATCTCTTTGTACCTAAGGAGATTTCCAGTGTCTAGAATCTCCTATGCAGACAGACTAAGGCTTTCCCTTTGTGAGAGAATTAATGTTCTCCTCAAATAAAAATGGACTAAGCCCAAAATGTCAAAACATTAAGCTTTTTATAGTCTTAACAACAAATCATTAAACAAATAGTTAAAGTAACTTCATATGGGTTATTTTTCCTTTTGATTTCTTTAAATGTTGAAGTTCTGTATGTAAATTTGCAGACAACCTCCTACAGAACGAAGAGTCAGTATTTTTCCCACACAGCATTAGATTTAAATCTGGACCAAAACCATCAGTGAAAACCATTATATTTTGGGCTTGGCCCATTTTTTTTGCCCAGGAGTGTATACGCATTTATAAAATGCATAAATTGGAATTAAATCAAATTAAATCCATTTAGATTAGCATTATGCAATATGCAACACTTCACAAATGCAGGGGCTTAAAAATAGAACTGATAAACGGAGGCCCAAGTATCAATATTTTATCATTTGATTAATAATATTGTAACATGTATTAAGCCCCGTGTTAGACTAACAGAACACCAAATGCCCTTCTGTCTCAATCCACAAGATGGCGCTGGTGAGACCAGTGTTTCATAATCCCAGTTGTTACTAATAGATACTAATGAATTGCGCACTTGCCCTGATTGTATGAGAACAGGGGTCAGCCCACCACTCAGACGCAATTCAGTATGTATAGTTAAGGATAAAGCCTATTTTGAATGTTGCTTTATCTACTTGTGCTGAATGTGTGAGCATGTGCTAAATATGAATGTTGCTTTATCTGCTCCATACGTCTGTTTTGCTACTGAGATGAACAAAGTGTCCAATTTAATAGACTAAACAGAAAGTTTTGCATAAATCTCAGTCATATTGCAATACTTTAAACATCACAGAGTCTCACTGTGGGGCTTGTACTGGTCCCACCCCTGTCTTGCAGAATACAATGACTGCAACCATCTAAGTGTTGGTGCTACCATTAGAAGATCACAGGTTTGACCTCCGGTGATGCCACAGCCATCCGTGGTTGGTTCCAAGAGCACAATTAGCCTCGCTCTCTCAGGGTGAGCTGGATGGCCCTCCCTCTACCCCCAACACTCAGTGCAATGCTAGCCACATGGGTGTCTGTTAGTTCACCTAATAAATTAGGAGTAAGTATTCTCCTCCAAGTGTGTTGAACTGTCTAATGATGGTGCTTCACGTCTTTTAAGCAATAATCTGCCAATACTGATATGATTCTGATATAATCATACACTGTGCATTCAGTAATCAATCAATCAAAGTAGACTGTTTTAATCAAAAATAAAACATGGGAAATCCTCACTGTAATAGTAATTTTAAAGTAATTTTGCAACTAATTCATGTCATAAGAAACTTTTATAGCCCTAAGTTCAGTCTAACTTTAAGATACTGACCTACCTCATTCATATCTGTTGAACTGTATTTACTTTCATATCAAAAGCAAACAGTGCTCCTGGATTCAGGTGTGCGCCTTGGCAGCCAGTGAACCAGTCTGATTATTAAAAAAAGAAGTATCGTTTTTCCATTTTAATTCAATCTTAATTCTGTTTTCATTGTGTTTGTTCTAACTGCTTTTCCTTCTGACTTTTTTGATTTCTTACTTTGTCGTTATTTGTTCTTATTTTTATTCATCTGAACTGTGTCAGTCTGTACAACACCTTACAATGTTTGCATTAAAAAAGCGGTTTATGAATAAAGGTTTGATTGTTTGTAAGGTTTGATTAAACAGCAGCATCTCACACTGTTAGTGAATCCGAAATGTTTTAGGAAACAGTTAAACGGTCACTCACTGGACTGTATCCTGTGGATCTCTACGAGTGTAGTGGTGCGAGTGGGACCGTGTCCGTTAGAAACGGGAGGGAGTCTCGGAACAGTGTTGTGGAAAACATCGTCCTCATCCGACTCAACCAGGCTCATCACATCCGTCCTGTCGTCCTCTAAACCACTGAAAACAACATTGCACTTTATAATAATAGTATCAATGATAATTTGTTAATAATGATTAATAATATTTAATAATAATAATAATAATAAACTACTATTACTACCTTATTATATTATCATTATTAGAATATATTACCGACATATAATTACATATGTAATATATTAATAATAATATATAAAATAATAATAATTGTGATAATACAAGTAACAATTAAAATTATTAGTATTGGTATAAGTCTCATCAGTTTTTACTAGTTACTTTAACCATGATATTATTAAAAATAATTTGATATAATAATGATTATTGTTATTGTTGCTGCTGTTGATATTGTTGTTGTTGTTGTTGTTGTTGTTGGTGGTGGTGGTGGTGGTATTGTTATAAATGTTTGCTCTTTGATCCCTGTGTTTTCTTTATAACTGTATAATATTTGTGTTTGTACTTACCTAAATCTAAAACCTGTAGAAAAATAGAGGAAAAGAGGGAAAAAGATTTAATATCAAGCTGAAAAATATATGTGTATGTATATATATATGATTAAAAACATATGAAAACAGTCTCACTGTAATGCTCACAGATTTTCTCTTATTCTGAACCACAAACAGCCTGAGCTTAGTTTCAAGCTGCTGCTAAAGCCAGATGTAAAAGCAGATATAAAACAGTGACACGTACTCAGACATATCCTGTCACGACGGGAGTACGCTAGGAACCCCAGCGTTATCCCAGCGACTACGATCACAACCGAGATAAAGACTCCGACCACCGCCCCGGAGCTGTCTGCAGAGGCTGGAAAATAAACATTTTTATATCAGAATGATCAACACACAAAGAATTCAGTCTGAGGAGCTGCCAACAGTGACGTAGGTGTTGTCTGACTGTAGTTTTTACAATCCAAAGCATGTTGCTTAGCAGCATTCTGTACATGACAAGACATAAAATTGCTTCAGTGGGTGAATCTACTGAAATAAAACAGTTTAACACCCCTTTATTATGTGAGAACTTAATTCAAAAGACCGTACACCAAATTGGTGGCAATATGGACTCCCAGGAGTAATTCATGTTCCACATAGACCTTTTTCCTTATAACTGCATATGAAGTCTTGTTTACACGCAGTGGCATTTAAGTAAATTGTAAGTGAATGGTATAATGATTCTGGAAAACTGTTCTTTCCTGTATTTTATTTTTCCCCTTGAAATTCACTAATAGAGTCTAATAGAGGAATATATGTCCATTCACTGTCCACTCTCCACTTGTCCACTTAGCTCATTATTAGTACCCAGAATAAATAAAGTTACGTCAGGGGGAAGAGGCTTTTCATACAAAGCCCCCCAGCTTTGGAATAGCCTACCAGTCTGTGTTCGGGACTCAGACACAGCCTCCATCTTTAAGTCTAGGCTAAAAACTTACCTGTTTAGTTGAGCCTTTGGTTAATTTGTTTTCCTAACTATGTCCCTCTTATCCCGTTATTACATTATTATTATTAACCCATTTCACAATGTGCTGTACTACAGTCCCCAGCATGCATTGCAACATAATGTGTGCTCCGACTCTCCTACCCCAACAACAATCTCCGGGACAGCGGTTACACTTCAATTAAATACTTGAATACTGAATATTTCAAGTAGCATTTCAAGGTCGACTACAAGTGCCTATAATTCATTGCTGAAGTTCTTGAGTTTTTTTGAATAAATAATGGCCAGTTTGGGTTACAGCACAACATTCATTAAAAATGGAAAAAAAAAAAATCTCTGGCCCACAGAATTGTTGACATTTCTTAAATTGGCCCCTTTAGTGGTTGAGTTTGACACCCCTGCTCTAGTCCTTCATCAGTGGTCACAGGGCGCTGCCCACAGGACACTATTGGATGGACATTTTTGGTTGGTGGACTGTTTTCAGGCATTTAAAAACTCCAGCAGCACTGCTGTGTCTGATCCACTTGTACCAGCACAACACACACTAGCATGCCACCACGTGTGTCTAATAGAGTGGACAGTGAGTGGACACAGTGTATAAAAACCAGCGAAACTGCTGTATCTGATCCACTCATACCAGCACAACACACACTAACATGCCACCACGTCAGTGTTACTGCAGTGCTGAGAATGATCCACCACCCAGATAATACCTGCTCTGTGGTGGTCTCCTGAGTCACTTTAGTTTTGTAGACATCACGACCGCTGGTTCCTTCACCACCTCTGTAAACAACCTCTGCAATAAACCTCATATCGAAGCTCTCTAAATGACTTTGTTTACATCTCAACCACTGAATTTTGAAGAATTTTTGAAGAATTCCACTTTACGGACTGCTTTAAGTTTTATCATATGTACACCGATCAGCCATAACATTCTGACCACCACCTTGTTTCTGTGCTCATTGTCCATTTTATCAGCTCCACTTACTATATAGGTGCACTTTGTAGTTCTACAATTACAGACTGTAGTCCATCTGTTTCTCTGCATACTTTGTTAGCCCCCTTTTACCCTGTTCTTCAGTGGTCAGGACCCCCATGGACCCTCACAGAGCAGGCATTATTTGGGTGGTGGATCATTCTCAGCACTGACATGGTGGTGGTGTGTTAGTGTGTGTTACGCTGGTACGAGTGGATCAGACACAGCAGTGCTGCTGGGGTTTTCATATTTCTATTAAGTATTTCGAAACAATCACAGCAGTACTAGCTATATATTGTTATTATTATATACAGCTTATGTTGTGTTAATCATAATGCAGTTTTATATCCCTGTATTCCTCAAACTGTAGATGGTAGTTAGAAGGTGTCAGCTCTGCAGAAGGTCAATCAGGTTAAAAGATTTCCGCCAGTTCAAAAAAATGACTATACTGATTCTTAGGTTCTTGTAAATCTGAGATTAACAATGATAACATGTTACTAAACAGCCAATGAGGAGAGAGAAAGAAGCTGAAAGAGACTTGCAGAGCTAAGAAGCATCTGATGAAGGTCAGTTGGTGATCAAGAAGAAAGCAAGTGAGCGTTAAGCTTTCATTTAAAATATTTTCTTAAGATATCCTCATTTGTGAGACTAAATAAATAAAATAATTGAGAAAATATCATTTTTGTGCTGTCAAATGTCACTATAAAGAATAATAGACTATAAAACATGTAAAGACAACTACAGAACAAAATCACTCTCTACCTGGTTTAACAAACTGAGCCTGTGCCAATCTATAATCTGTGCGTTTGGATAACATATTTAGGACCTGCAGATTATCTAAGAGAGTGTGTTAATGGACAGATATGCATTTAAGTTGTAAAGGATCTGTGCTTAATACACTATGATAAAAAAAAACATCTTCTGTGTGCCAACTTGACCAAACAGCCATGTTTTACCTATTGCTACTCTAAAGGTTCATGATGAACAGATATTTTGGGACCATTAAAACATCCTTTTGGGGAAACATGCCCCCAGACCCCTTAGTAAAGACTTAGACCCCCGTCCATAAATCTCTAGTGACACTCCTGATACCACTGTATGTGATTTCCCTGAAATTTCCTTCACGATTAATAAAATGTCTATCTGTCTTTGTGCTTAAGCTTCCAGAAACAGTAAAGAGCTTCACTCACATCTGACAGTAAGATAGACTTCCAGCTCCTTCGCCGCCAGAACATTTTCACTCCAGCAGAAGAAAACACCTTCATCGTCCTTCGTCACATTCACTATGGTCAGAGTAAGCTCCGGGCCCTGGGCAGTCAGTATGTATTTGGAGCTGGGGACGATAACCTCCTGACTCTTTCCTCGCTGCCACACGGTTTTAGCAGGAGGGAGAGATTTGTACTCAGAGCAGGAGAGAGTGACGTTACTGCCCTCCAGAGCAGCCACCAGTGGCGTTCCCATCGGGTATGGGGAGTCTGCAACACCAGAACAGACTGTAAGGTCATGGATTTCACACTTGTAAGGGAAAAGGTAGCAGGTTACAGGGCAGCATGGTCACAAAAAATGAGAAACGTTCTACCATGTTACAAATAATACACAGAAATCCATTTCCCGGCCTCTTTATTGGAAACGCTTGTAGCTCCACCTTACTGATGTACAGTTAAAGACTTTAGTTCATCTGTTTATGCACAGTTTGTGTTATTCATCCTCTAGCCCATCATCAGAGGTCAGTTTCTGACCACAGAGACACTCTTGGCTGATTATCGCCAGTGAGACTACTGTGTCAGGGTCACTGCTGTGCTGAGAATGATCCACCACCCAAATGATATCTGGTCAGCAATGACGAATGGGGTAGTGGCTGACAAAGTGTACAGCAACTGATGGGCTACAGTCTGTCATTGTGCACCTACATAGGGGTATTATAATGTAAGTGTTTCTGATAAAGTGGCCAGTGAGTGGACTATATTTTCTAAGTTAGTGTGTGTTCATATGTAAAACTTGAGGTTATAATGCAGATGGCAATGCTTTAAACAGAAAAGAAATGGCATTACTGGCAATAATGCAGAAGGCATTGCAGAAGGCATGCAGAAGGAACGCTCACCACTGAACATATAAATTCTATTTATGAAAAGACGGCATAAGATGACATAAACGAATAACATACACTGGTTGTTTACAGGCTGTGCTATACTTGGCCTAAATCTTGTTGAAAACGTGATTGGTCGTGATCCACAATACATTTCACTGATCTCTTCTTAATAAAACACATAGATGGTCAGTGTTTTTAAGCACTGACAATATCCACAATATGCTCTGAGAAGAAAGATCATAGCATAACTTATCATAATAACAAAATCATGTTCTCATATCACCCACCCCTAAATAATAATGCCATTTTACATAATAATGTTTACAATACTGTGCAAAAGTTTTAGGCACCTAATCATATTGTTTCAAGCCATTTATTTTGGCAGTAAATGTGCTTGCACTTGTAAAAACACCATAAAAGTAAACGTAAATAAACATGAATACAGCACAAGGTAACAAATCTAACAATTTGTTGTTAGATATGATATGAAGTAGTTTAAATCCCCTTTGATCCTTTTAGATTAAACAAACACTCAACAGACTCCCAGTAACATGTCAAAAACATATGAGGGTTGGGATTAGATTTTTGGTTGAGTTTAAGGTTAGGATTAGGATTAGGGCCAGGGTTAGGTTTTTGGTAAGGTTGGTAAGGTTAGGTTTTGAATAATGGAAGTAACATATTAACAATACATCTACTTAATGTAAGTAATGTATCAACAGAACAGCATCAAGATATTTACTTCTCTGTGTTCAGATGCTTCACTACTGCTATTCCACTGATATGTTGTTGATGTGTTACTGATAATCTGTTAAGAGTTTATTAATCATCTACAAACAACCACTCCAAATAAAGTGTTACCAAAAGTTTGGTTCCAGATTTCTCCTGGATGCGCTGAGCAACTGCATGCATCTAATAAATTCCATTGTCAGCACTAATTAGTCAAATCAGGTAATGGATGGTGACTACATTAATACAGGGCTACCACAACGAGAGGGTTGGAAATGGTTGAACAAACACACCGGCATGCATAAAATCACTACTTACTGTCTTAATGTTCTTTGTTTTTATTCTAATATTAGTGTTTTGCTGAGCAAGTAAACATATACTGCCCAGAAAAATAGTTTTATTATTATAACACTACTATGTTATTATATTGCAGCGATCTCCAACAGAAACAGGTCCATGTGTCTGTATTTGACTATAAAATCAGTACAGGCCTTACTGATTGTGAAGGAGCATGACTTTTCATGTCCAGGCTGGAGTTCACTGTATCGTCCCAGACACATGATGTTCTGGTCATCATGCAGCATCGTCCTGTTCAGAGTCACTGTTAATTTCTCTGAGACATTTGAGGCCACCGTGTCAGAACCCAGAAACACCTGTAGGTTAGGTACAGGGTAGCCCCCGTACCAGGAGCAGCTGAAGTGCACCAAGTCAGGCTGAATGGCCTGCTCCCAGTTGCAAATCGGGTGTCTCTCTGAAGCATCTGCAGAAAGAGATGTTTATACGAATGAGAAGTGATTAAGGTGAGTGCACATCATAGTTCTGCAGTGACTACAGAGTTACATGATTTCCCCCTTTCCCCACATGTACCTGATCAACCAAGTCGACTGGTATCTGAGATTTTCTTCTTTAGTTTTGCAGTGGAGCTGCAAGGCTAATGTAGCTAACAAGTAATTTGCCCTAAATGATCACACTTTTCACCAACTTCTTACTATATAAACAAAAGTATGGCTACATCTGAATCTGTAAAACCACCAATAAACTCAGTAGTTGCTGTCATTGGCAGCAGCCAAGCCTGAATTTTGTCTGTAATTTTGTGTATTTTAAAGATAATAGTGTCAGAAACCACATAAGCAAGTCCATTTGAGATCACTTAACAACTCCATATGGTTTGAGAGACGTGATGATTTATGCATGCTGTTTGTACTGCGATAACTGTTGAGAAATAAGTGTGTATTACTTGTTAGCTGGTTAGCTACTTTAGCTTCATATCTCACAACGAAAGAAGCAAATGTCAGACACCAAGTACACCCTGTTGATCGACCACATCTGGACTAATCACTGACCGCTGATCTAAGTGGGAAAAGAATAACAAATGTGACATGGACGGTGCCGTACAGAAGTCCAGAGAGGCCAGTAAGAGGTTATAATTTTATGGACTGTTATTTTGAGATCATGACTTATTTGTCTTGTGATCACACAAAATTTCTTGATATCACAACTTATTTTTTTTTCGTGGTCTCAAGATTATCAAGTTATCCAGGGAAAGCAATATTTATTATCTTGAGATCACAAAACAGTAGTGATACCGAGAAAACAACATTTGTTATCTTGAGATCACAAGAAAAATAAGTCATGATCTCAAGATCCATAAAGTCCATAAAATTATAACTACCTCATGGTCTCGCTGGACATCTGTAGCACTGGCCTGTTATGGAACCACATGTGTAGAATGTAACTGTATGGGAAGATGGGGTGGGTTGGTTCAGTGTTAAAGGGGAATTCCAGCAGTGTTTTAAAATTTTTGTATAATTAAATCGTTACGATGTAAATAAAGTCATTCAGAGTGGTTTGGTGGTTTGGCTATATTTGTTTTGTAACTGCTCTGTTCTGGAGAAACTCCAAGTCTGAATTGCTCACAGTGGTGGTTCACAGTGGGAACCTAACCTAGCTGTCTAAAAGAAAGTTCTTACATGAAATGGTTATAAATATACTGCCTGATGCCAAAGACATTGTTTTATGAAAGTTCTGAGATAAGATTTTGGCCTAAAACCTGTTTTTTAAAGCCATTCGTGGCAGAGTGATACATGCAGGGTGTTGTGAGGCTAAATTGTCTAAAATAAAGAAAACTATATAAAAACTCAGCAGACACGTGTAGAATCACTGGATTTTAAATAAATTGGCTATGTTTGTTTTGTAAACATCACAACCCCTTGGTTCTTATCACCACCACTGCAAAGAAATCGGGACATTCTCCACAATAACCCACATGAATGAAATGAAATGAAATTAAATGAACCTTTTAGCCAACTGTGTCTGAATACATTGGAATTAGACCTCCGCATTTAACCCATCTGTGCAGTGAAACACCACATACACACTAGTGAACACACACACACTAGGGGGCAGTGAGCACACTTGCCTGGAGCGGTGGGCAGCCCTATCCACGGCGCCCGGGGAGCAGTTGAACCCATTTTTATTTATTTATTTATTTGGTTTTTTTATCTGTTTTTCCCCTTTAGCTTATGGGTCAGTAAGTGGATCCCTCACAATGTAACATAACATGATTGCCCTCTTGACCAACATTCAACTCTGAATGTTCCATTCAGTTCAGCTCTGAATGTTGCAATCTATTAAGGAGGGAATAACCTTTTGATTTTGATCGAGTAAATACATTACAGAAACATTTAAAAGAGACATACTGAAAGTATATCATGTATGGCAAAGAGCAAATATACATTGATATATGACAAATGACAAATAGCTATATACTGATATATGATTTGAAAGCCAATGATAAGTAATATTATTCAGTATTATGCATTACACACATAGTGCTTTTAGTTTGGCTGCAATTAAATGTTTATTTTTGTGATTTGGTTGCTTTATTTTTTGGAACCCTAGCCTTTTAACATAACTTATTTAGGAATGCACTTATTCCAGGACACATTTTTAGACATATCTTTTTTAGCTTAGATACTTGCTGCTAAATGGTAATGTATGGTAAGCCTGGGATAAACAGAGAGTGAAAACTGTGCCCTTCTTAATGGACCACTATCTCAATAAATCACATTTTAGTAATTATGTACAACTAAAGATTAAATGTCTGTGTACAACATACAGTAGACCAGCAGTTCCTGGCTCCGCGTCACAGTCTTGTTGGAGAGGAGGTTCTGGGCTTTGCAGGTGTAGGTTCCCTGATCAGCTGGATTAACGTTGCTTGTCTCAAAGTTCAGCGATGAAACGGTATCAGATGCCCTCCTGACATCTTCAAAAAACCACGTAAGGTTCTGTGAGGGGTGCGACTCGCTGGAGCAGTTAAAGGAAATGTTGGTGCCTTTTTGGACAAACAGTGTCCCGTTTAATAGGGCAGTTGCTGGTTCTATTTTTATTGCCATGTTGGTTGGACCATCTGAAACAATAAATAAACAGCATTCAGCGAAAAGCACTCAGGTAAGACATCTTAAGCCATACATGCTTCAATACATCCTTAAAAAAAGTGGTTCATCAAGGGTTCTTTAGTAAAGTGTAGAACAGTGAGAACCCAAAGAACCATATGAACGCATAATTGGTTCTTTGCATGGTTAAATGTCTCTTCTCAATAGCTATGGTTCCGTCATCTTCCTTTGCAACTTGCAAGCAAGAAAATAAAAATGTTTAAAAAAAGCTTGTTTCCAACAAACTGTTTGGGATTAAAAGTGTTTTATGTAGTGACATCATTTCCTGCAAAAAACAGTTGTCATCTAAGTTTTGGTTTATCTATAAAACAGCTAAATTTGACGTTTCCATCTCTAAGTTCATGCATGTCACAACCTGTGTACTTTTGACTTCCCTGACATCCTCGGCTTCCCCATAACCTACTGATAAGGACGTTTTGTTTATTTTACATACATACATACATGCTGTTGGTGCTCTACCAGAAAAAAAACGTTTCCGCTGTAGCATTTCAGGCAAACAACTAATTTGCTTAATTGGACAAAAAAAGCACTACAAACAAATCCCCTTTCCATAGCCTACATTTCCATACTTTTTAAAGCAGTTTTTTTTTTTTCACAAAAAATTCTTTGGATGGAAAAGCCTAAGACTGAAAAGCTGTTGTACACATACTTTGGGCTACAGTCATGATCTTGGTCTGATTTGAAAGGCAACACTCTCACGTTTTTTTTCCAAATCGTCAGAATAATTGTATTACAGACACAAGCTGTAAGTTTATTTCTGCCTGACTCATAGATCTCTAAACTGATCTCTGACTCTGTTGTGTTATCAAGACTACATGTTTTGGATTATGAGGTCTCTTTGGAGAGCGGCGAGGCTTTGAAGGTAAGAACCCACAGATTTGTTAGCGTTTGCTCAATGCTTATGTTGCAAATGACACTACTGTTACTGTTGTGAATAATGGATCGTAAAATGGTTTGGAGGAATTGAATCCTGAGATTTCAAGCTTTCTAACAGTACATTGCATCATATATTGCACCATATTGCTGGATGATTAGAAGCATAAAAATGATGTATAAAAAAACAGAAGTAAATGCTTTAACAGAAGTGTGCCAGTACCAGTACAGAGAACTATTAAGGTTAAAGAACCTTTTAAAACTGGATCAATGTAGCACCAAAAAGGGTTGTTACAAGTAGTATAATCTTTATTGGTACTACATGGAACCCCTTTTGCTAGGAGTATAGGGCTGCATGATATAGACAAAATACTACCAATGCAATTACACTGCTAAATATTGTGATTGTGCTCTAATTTGCAATATATTAAACACATTTTTCTGAATCAACACATAATAATATTGTCCTACATGATTTTGACAATAGTTAACTTTTGTTGGGCCACAAGGACACCACATCTAAAGAACCACAGAAAGGCTCATCTAGAACGAATTGCTCAGAGTGCTCACTTGCATGGCTGTGGAATCAGTATTGCAAAGGCCAATACCGTAATTACAGTTAACAAATGATATACAGTCATATGCTCAGTGGGCACCAGCTGGACATTACATTATATCTCTCTACTCATCTTACTATGCACTGCCATTTGTTTATTCACTGGAGGGGGCATGCACCACAGCATTGTCAACTGCATAGTACATATGTATAGTACATATTTTACTACTTATTTTTCTACTGCACATTATATTTTTAGTGTTGTTTTCGTATATTTTATTATTTATCTTTACTCCTTCTATTTATGTATCTGTAAATAGCATATGGCAATACTTTTGCTCCTGTTTTGCTCTTTACTGTACTTTGTGCTGCTGTAATAGAAGACTTTCCCTCTGGGACTAATAAAGTGATCTACCTATCTATCTATCTATCTATCTATCTATCTATCTATCTATCTATATACCTACCTACCTACCTACCTATCTACCTACCTACCTACCTATCTACCTACCTATCTACCTACCTACCTACCTACCTATCTACCTACCTACCTACCTACCTACCTATCTATCTACCTATCTACCTACCTATCTACCTACCTATCTACATACCTAGCTACCTATGCAAAATATTTTTTTCCCCCAATATGTTAAATTCAGCAAATAAACAGTACGTGTGCATTAAAATGTGCAGAAGTGTGTTCTTTTTAGAGAATGTTTTAAATTATTTTCACTTTGAAATTAACAAAATAGGTCATGTGACTGGGGGTTTCCAAACATTTGCATACAACTGTATTGTGCAGCCCTACGCTTCAACATCATTAGATTGTTAGCAGCACCAGACAGAAGCACCAGATGGACCTGGCTTGTAAGTAACTAAGTAACTAACTTTTATCTACTTAACTCACAAACTTGCTCACTCACACTTAGCCGACTAAAGATTATTCACAACAGGTCACTGCTAGCACTTAAGCAATATTAAAAAATAAACTGGATACTAAAACACAGCTCTGCTTCTTGCAATAGAGAATAAAAAGGAAGGAAAGTGTGGCTTGATTTTCAAGTCAAGGTGACAGCTGATTCTATTTAACATCTTTACAATGAACCTATCCATGCTGTGCACACAAATGTGCCTTTTTGTTGTAAGGTTGGACACGTTTTGCAGAAAGTAGGAAAAAGTTCAGTAGACTCATTCAGAGTTTAGCTTGGAGTCTAGATTTGCTGCATGACGTTGAGTCTAAAATGCAACACTACCAAGCTGCACTGTGCTGTTGTAGCTAAATGAAACCAAGCAGACTGGAAACAATAACGCATTTGCCACCCTGCTGATGTTAGCCTGAAGGCAAAAACTACACCTGACCAAGATGTGCTGATATTCAATAATAAGGTATACTGTGATATTCAACACATACAGTACTGGCACCATGGACGCTTTGAAATACTGTCGCTGCGTTTTAGTTAAACGCTGCAGTTTCACCAGAGGAGTTTTAGATACGCCGAGCAGCTCTGGTTTAACCCTTGTGTGGTGAACTCATTATGTATCTTATACATGTACAATCGTGTGCAAAAGTTTGGGCGCTTCTGGGCAAAAGACGTTCTAAAAGATGTTCTAAGTGAAAATAAGTTAACACATTTTTTATAGAGACAAATTTAATGCACAACTGTTGTTTATTTGCTGAATTTCACACATCGGAACAAAATAAAACAAATCCATTTTTAGATTTTATGTTTTCTTTTTTCCAGCAAGTTAAACTCTAATCTAATGCTGCACCAGTTAGCACTAGTGTTAGCTTATTAGCTTCTCTAAAGGAGCAGCTTCCTTTTCATCTGATATGAAAACCTATCTGTTCAGTCCACAATGGCCAACCACCTAAACTTGCTCACAATTACACAGAGGATCTGATCACTATATCAGTTTGCCAATGTAATTAGCGACCCACTGTGTTAGTAATATCGGCCGATAAGCAAACAAATAGAAGTCGAGCACTAAAATTATTTAGTATTTAAGTGTGTTCTCTGTAGAAACAAAGCAGGTCATTCGGGGTGTTTTTCTTAATACAGTATCATGATTATATTCCATGAGCTGTGCTAAAAAGGTAGGTAATTACCATGACATTACATTTTTATTACATTTTTTATTTTATATCCCTAACCTTACCTATCCTGACAGTGTGACCTTTCACATTCATACAAAATAAATCATCTGAAACTAGTAACACACTCTAAACGTCCATATTTTGACAAGAACGCAACAGTTTTTTATTAGCTTGAATGTACTTTTGTACTGTGAAGCTTGCCCAAACTTGCAACAGTCGCTATGAAGGACTGCATTTGTGGGTGGAGCACGAATAGATCAATTCTAAATTCCAACAAGTAGAGAGGGAAAAAGAAGAGTTTCAGTAATGTTGTCAGTGCCCTGAGAACAGGACTAGTTTCAGTCACACAGCTCTGGGTCACTAAATACACAAGCGGTTAAACCCGCAGAACCTGTTTGGCTTACGATTCCTCACTTTTACAGAAACCAGCGCAGACAACTTTGCATATGCTACAAATACTCAATTCTCGATTGCGTAATAGCATCAATGTTGCCGCCTTATCAAAACTTTTTTTCAGTGTTTACTGTGTCCTTTGGAAATGAACGGACCAATAAAAACGGCCCCTGAAATAAACTACCATTACATTAATGTTAAGCCTGTTTTTCCTCTCCTGAACACAAGACAGAGGGCTGACAGTGACAGCACAGAACTATGGAAACGTACCAGCAACCTGTAGAAGAATCTTCTGAGATAAGCTGTCATTTTTCGGCACGGGGTCGCACTCATACTCATCCTCATCTATGAACATTAGACCAGTGATCTTCAAGCTGCCGTCATCCTGTATGGATAAATGGGCCGTGCTGAGCGGGTGAGCACTGTCCCGGGTGACCGCAATCTGCCCGCTCTTTTTCCAGCGAGTTACAAGCAGGGTGCTGTTGGCTGGGCGTCCGAAACATGGCAACAGGACGTTTGTTCCTTTCTCTCCGATTATGATGAGCGACCGCTCTTGCTCTTCTGCAGCTGCAGCTGTAAAAAAGAGTTTGAAAAAGGGGAAAGTCAGGACTTGGTCAAGGCTTGAGATTAGACAAGTCCTAATTCCCAATCTAGTCGATGAACTCTTAAAAATTAGGGAGACACAGATGTGGAAATTATGGATCAGTGCAATATCCAATACTTTTCATGAATGCATCTGTCAATACCAATACCAATATACATATACATATCGCTGCTGTCGGAACAAAACCTTGTATCTCCTAAATGAAAAAACCTACTTTATTATTAATGTAAGTCAATGGAACCAGAATTTTTTCCAAGTAATTTTGGGCTGTTTCTCTTGGTCCATTCATCATGAAATTCACAGACAATGTAAAGAGCAACATGTATTTTCAAATGATGTCAAAAACTGAAAAACAACAAAAATGGAGACACAAGGTTTCCTTCTGACAGCAGCGTCACATACATATACATATACACATACATAAAAACTATCAGGCAGTACAATTATTATTAATTATTAATAAACATATATATATATATATATATATATATATATATATATATATATATAATGCGTTTATATAGTATATAAGAATTGTATCTCCAAAATTATAATAGAGGAGAAGGAAAAAATATCATTAACTTTTAATAAAAAATAATGGAAAAATGATTTATTCCAAGTGACTGTAGACCATTTCTATTGCTCTGTTCATCATGAAATGTTACACAACGTAAAAGGGCAGCTGGAGATTTTATATTTGTCAAAAAATTAAAAACAACAAAAACAGAGATGGGAGGTTTGACCCCGACTGTGAAGTTATGTTTCAGTAGGGTTACAAATCCAGTGAAATGTAGAAAGTGAAAAATAAAAGTTTGTATTGGAAATATCTGTCAAATCTAAACATCTGTCAGACCCTGATAACGATGTTTAAGCAAATATCTGCCGATATGAGTACGATATAATCGTACATCCTTACTAAAAACAACATAAATATAAGTCAGGTTAGATGAACCCCTTCACTAGATGTCTCTCCACAGAACCATGCTTGTAAACTAGACGCTCAGGTTTAACAGAACCTCCACATAATGCGCAGAGGTTCTCCCCGTACTGCACGTCAAAGCCAAGAACCACTCAGAAAGCTTGATGTATAAGACTGAAGGATGGTCATTATGGTGACTGACCGCGCTTACCTGCGTGGTGTGAAAGGCAGAAGTGGAGAAACAGGAGTCCGAACACGGACATCATCGTGGAAGAGAATCTGAACCACAGACGAAATCGCTCTCGGGCAGAAACAGTCGTTAAGGACTTAGAGCGGTCATATCGAGTCATGAAGCAGTCATAACCGCGATGAAGACATGATCGATCGAAATCCACAAGTTTAAAAGTAATGAATGGCGCGCGCGGCCTGTAAGTCTAAAACCCAGCGATTCTGTCAGCTTGTGAATTCGGTAAATTCGCCTATATCCCCCTTCAACCTGTTTACTCTTTACACACACCTGTTTTCTCTCTCTCTCTCTCTCTCTCTCTCTCTCTCGCTCTCTCTCTCACTCTTGCTTTCTCTCTCTCCCGGAAACATAGATTAGGGACGATCGGGCCACACCCTTACCTGTCTTAAAGGTACAGGACAACATACACTCGCTGAGCACTTTATTAGGTACACCTACCTTGTACCTACATTTGTTGTCCATTTAATCAGCTCCACTTACTATATAGGTGAACTTTGTAGTTCTACAGTTACAGACTGTAGTCCATCTGTTTCTCTGTATACTTTGTTAGCCCCCTTTTACCCTGTTCTTCAGTGGTCAGGACCCCCATAGACCCTCACAGAACAGGTACTGTTTGGGTGGTGGATCATTCTCAACACTGCAGTAACACTGACATGGTGGTGGTGTGTTAGTGTGTGTTGTGCTGGTATGAGTGGATCAGACACCGCAGTTTTGCTGGTTTTTAAACACTGTGTCCACTCACTGTCCACTCTATTAGACACTCCTACCTTGTCAGTCCACCTTGTAGATGTAAAGTGAGAGACGATAGCTCATCTGCTGCTGCACAGTTTGTGTTGGTCATCCTCTAGTCCTTCATTATTGATCACAGGACACTGCCCACAGGATGCTGTTGGCTGGATATTTTTGGTTGGTGGACTATTCTCAGTCCAGCAGTGACACTGAGGTGTTTAAAAACTCCAGCAGCACTGCTGTGTCTGATCCACTCGCACCAGCGCAACACACACTAACGCCACCATCAACACATCCTTTACCAAGTTTTGAGTTCTCTTTGATTTCTCTTTCAATGTAATCATCAGACTCATCCACTCAGAGAAGGGTCTGAAACACAACCCATGTTACAAAGTGCTCTTTCACACATTGCATGCAATTACACATTCCCACCAGAGGGGTCTCCAAATCCCCAAAGCTTACAAAGTGAAACTTTAACTGTTGAATTTCTTTAATTTAAATGAATAGTTTGTTACACACAAATTTGCACTTGCCCCAGATGGCCGATGTAGTCCGACAGCCAATTATATGGACCCCAAACATGTTTTTTTTTTCTTTAGTTTTGTCTTTTTTTCTCCCAAAAGAGAGCATTAAATGTTTGTTTAACACAGACAAACTCTACCGGTCACTGGACCTCCATCCAACTCATTACAACTCACAACTGTTTTGTGAATTTGAATAGAGTTTAAAAGCACTGATGTACATTAAGCTGTTGTAAAGACATTTTACGCTCTTCTTTGTTTGTGCTGATCAGAGTGAAGATCTTTTAATTTACTAATAGCCGATTAAACCAATTCCTTCACTATAGGGAATGTACTGTATGGGTCATTGCCAAATTCAGAGTTGAAAACACATTTCAGACCTTTAACTGACTTGGACTTTAGACTAAAATCCTTTTGTACTGAATGACCATTGTGCCCTAATGTTTATTAATTAAAGTAAATGACTAATCATTCCATTTTGTCACTATCAAAACAATCATAACAGTATCAAAACTTTACCATATGTTTCAGTAGTGACTGTTTCGGTGGTGACAATTTCAGCTCATTTTGAGCAGAACTCAAGAACGCTAGCCAGTGCCTGCCTAGCAAACACAGCTCTGAACAGTTATACACACATAAAACCATCATAGTTTTTATTAAAAAACAAAAAAGTTTGCTTAATTGCAGAAAATATGTGTTTTTGTATTGACAGTTCTGAATGTTACATATTGATTTTCAGTCTTTAGGACACATTTACGCCAAAACAATGGGATCTAACTGCTCCCCATGTGGCCATGAGGGACAGGGATACAGTCTCACTGCCCTGAAATGCAATGGTGGGGCTAAAATAAGGCTCCGCCTATAGAGTAAGACTTTGTATTTCGGTAGTGACACGAAAAAGTAGGACAGCATTTTTTGAATTTTTTTATTTAAAAAAATTCACTTAAATAATTAATTAGTATATTAATAATTTAGAAATTAAGTTTGGTGAGTTTGGTAAGTTTCTTTTGAAATAAATGAGTCCCAAAGCCTGAAAATCAGTTTGTAGAATTATATTTTCTGCAGTTAATCAAATTTTTGTTCTAATGAAAAAAAAAATGTTGATTTTATGTGTGTTTAACTGTTCAGAGCTGTGTTTGCTGGTCCTGTACTGGCTGGCATTTTTGAGTTCTGCTCAAGCTAAAACTGTCACCACCGAAACTCTCACTACTGAAACATTTAGTAAAGTTTCGGTAGTGTTATGATTGTTTTGGTAGTGGTAAAATGGAATGTTCAGTCATTTATTTAAATAAAATAAACATCACCCTTTTTTTTTTTGTAGTTGTTTGTTTGTTTTTGGTTTTGTTTTGTCTTGATGCGTGCTGTTGTTAAGTTGTAAACTGTCTTTATGACCATTGCTCTAATTTCTTCCATCATCTTGAAAATCAAATAACGATATTGATTAAAAAAATAATAAAATAAACATAACCGAGGTATTGGATCATTCAAAGCTATTTATAACTGATCGATTTCCTAATTAAATCAAGTCAATTAATTTTATTACTTAGTTTTTTTTACATTAAGACTAAAGTTATTGAGAAAAAGAACTGAATGTATTTAATAGACAGACATTCACACGAAACGGTGCTTCGAGCAGATCAGTTAGTATCATAGGCAGTGCATGAAAACTCCAGCAGCAGAACTGTGAATAAAACTGATACCTTGATAAGCTGTACTTTCCAGTTATGGCCACTGGGGGGCAGCACACACACAGACACACACGTTGGTCTGGGTCTGAGTCTTGGTGCAGCACTGAAAATGGTCCCCCATGTTTTCCTTTCAAAGTGCGGTCAGTAGGATTGGTTACTTTCAATATGTCGGGCGGCAGGAAGGGCCGCTCGGTGGCCAACGCTCTGGACACAGCCTTAACCACACCGAGCGAGCGGATCCTGAGGGAGTGTCACAGTCTGTATGTGGACAGCGAGAACGGTAAAGGCACAAACAGCGCTGTTTTACACACGAAGCTGAAGGCGGTTTCCTGTTCGCGTAACTGCTGCACCGTTTAAGGTGGAACGGACAAATTCGGACAAGCAGCGGGCGATTAAGAAGCTGGCTAAGAAACTTCCCTTCACTCTGACTCTTAAACATGTTAGGAGTGGCATGAAGACACACTTTTAAAGCTGCCTTATGATCACTTAATTTATTACTACTCGGATTTGATTCAGCTGTTCATTCAGTCGGTCAGGACTCAGAGCTGATAGAGCTGCTGTCTGATGGGCGCATGGAAAACTGAATGTGGGATTCTGTAATATTACAATTAAAGTCACACAGCTGCAAGAGTTAGTTAGAGTTGTATGGAAACCCCCTGTTATTGTTATATTTCAGTTTTAAGTTGCAGAAGCTCCCATACGAAAATATGATATATGGCCATATATGCAGATGTATCATAAAGGGTCAGGCAAGTATTTCAAAATATATGTAAATATGTTATTTACAAATATTTGAGTATCAAATATTGGACATATGTGCATGGTATATGGATTACACGCATACACACACCTTCTAAGCTGCTTATCCTTCTGGGTCATGGGGGGGAGCTGGAGCCTATCCCAGCAGTCATTGGGGACACCCTGGACAGGTCAGCAGTCCATCGCAGGGCAGACAGACAGTCAGACGTATACATTCACACCCACACCCACACTCGCACCTAGGGGCAATTTAGCATGTCCAGTTGGCCTGACTGCATTCTCTTTGGACTGTGGGAGGAAACCAGAGAACCCGGAGGAAACCCATGCAGACACGGGGAGAACATGCAGACACCTGGTCGCCTAGCCAGGGAATCCAACCCAGGCCCTTCTTGCTGTGAAGCGACAGCACTACCGGCCCAAAACAACTTGGAAAAAAGTCTGGTTCCATTGACTTACATTAAAAGTAAAGTAGGTTTTTTCCTTCTCCTGTAAAGTTACCATTTTGGAGATACGAGGGTTTCTTCTGAGAACAGCAGTATCATATATATATATATATATATATATATATATATATATATATGTGTGTGTGTATGTGTGTGTGTATATATATATATATATATATATATATGTTACAGATGTGTTTGTATATCACTGCTGTCAGAACAAAACCTTGTATCTCCAAAATGAGAACTTTTCAGGAGAAGGAAACAACCTACTCTACTTATGATGTAAGTCAATGGAACCAGATGCTTCTAAGAGTAATTTTAGGCCATTTGTTTTGGTCCATTCATCATGAACTTCACCCATAATGTAAGGGACAACAAGCATTTTCAAATTATGTCAAAAAACTGATTTTTAACTGAATTGCATGTCCCCCTATTTGAAAATGGCTCATATATGTCCATATGGGACTAAGATAAGTTGGACATGGGAGAAATCCATATATATGCTAATATATGTCATATATTTGAAGTCTGAATATTGCCGTATATCAGATTTGCATATGGGCTAAAGCGTATTGTCTAGAGGTGTGGCGATACATGTACTTCGATACGGCTTTCTACTCCGATATCCAGTATATTCCAATATCAAGATTCAATTTAATTTTCGATATTTTATGTGGTTATGTGCTTTATATACCGTATGAACCTGTACAGCTCAGAAAATTACAGTGCTCTTATAAAACAGCACAACTGAGCTATGAACAATACTAAAATAGATATGATGCATCCAGAGACTGAGGGGCGTATCAGCGATACAGTTTACAACTGACTTAATTTACATTTACAAGTAAGTTTAGATTAGCAGTATTTTACGCTTGGTGAATTCACCTGAAATTCCTAACGTGCCCTGTCTCACCTAACACATACATACACACACACACACACACACACACACACACACACACACATATTTTCTAAACCAGTTATCCTCCTGGGTCGTGGGGGATGCTGGATCCTATCCCAGCACTCATGGGGCAGAAGGCAGGAAGCATCCTGGACGGGTTGCCAGTCCATCACAGGGCAGACACACAGACATACACATTCATACACACACACACACTCTCACCACATATACATGTTCACAGTTTTTTTCCAAAGTTAAAGCGCCCATACATCCTACATTTTTCTTGCATTTTTAGGAACAAGATGCTTTTATAACATTTGTGTCACTTTATGCACCAGAGATATTTATATTTTATACTTTATATTTTTATATGAGAATTCTCTGTTTTTGTTACTGTGAATTTAAGACTGATATATGTAAATGACTGTTGTCATTGGCTACCCTGTATTGTGTCTTATTCAAAAACCGGTCTGAGCTGAAACACTTGCGCTGAAAGTATAACAAGTGGGTTGAGCCAAACTGCTGTATGCTGAATAGGTGGATTTATGTAAATGTGTTGGGTTTTGTGGCATCACAAAACAATGAATTCAAAATGAGCTGTGTTTGCAGCTAAGTTTTCATATGTGGATCGTATGGACTGGAGGGTGAACGGCACATTTAAACTTGAACAAAACAAGGAAACCTTTCCATGATATGTGCTTTTAATGTCAAAGTTTTAATAATATTTCTATAACTTTATATAAGATTAAATAAGTTCATAGAATGTATATGAATCTGAATCAACTAAGCCCCACAGGCTGAATTCGATTACTTTAACTTTCTCTTTCCTGTGTCCACATGTGGGATTGAGATTATGCAGGTGTTTGATTAAAACAAGGAATTGTGACAGATTACGTTGTTATTTGTAGTTCATTGGATCTCCTGTGATGGATTGAGTCTTCTTAAGCCTGTCTAATGCCACCACTGTAAAGTGTGTGTGTGGTTTTGTGTGTTTTTGTGTGGGTTGTGTTCGTGTGTTGGACTGTTTTTCTATGTATAGTCTCTTAATTAGTGCGATAGTAGATGGAAACTTCGGTTGTGTAAGAGGAAGCCATGCTGGCTGACCCACTCTGGAGGCTGTGGTGTTGTGTCTGAGGGTCAGTAAAGGCCACGTGAACTGAATTCCATAAATCAGTGCTGAGACAGGCCTCCCCAGCAGGAGAGGTGTTCAAAGTGTCAGTCTTCTTGGATAAATTTGGATCACGAAAAGCAGAAAATACAGCCAACTTCTAAGACTGAACTTTGGAGGTGTGGAAAAATATCCGTGCAGGTTTCTTTGAGAAACTGAAAGTGAGTCTCCTGAAAAGAATAGAAGTGGAAAAAAAAGTAGAAACACTAAATACTGAAAAATAAGTTATTCTGTTTAGTTGTTGAGGCTTCTTTGTAATTTTCGGTTAAATATATTTTTTCAGCTTTTTACTGACACTGGCTGTGTTTACATGCACTGATTGAATACATTCTGATTATAGATTCAGACTGAGTTGTTTATTTGCTCACTCTACTCAACAATCTGATGGAAAATCTTCATTTACATGCACACTACAAGTAATGCGATCCAAAATGACGTGCATGCGTAGAGGACCACGTTACCATGACAACGAGCATCACGTGAGTCCAGTCAGAGTGAGATGAGCAGCAGTGAGCAGTGCTTGTGTTTATAATCGCTTTAAAATGATGTCAGACTCAGGAAAACGTACTTCAGATGTCCTTATTAAAGAAGGCCGAGAGGAAGACGTCGTGTTCTGAGACACATAAGCTGGACGTCCGTCCCACCGCCGTCTTTTAAAGATCAGAGCATAAACATAAACTGGTCCTCTGCAGACCAGTTTCTGCTCCGCCATGTTGAACGGTATAAACTCTCACTATGACGTGACGCACATGATCAGAACGTACTTAAACTTTCCGATTGGGAATGTAATCAGATACAGACATTTACATGGTTATTATTCTTCTATTTAACAGATTATTTACAGGATTACCCACCTCGTTCAATCGGAAAGTGTATTCCAAATGACCTTAATCGGACTAGACTATTCCGATTGAGGTGTTTATGTGGACATATTCTATTCCAATTCAGCTGTTAATCGGATTATTAATGGACTATTAGGTTGCATGTAAACGTGGCTAGTGAAAAACTTAATGTACTTAGTGGCTGTTTTGACTGGAAATTAAATAAATGAACGTACAATAGTACTGTATGCTCAAAAATTAAACAGACTACAATAGCTATAGCTAAATAGTGCTTTTCTGATTGATAGGGTTGACAGTTGATTCCTCATAGTATTATCATATTTAGTCATTTTGTATTGTAATTTCTATACTGTCAGTTTTTAAAATAAATGACATCAACTCATGAAATCTTAAATAATATAAACTCTATGGGATGGGCGGTAAAATATTGTTTGTTGGCAGCATTTTCACCAATAACAATAAATTTGTGGAACCTTTCAGGCCAAACAATAAAAATCGGTCAGGCACTAGTCGTCATACTTATACCCACATACAAAAAAGCTCTGTGGTTCATATCTTTGGGATTCCGCAGTTTAGGCAAGGCAGTTAGCACAAACCAGGCAGTAGGATCAAGGTTAGAGTCGTGGTTTGGGATTTTAAGCTCTTTTTGATGTCAAGTTGAAGCCTTTTTTAAAAGCTTACACAAACAACCTCATGGCACACTAACATGGAGTGTTTAGGTCATCTTAGCCTGGATCCATGTGTTACTCAAAAGAAGTGTTCCTCAGTCCAGCCCTCCTAACCCACCAGCCAAATACCTGCTACAGTTGGGAGCTGAGATGTAGCAAACTATATTTGGGGTCCCCAAGGGCTGGATTGGGAAACGCTGCTCAAGAACACGGTGAAATTATGTTGGGCCTCGCAGGACTTTGACTCGTAATCTTATTTCTGTGGTTTAGCGTGAAAGGATTTGAAGTATGTGTTGACCCAGTGGTCATGGACATGTGATGTATGATTATATGTAGGCATTGCTGTGCAGGCTTTAAAGAATCTCAGGACCCCTTTAGATGGGAAAATGACTACCTGATTAAACTCAAGTACATGATTTAAATACAGCCATTGATTGTTGATGAATCAGTAGTGATTAGTTGACAGTTTGCTGGATGTTAATGCATATTTAATTTCTACTGGTCTCTTTTACAGTCGTAAATACAGCCTGATGGACACACTCGTTGATCGGTCATTCTACCATTGTGGTGGCAAACAGAGTAAAAATGACAGTGTAAAACAGTCTTTTATATTGAGCAACATCATTTGTGACACCTCTGACTGTAACACTGCTGACAAAATGACACAAATCTGAACTTGTCTAAAATATACTCCATTGCCACTTTAGTTTCAGGATCACATTTAATGTTAGAAAATATTGCATTCATGTTATTTTATTTCAGTTTTAAAGTCACTTAATAGTTCATGAGTAACACAACTGAGTCTTTTTGGGAGCTTTCAGTATTTTAGGCAGATTTGTCAAAAATATAATTAATAACTTTAATGCATTCTTACAGTTTCAACTGAAAAACAAGCAACAAAGTTGTTTCACCTATGAGACTTAAGTGTCTGTGAAGTCAGTGTCGCAACTTGCTGTTTTTCATTCACAGCATGACTAAAAAAAACTTGATTAAAGGGCCCATATTGGATTAAGTGACCCCTACTAGTGCCACAGTGGGGAAATTTCACCTCCGCGTTTAACCCATCCGTGCAGTGAAACACCACGTACACACTAGTGAACTGGTGGGCAGCCCTATCCATGGCACCCGGGGAGCAGTTGGGGGTTAGGTGCCTTGCTCAAGGGCACTTCAGTCACATACTGTCGGCTCAGGGGACCGAACTGGCCTTACGGTCACAGGGCTGGTTCCCTAACCTCCAGCCCACAACTGCCCCCATATCATGGAAAACCGAATTTCCCTCTTTTTTTTTTTTTTTAAATAAAGGAGTTTGAAGTGTTAAAGTTCAAACAGTCCATATATGCACAGTACACTGCATGGTTCGTTTTTAGTTCACTGTTTCTGTGATGTCATAAGAATCAACTAATTTACATATGTCCACTCATTCAGCCTACAGCAGTTTAACCATGCCCGTGCTTATTGAAGTTCAAAGGAGTGTTTCAGCTCAATGAATATGGCACAGTATAGCCAATCAGAACAGAGATCATTTAAATATATCAGTCTTAAAGGCACAGTAACAAAACCAGCCTGTTAAACTCTAAAGGCTAAAAAGAGGCTGAAAATGGTCATGTTAAAATGAATTATGACCACTTTTGGTACTTAAAACCACACAATTGTTATAAATTGATCTCAAGGGAAAAATTAAATACAAGAAAAATGTCAGATATCGGCCTTTTCATTGTTAAAATGACCACTATAACGGTGCTTACAGCCATACAACCACCGTTACTGAGCGAAAAACGCTGTTGTTGGTGATCTGCAGCCTCATGTTTTCTGTATGTATATATGCTCTCCAGGCCTCGTGAAAATAGCCTCCAGTCTGGGGCTGAGGTTGCTGCCACCTCGAAAGAAGATAATAGTGATGATTATGGGGAACCACTCTGCTGGGAAAAGCTCCTTTATTAACTGGTAACAACTTTTTTACTACACGCTGAACCGTTAACTACACACTGGCCATTATATTCCGCGCTGCCCTGTAATAACAGTTTCTGATTGAAAAGATGTACAAAAATAGGGCTTCTATAATTTGGGGCAGATGTCACATTGCCTGCTGGGATAGAAACAGCCTGTTTTTGATGCAGAATCATGTAGCATAAGACCAGCTGTACCTTTTTATAATGTGAAATTGTTAATCAGTTTTTCATATCTGATCATGGCATCTGTATTTGTCTTTCTTTAAAATGTTTCTTCTATTTAATATTATTAATATTATTATTGTTATTATTGTTTTTTATGGGTATTACTGTTATTTTTATTGTCATTTCAGGTACGTGGAGGAGCACATTCAGAAGACAGGTGTTGCCATAGAAACGCAAGGGTTCACATTTATAACCAGCGGCAGGAAAAGAGAATCGCTGACCGTAAGTTTAAGTTCAGGCTCCCTGTTTTAGTTCTTCATTATTATAAGGTGTTATTGCAGTGTACATGGTTTATTAGGCTGGTAATACATCTCTGATATAGACACACACACCAACCAGCCACTTCATTAAGTGCATCTCCCTGTACCTTATACCCACAGGACCACCAGAGCAGGTACTATTTGGGTGGTGGATCATTCGCAGCACTACAGTGACACTGACGTGGTGGTGGTGTGTTAGTGTGTGTTGCGCTGGTGCGAGTGGATTGACTCAGCAGTGCTGCTGGAGTTTTTAAACACTGGCAAATGACTGTCCATTCACTGTCCACTCTGTTAGACACCCCTATCTTATATTAAATTTTTGGTTGATTGACTATTCTCAGTCCAGCTATGATGCTGAGGTGTTTAAAAACTCCAGCTGAACTGCTGTGTCTGATCCACTCAGACCAACACAGCACATATTAACACACCACCCAAACGTCGGTGTCACTGCAGTGCTGAGAATGATCCACCACCCAAACAATGCCTGCTTAGTGGTGGTCCTGTGGTGGTCCTGATCATTGAAGAACAGGGTAAAAGGAGGCTAACAAAGTATGCAGAGAAACAGATGGACTACAGTCTGTAATTGTAGAACTACAGAGTGGGGCTGATAAAATGGACTAGGAGTGTAGATACAAGGAGGTTTATTTAATAAAGCGGTCAGTCGAATCTGTATTACAGCATACATGACCTGCTACGGATCATTATGATTATTTTATGTCATTTATTTTTGACCAAATTCATAAAATTGACTTGGATAGAATTGTTGTATTGCAGTTATGGGTTGTTTTATATTATGCAGGGTGCAGCTTAAACAGCTACATTAATACAATGTAAGGCTGTGCAGTGTTCTACATGGAATCATGCGTAATGTTTTTTCATGTTCATGTGGACCCCGGAAGAGTGATGTCTGGCACGGCTAACGGGGGTCCAAATAAACCATTCCCCATCGTTTTCACTGCAAGTTCCCAAATTAGTGTCATGAAAGTTGCAAAAGGATCCCCACTAGAGCCCGACCGATAATTTGGCATGCTGATATTATTGGCCGATACCAGCTAGTTGCAGATAAATTGTTATCAGCTTTTATAACAGTCGATAAATGACAAATAAAAAAGAAACAGAGAGATGGAAGACAGATGCTTTATCCATGTTAATAAGTGTTGTTGTTGTGTCGTTTGTCCATGAGAGGACACTCGGCAACTTCCCGGTTGGCAACACACACGTTTTTGAAACACCACAAATCACAACAGACAGCTGCCCTGAGTCGAACACTAAGGAGATCATCAGCGTTCATGGGGAGCTGATATTTGTCATGTGGCATACTTTATTTAAATTATAATGAAAACACGTTAATGAGCAGTTAAACTGTAGCTATTCTGCCTAAATGACGAAGCTGAAGTCGGCTGCTTATTCTCCAGCTTCTTGTTCGAATTTTCCTGTTCCACCTTAAATGGTGCAGCAGTTACAGCAGTAGCCTCAGGGGTCAGAATGTAAGTGCTGCACTATTTAAGGTGGAACGGGATAATTCAGACAAAAAACCTAGAGAATAGGAAGCCAACTTCCGCCTCATGCCTAAATGAAGCAGTGGTTTATATACCTGTGACTCGCATGTCTGTAGGTATTGTAGTCATTGGAAATGATTAAACCAGAGGAGAGATGTAAAATAAATGTGATCCAAACAAGTATCTGACATGGCTTAGTTAACCAAACAAAGTTAACTCGCTTCTCTTTCAAATGTATAGTGTGTGTTGTGGTGGCGCTATTTTGTTAGAGTGCATTAATATGCTGTGAGATGTTATTCAGTTCTCAAAAAAGAGCTCCAGTATAGTTCTGAGTAACACGCCATGTTCAGATGTTCCTGCATGTGATCCGCCTAATCAATAAATTCTTTAAATGATAAAATGACAGATGTTTGTGTTCGTAACACTAACGTTAGTGTGTGAAATCCCATAGTTGTGATTTTATCTTTAAACTGCATTATGTCATACTATTTTGGTGACCCTTAAATAACCACACATAACAAATGTTAGGGAAACTCTTTATGTAATTCTGGAAAAGAAAAAAAGAACATCGGCCGATATATCGGAAATATCGGATTTTTAAATCTTTAAATATCAAAATCGGTATCGGTCTTAAAAATATATCGGTCGGGCTCTAATCTCCACCTTATTAAATTACTGTGTGAATTTTACAAAAGTCATATAAGACATCTGTTTATTAGAGGTGCCTTGATACACATATTTTCAGGTTCATTAACATTTTTGATCCTGAGGTCCTGGTTTGAATAAAAATTCCACTGATTTTTTCAGTTTTTTTACATAAGTAAATAAGTAAGATATACAGAAAGTCATTCAGAATAATTTTATGTACAACACTCCATTCTAAAGAAACAGAATTAATAGAATTCATAGTGGTGGTGATAGAAACTAGACGTCTGAAGCGTTCTATGCCTCTAAATACTTACTCACAGAAAGACATTGCATGAAATGGTTGCTAATACAATTAGCAATAATAAATAGAAATGAGCCACAAACTCAGAAAACACTTTAATCAAAATGACTCTGCAAATACAGAAACACATACAGTTTGAACATGATGGACTACTTTTAGATGCTTATTTGAAGTGAAGTGATTCAACTTAAAACATCTTAGTAGCTTTTAAAGAAAAAACTGGTATCGGGCAAGACTCGAGGTTTCAGTATCGGTACTGGAAAAGAAGAAGTCTCTAGTTATGCTTTCTAAATGGTTCCAGTCTAACTTTTGCAAAAGTAATGATGCTGTGATGTAGGGTTGGGTGATATGACAAAAAATTACATCACAGAACTTCAAGACATTTTAATGCTACATGATATACGTCACAATATTTAGTTTTTCTAAGATTTGATAAGTTGGAACTGAGAAAAGAACCAGTACTGCCACATTAACAAGCACTATCTATGAATAACTATGAATAGAATGGTTTGTATTCAGAGTTTGACACACTGCACTGCACTACATCTACTTAAACAGAACTCATTGTGCTCTGTTTTAAGGAAGCATGCAGACGATATCTGCTCCGTACTCCAATGATGATGATAAATGTTATGTTGCCCAGCCCTGCTGTGAGGTAGTATAACGCTGCTGTCGGAACAAAGCCTTCTGTCTCCAAAATGGTAGCTTTACAGGAGACATCCATAACTTTATTTGATGATTTTTCTTTCATTTCTGTTGATTTGCTTCTCGGCCTTTTGGCCAAGATCAAGTGTAGTATCTGTTCTTATCAGTTTAATATCTGATATGTCCTCTGTATGAGGACTACACATCGCTGCTGTCGGAACAAAACCTTGTATCTCTAAAATGGTAACTTTACAGGAGAAGAAAAATACATACTTTACTTTTAATGTAAGTCAATGGAACCAGACTTTTTCCTAAATAATTTCTGGCTATTTCTTTTGGTCCATTCATCAGTAAATTTACACATAATGTAAAAAGCAACAGGCATTTTCAAATTATGTCAAAAACTGAAAAACGACAAAAATGGAGATACAAGGTTTTGTCCCGACAGCAGCGATATTAAATCGATTTCCGTCCACTCCACGCATCGACCTGGTGTTGCAGTACCTGCTCACTGCCCCCTAGTGTGTGTGTATTCACTAGTGTGTATGTGGGCGTTTCACTGCACAGATGGGTTAAATGCGGAGGTGAATTCCCCCGTTGTGGAATCAATAAAGGGTAACTTACTTACTATTGGTTTGTTCTTCATGCAAATGGTAACTGAAGTTTTTAAATAATGCAAAAAAGTAAAAGGAATGGCAAAAACAGAGACGCAGGGTTTTATGAAGAGCGTGAGAGACGTTGCAGCATAGTGTGTCTGTTTGGTCAGCTTCATATAGGTCAGGCCTCTTCGCTTTCAGTCCTGGAGAGCGGGTGTCCAGGACAGTTTGGTGATTTACCTAATCAAGCACACCTGATTCAACGTATTAGTTTCCAGATTAAATAGATCATTTTTAAACAAGGAAACCACCAAACTCTGCTGGACACCAGCCTACCAGGACTAGAACTGAAGAACTCTATAATATAATAATAATAATAATAATATAATCTTATGTCAGATACCTTCTTATGTCAGTGACCTTTCTGTTGATCAGACAGCACCTCAGACTGTGTACAAACTAATATAGCAAGCTTTAGGACTGACAGTGACTACATTCTGTATGTGTGTGTGAGAAAGTGATAGAAAGAGAGAGAGGGAGAGAGAGGAGAGAGGAGAGAGAGATAGAGGGAGGGAGAGGACTGTATGATAGCTGTGTCAGTGGTTTGTTCTAGAGAAAGGGGGGTTGTCTTAAAGCCACAGTGTCGTTTTGCAGCGCACGTCTCTCTCTCTCTCTCTCTCTCCCTCTCCCTCTCTCTCTCTCTCTCTCTCTCTCTCATTCTCACTGTGTGTGAAGACAGGAAGATGAATAATGTAATTGCACTAAAGGAGTGGTATAAAGAGATTATCTGCTATATACAGGAAGAGCTTAAAGCTGACTGCCGGAGAGAGAAAGAGCTGCAGTAAAGCCCCTGACAGAGAAAGAGAGAGAGAGAGGGAGGGAGGGAGAGAGAGAGAGAGAGAAGGGTGTCTCCCTATAGCTGGGCCTGGTTTCTCACTCCACACACGCTCAGCGCTCTCCTCTCTTCATCATCACTTTGCATTTTCGATGTTGTTGCCGCTCTCGTTTTTCTCACGCTCACGTTTTTGCTCTCTTTCTCTTTCTCTCTCTTTTCCTCGCAGGGGAATGCCACGCTCCACCTCTACCCACATTTCAGACCGCTCCTGGAGTTTAAAGGTAGGAATTAGTCAGCATTGTACAATCACAGATGTTACGTGTTACAGGACGTGCGATACTTTACGATTCCGAGTTGCTTCTTGAATGTGTCTCCATATCCGTAGATAAGTTTCACAGCGTTCTATAATCTGTAAGCAGTCTAGAATGTCTCTGTTTGGGCTTTGCCAGGTTTTCTAAAATGCTTCTGGCTCTAGAATAGGACCTGTGAACATATTGGATTGGCAGTGCTTATAGGGACAGGGTGTTTGGTCTCTTTTGTATTCATGTCTTGTGTTTTGTGTTTTTACGTGTTGTTACTCAGTGTGGTTTAAGATGATTGTGGACAGGCTACATGTGGCTTATGCAATTCTAGACAGTTCATGACACATGTTGCTGTAACTGCATGCTGCATAAGTAAGTAACCGTAGGGAGTGATGGAGCAAAATATGTAATAGGTAATGTAAAGTAATAACTTAGATGTGTTCTCTTTTATTTATATATATATATATATATATATATGTGCTTATATATGTGTGTATATCTATATGTAGGAATATATGTAAGTATTTTTTTTCCTACTGGTGGTTTGCTGATAGGTTTAACTGTCCCAGTTCCCAGTTTTAGTCCATTCAGTATGTAATGACGTGTTTGAAAGCTATGACTAATGCCTGAAACTGAGTCACAGCTGGATATATACAGTTCGCCGTAGCTACTTCAGGCTGCGAAGCACGGCACAACATCTTATTCATATTCATCAGTAATCAAGCCTATTATAGCCAGTCAATTTACCGTCACTGTGCACGTATAAACCGAGACCGATCTAGTTTGCGTGAGAGCGGCTGTGATTATGATTTCGAACCACATCAGGTTTAAGGTCTGTTGTTCTGATTCACTGATTTAATTGTTCAACTTCATTATTTTGACTGCGCTGTGACCGAGGTAGGTGGTCGGGATTTGGTTTCTGGGCGTGTCGGAGCACGTCATGACTGCACAGTGATTGTGCAGTCAGTATTCAGTGGGCAGAGTGGGTTCATCCAGTGCAGATCAGGCGAGACTGAGTCACTCCGATTGACAACAGCTCAGCGTCAGAGAAGAGAGAGAGTGTAAATAATAAGAGTGCAGGACAGTCAGCTCTGACGTGGGTAGGGCGATATGGACACGAGCCCACGTCACTGCTGTGAAGGGCAAAGATTTTGCGTTAAAATTATGCAAAATGCAACACCTCAAACTGGCAAATGTCAGATTATTAGTTTCAGACAAATGTGAAACTGTGAAAGCCTTGAGTGCAGTCAGTCACAGATCTGCAGTGCTCAGTGGACTGATTGCTTTCACTCTGTCAGTAACCAGCACACACTGGTTAAGCCGTAAATACATGTGTCTTTTGCCAGTATGCACCCGTTAAGTCATAAATACATGCACTGGTTACCAGTATGCACCATGTAACTCATAAATAAATGCACCTTTTACCAGTATGCACCAGTTATGTTGTAAATACATGCACCTTCTACCCCTATACACCAGTTAAGCTGTAAATAAATGCATGTTCTACCAGTATGTACCAGTTAAGTCGTCAATACATGCACCTTGTACCAGTATGCATCAGTTAAGCCATAAGTAAATGCATGTTCTTCCAGTATGCACCAGTTAAGTTGTCAATAAATGCATCTTTTACCGGTATGCACCAGTTATGTTGTAAATACATGCACCTTCTACCCCTATGCACCAGTTAAGCTGTAAATAAATGCATCTTTTACCTGTATGCACCAGTTAAGTCATCAATACATGCACCTTTTACCAGTATGCACCAGTTAAGTCGTGAATACATGCACCTTTTACCAGTATACACCAGTTAAGTCATCAATAAATGCACTTTTTACCAGCATGCACCGGTTAAGCCATAAATAAATGCACCTTTTACTAGGGCATACCAGTGAAGTCGTCAATACATGCACCTTTTACCAGTACGCACCAGTTAAGTCATAAATAAATGCACCTTTTACCAGCATGTGTCATATATGCTTGTTTCTTTTTCCAGTGTGTACCAGTTAAACCATAAGTACATGTGCCTTTTACCAGTACGCACTAGTTTAGTTGTAAATTAGTGCACTATAGGCAATTTAGCCTTTGCAATTGGGCTGCTTTCTGATCATGCTAGTTTAAATGTACCGATCAATTTCATTGATCAAACGGGTGTGGCCCGCAATGGTTGATTGGTGCAAAATATGGGCGTGGTTTGGCCATGTCATATTGCACTACGTTCTGCCACCACGGCGTCAGGCTCACCGCAGTGCTGCTCTGCGGCCTGACGGTGACACAGCACTTTCCCGACCTTTGACCTTTCCCTCTGCGCACCAAGTCCTGCTACCCCCATCGGCAGACCGGGCAGCGCGTTGCCTCTTCACCTTTCAATGTGCTTAAAGAGCAGAGGTTGGACACTGTCACATGCGGCCAGGCGCATCAGATTCTAAATCTATTTTCCGGGCTATTTTAAGTCCTGCTTGCGCAGTGTCTCTGCCATGCCACTTGCACCCTGCCTGTGAGAAATGCTAGCGGTCTTAGTCACTGCATGGCTTTGCAGGGTCAGTGCAGATGCTGCCACTGGAATATAGATGACCGTTGTGGTGCATGAGTTTGGGGATTATGTCTGTGAGACGGTTGCTTTCTAAAACATGCTATTATGTATGTAGTGTTTTGTGTCGCTTCAGAGATGGAGAGATGAATAGACTGAGGGGTTTGATATGGGAGAGAATGTTAATTAGTGGAGGAACAGGACTGTGGTTTGTACGAAATCATGACCACCTGCTCCCTCCGTGCTGAAAGAACTTCAGTGTCCACTGCAACCAGATTTGAGGAGTCATTCTTAACCCTTTAAACAGCCGGCTGATTGTTCAGTTATTAAGTTTACATCTAACGATTAATCGATTAAAAAACATTGATTAATATTTACTTTCTCAGTAAATTTGCAGATTTGCGTGATGATAATGCATATTTAAAATTCTCCCAGTTTCTCTTATAGGAAGAAACAGAGATATTTATGCATTTATGCAGATATTTATCCATATTTATCCGTTTTTTTCTCCACATTGTTTATGTAAATATGCAAAAGTTTGGGAACCCCTGGTCCAATGACAAGCTGTGTTGCCTTAATTTGTTTTCACTCACTGAGCATTTTATTAGGAACACCTCCTTGTATCTACGCTCATTGTCCATTTTATCAGCTGTACTGACCATACAGGTGCACTTTGTAGTTACAATTACAGACTGTAGTCCATCTGTTTCTCTGCATACTTTGTTAGCCCCCTTTCACCCTGTTCTTCAGTGGTCAGGACCCCCATGGACCCTCACAGAACAGGTACTATTTGGGTAGTGGATCATTCTCAGCGCTGCAGTAACACTGACGTGGTGGTGGTGTGTTAGTGTGTGTTGCGCTGGTCTGAGTGGATCAGACACAGCAGTGCTGCTGGAGTTTTTAAACACCTCAGTGTCACTGCTGGACTGAGAACAGTCCACCAACCAAAAATATCCAGCCTACAGTGTCCTGTGACAAATGATGAAGGACTAACACAAACTGTGCAGCAACAAATGAGCTACTGTCTCTGACGATAGGAATGGGGGTAGGAGTGTCTAATAGAGTGGACAGTGAGTGGACACACACTAACACGCCACCACAACATCAGTGTCACTGCAGTGCTGAGAATGATCCACCACCCAAGTACTACCTGCTCTGTGGGGGTCCTAACCATTGAAGAACAGGGTGAAAGGGGGCTAACAAAGTAACAGATGGACTACAGTCTGTATTGTAGAACTACGAAGTGCTCCTGTAAGCAAGTGGAGCTGATAAAATGGACGTTGAGTGTAGATACAAAGAGGTGTTCCTAATAAAATGCATGGTGAGTGTGTGTTTATATATATTTAAGGCTTTCTAATTCATTTTCATCAGAAAAGTATTCTTATAAAGAGCCTCTGTAAGTATATGAATGATTTATTTGCTCAGTCAAGTCTGTTTTTATTGTTTGGCATTTTATTAAAAACATCTAGTTACCTAATTATTCGTCAGGAAAAAATCAATTGATTACTCAGTTATTAATATAGAATTTAGTGACAGCCTGTCAGCTTATTATGCAGTAATTACTATGCAGTTATTTAGTGATTACAGTCAAACCAATATGGACATTAAGAGGGTAAAGCCACTTCCGCAACACTGAATCAAATACAGTGCTTGTAGTACATGGAGTAATTATTTAGGCCACAGAGAAATGTCTTCACTAAAAATTTAATAGCATAAGAAAGTATTTTACCGACTGACTGACTGCCTGTAAGACAAATCACACGTCATTCCATGTAATTCCTCGTGACAGAGCTGAGGTCTTTGACAGGCAGGCGGTCGCTGGCTGGGCGTTGCTTCACAGTCGTTCTTCACTGGCTAGCTTTATGTGGCACTGCCTTAAAGCTGCCAGTTGAAGAGCTGTTGTGGGTAACCATGACAACAGACCACCTGCCGTAGCAGAGAGAGGGCGTGGCCGAGCCCTGACGAGACCTGTCATTCAGAGCCACCCAAAGAGATCTTTATGTTGTGACAAATGCAACAGGTTAATAACGTAGTGCTCTGTTGAAGTGATGTCAAAATGAAAAGGGCTCTGTTTTTTTTAGCTGTCTTTGGTTTTGACAGATGATGACAAACGAGAGAAACTGTTGCAGCTGTTGCACTGTTTGCCTCTAGTTTAGCTGTCAGACTTCATAGCATCAGTTTAAAACTTTTAATACCCAAAAATGGTCACTTTATAAGAGAAGGAAAAAGTGTTCTGAACTTTATTTCACATTAATGTAACATGATTATGATTATTTCATTTATTTTATTATGTTTGTTATTTATTATATTTCACATGTTTTGTTTATTTCGGATCCCTTCATTATGAACTGCTCACACAGTGTAAAGAACAGCTGGCATTTTCAAATCTAAAATAAAGTTAAAGACAAAAAGTTATGAGGTTTTGAAACGACAACAGTGCAACAAAAAGCCCTCGTGTTGTAGCGTTTTTATGTATGCCTGTAGTTGTGTGTTGTAGGTGTCACGGACTACCTGTCTGCTGAGATCTCCACCTCCAAGCAGAAGAAATTCAGCCTGGTGACGTTTGTGGACACCCCGGGGCTGGTGGACGGAGACATGATCTACCCCTTCGATGTCAACAGCGCCATCACGTCGTTTGGTAAGAATGAATAGCACAGGCACCTCGTATTCAGAATTGTCTGAGCTGAGGTCAGTCATGCGTTATGGAAATGACTGGTCATTTAAATAACACATTCATTTACACTGCTGTTCGAACTCCTGTCTTATTTATATGTTCAGTTTCTATAGATTAATAATTTATACAGTGTGTTTATATGTTATAAACTAGGTGCCAAACGATTTGTTAGATGTTTAGATGTAATTGGGGAACAAGAACATATTACCTGATAAATAATATCCTATTTACAGCTGTTTCAAATTTATCCACCTCCAGATTTGTTCACTTTTTAAACATAAGGCATTCTGGATTGTTTTCAGTTTTCTTAGTCATTTTAGTATGGTGTTTAATATCTCTTCACAGATTCCAGTTTACAGTTGCTCAGGATTCGCATATTATAATAATTTTATACATGTATCTGCAACCCTTTTGGTTTAATATCGAAAAAATTTATTCTAAATTATTAATTGATGTGGGAATATTGGTATGACAATATCTGGTATTTTTTATGCACATGCAGTCATGTGCAAAAGTTTGGGCACCCCATTCAGATGACATTTTGTTGCTTTTCGACAGACGTCCTCTAGAGAGGACACACTTCTCCATATTTAAATGCACTAAAATTTTAAATGGGCAGTAAAATTTGATGAATTTAAGAAATTGAAAAATATAGTGTGTGCAAAAGTTATGGCACATATTATTTTTTTATGTTTTATAAATAGAAATTAACCACTAAAACTTTAAAGGCATATTTGTAGAGGATGTGTTAATTTATTTTTTATAACAAAATGTGTCATTTGACTAGGGGTACTTTCGCGTACGACTGTATAAACTGCTTAATTTGGGTCAAAATCCTGGATTTAACCTCGCAGAGACGTGCAACATGTGTTTCTACAGGGTTTCAAATGCAGTAAAATGAATCAAATGCAGGCATTTTAGCACAGTAACCCAAACTGGGCTAAATGTTCTGCTCTCTGGAATGTAATTAATAGTCCAGAGAGCAGAACATCATCAAATATCAGTTTGAAATATCAATCACATCTTAACATCTTATCAATGCTAATTTTTAAAAATGAAATTATGTGCAGATACTAATATGATTCCGATATTATCCTGCATCCCTAGTTTTCAGCAGTAGTAAATCTCCTGCATAGCCCGTCCACTCGCTGATACCACTCGCTGTATCGGTTGTCTGCTGCAGGGCTGTGTGGCTGTGTTTGACTGAGATGCTGATTTGTTGTTTTTTCTTTGTCTTTTTTCAGGCGAGCAGGCGGATCTGATCTTCGTGTTTTTCGACCCGATGGGGCAGGCGCTGTGTAAGCGAACGCTCAACATCGTGGAGAAGCTGAGCGAGAAATGTGGAGACAAATTACGCTTCTACCTCAGTAAAGCTGACGAGGCGGGACGAGAGACAGACAGACAGGTGGGTGTGGCTGTGCGTGCGCGCATGTGTATCCTGTTCCAGGAAGTCAAACATCAGCATCCGTCACCCTGCTTGAAGAGAGACTGTCTCTCAGTCAGCCTGATGTGGAGAAAAGGCTGATCTATTCCTGTGTGCTGGAGCAGCTTTCCGCCAGCTAATCTATTGCCTTTTCATTCTTTTTTTTGTTCCTGATTACAGAGAGTGATGATGCAGATCGTTCAAGAGCTGTGCCGCAGACCGGGACTCAACAAATGCGGCTTTGAGATGCCCACAATATACATCCCCAATCCGCAGAGAGTAAGGCGTTTACATTATGCTTCATACAGTATTAACAACAAGGATAACAACACTGACTCAGTGTAAGAGATAAACGACTTCATTGAGAAATTGAGGCAAATTGTCTTTTCACATTCTTGCTCAGGGTTCACACAGACCCTTAAAAAGTCTTAGAATAGATTTATAAATCTCCGAAAATGTCCTCTATTTTACGATTAGAAGTGTTACACTTGAAGATGTCCAAGCATATTTTCATGGACTGGGTATCAGCTAAAATACGACTGATCCAGTTTGGACCATTTGCTTCATTATTGACTCCACTGTAGTAGAGGAGCCATAGACACACATTAACCACAACCTGCAGCAGTGAGGAGCATTTTTAGAAGGTAACAAAACAGTCTGGAAATGCTTTAAGGTGGAAAAGAAAACTTAAAATATCTGTATATGATATCTGCAGTGTCAAGATAAAATGTCTGCGTTCCTACTGTCTTTAGCTGCATTTCTTCGTGAGACCGGCACGTAAACAGTGAGCATCCAGCTATTCTAGTGTGTTTTCTGTGTGCAGAAAATAAATTCCTGCCGGCACAATTTTCTCTTGCGTCTTCGAGATGCACATATCAGAGATCCACCGCGTATTAAAGTAACCGGTAGACACATCATTGGGGTGGTAAATAAAACTAAATCGCAAGTAAATATTACACATACTATAAAATAGTCATTTTAAAAAAGAGAGACAAAACTGTAATCATTTCAGTCCAGAATGTCAGGTTATGCACATGCTAAAACCTAATATCCAAATTATGCAGCAGTATTATCTGTGAAAACACAAAGACTGAACTAGACCAGCTCTGCCCAAAGTGTGACCCGTGGGCTAAAGTTGGCCGAAGAGGACGTTTGATTATAATACATCAGTTCAATTTGTGTTTTTTTTGTTAATGTTGTAGTTTGAAATACTTCAGTCACAAAATACACTATCATGTTGTAAAAAACCTTTTAATCCTTTTATTTATATATTGTGTTGTCTTTTTGGCTGTTAGCCGTTCACAAAGCACTTTGGCCCCTCAAGATGAAGTTTGAGCACCCCTGGATTAGACTCTGTCTCAGCTGATACATTTAAAAGAACTCTGATCAGATTGAAGAATAAGTGCCTGATTAATCCCTAATTCAATTCTGAGATGATTCCTAAAGAAACATTTATTTTATATTTTACACTATATATTACAATAATTCAGTACAGCCCTGTTGTGCAGTTCCAAATATATTGTTTCTGCTTTGTTGGGATCGTAAAAAGGTAATGAAAAGCATTGAATTTGATATTTTAAATTGTGCAACAGGGCTGTTACTGCGACTTCAGAACAGCTCCATTAGGCTCTGCTGCAGGCTCGATGTCAGTAGGTCTGTCCCTAATTAAAGATTTTCTTGGTTGATTAATAGGCCAGACTAACATTGATTGATTCGACCTCTACAGCTAAAAAATAACAGTTTCTAAAAACATTGGACGATAGAACTTAACACTTCCTCGTAAATGAAAATGATTTCGGTTATAGAATTATTCGTTTTTTCATTTTGTTGCTGTCCAGAGAACAACATGTATTTCCTTTTTTTGTTGACTTTTATTTTTGTTCTACATCATTTGAACATGGCTGCTGTCCTTCACATGGTGTAAACATTTCATGATGAATGGAGCAATAAAAAGTACAGAATCACATGGAATAAAATCTCTTCACATTAACTTACATTAAAAGTTAAGACAGTTTTTACCCTTCACCCTGTAAAGTTACCATTTAGGAGACACATGTTTGTCTTTAGACAGCAACAATTCCTTAATTAACACTAAAAAAAAAACCCACATCTTACATAAATTGCTAAATAAGTGGTAACCCAGGCAACAGTGTACAAAATGATTTATTACATATTGCTTACTACATATTAACATACATACGACAGTGTTTCACTTTTTTAAAGTGGTAAATCATATTAAAAGTTCTAATGTAGTAAATTTTTAAAAGTATTAAAAAAAAAGTTTTTCCTTTTGCTTTAAAGTTAAGTTTTTGGAGATATGTGGTTTTGTTCTGACAGCAGCGATTTATATATATATTAGAGAAAAATTATATATTATTAGACTCTAAATATATGCACACATACACAATATACACATTAGTGTACACCAGTGTTGCACCAGTCCAATGTACAGTTTTTGTACAGTAATATAAATTATGAAAAAGCTATAATATGTACAGTTGTACACATTTCCATATACGCAATATGAGAATCTGACATAGATAAACAGGGGATAGAATACTGATATATATTCCAAATTATACAAGATATGGATAGGAGATGTACAGGATGTACATTTTTTTTATACATGAAATGCAGCATAAGGTGCTTCACAGAAAGAAATAAAAGGAAAGGTAGTACAAATGAACACTAAAATGCTAAAACAAGATTAAGCAGAGATTAAATGACATTTTAAAGAGAATATAAATAACTAAATGACATAAAACTACAAAATAAGTACAGATTTATTTTAATACAAGAAAATAGACATACAAATGGTTAAATAAAGGCCTGAGATGGTCTGTAGTTTCCCTTTAAAAATAGCTCCATTGGCTATGATAAACTTCAGTTTGTTAAAATATCGACAATTTTAACTTTAATTCATTAGTAAAACTAAAGCAGCACATTCGTATGTGAGTTTGACAAATACACAGTAATTGTGCATGAAAAAGTGCAGAAATGCGTGGAGGTATGTAGAGGATGTGTTAACTTACTTTTACTTAGAAAATCAACAAACCATTTTTGCATACGACAGTATATAAATAAAAATGGTAAAAGTGCATGTTTTTCCATGACTGACAGAATCTAGCAGAATCAGAAATGCCTGCACTAGTAGTCTTGATGACTTAGAGGGACGGCACTGGAGGTCAGTAACGGTAGAGGATGTGTCTTCAGTATAGGTTGAGAGACTGTGCATCACACGCCCTACGCCAGGGAATGAGATATGAGTAACTGCGCGCCTGTCTGCTGCAGCTGCTGCGTCAGAGGAAACGGATTTATGTCGCTCTGCAGCAGCGCGTCTGTCAGCTGAGAATTCCCTCAGCAGAGCTGGACCTCACTATCTTCACTGTAGTCATTCACAGCCAAAATCCTTCTGCTTCAGCAGCATTAATATGGAAATAGCACAGATTTTCACACGCAAGTTCAGAGTTAAGACTCTTTAGTGATCTTTATGTTGCTTAGCAGACGTTACCTGAGTGTAACCGAAGATATTATTTGAAGGTTTGTTCCATCAAATCAGTGTTTTGTTCCATAAAAACCAAGCAAACACTCTGGACGTCATGGAAAAAAATAAAAACGTGTACAACACATCCTCTACAGACAGCGCACTTCGGCACATTTTAATGCACAATTACAGTTACTGTTTATGCTAAATCTAACATACTGGGGAGGAAATAAAACATAAAATGTGGCTTGTGCAAACATTATGGCACATTTTGTATTTCATATATATATTTTTTTCAATAAAAAATCATGTTAAACTCAGCAAATAAACAGAAATTGTGCAACATGATGTGCAGAAAATGCCATACATATTTATAGAGCATGTGTTAACTTATTCTCACTTCAAAACATTTGGCCAGGGCTGTGCAAACTTTATTTCACGTGGAATTACAACCCGGTAAACAAGGAAAACGCTGTCATTTCCAATTCACATTCACTTTAAACTGCACATAGAAATGGTTTTTATTGGGCTGAGCGCAAAGACCACTATACTACATATTCGGTACATGTTGTTTACCTCAGACCGTCACATTAAGGGCTGGTTTACTAGATGAGTATCACCACTGTGCTTCAATAAAAGCCTTTCCAAAAGGAAATCTCCACTGACCGTGTAATATAGGCCAGGACTATGGTTGATCTCTGTAGTCTTGCAGCTGTCTACAGTTTCTTTAAGTGTGAATGTTATAAGTTTGTAGTTTTTTACTCGCTGTTTTGTTTTTATATCTGTCCTTATTTTGTATATTTGTGTTTTCAATCAGCCGAGCAGGTGTGTGAATCAAATCGACGGGGTGTGTGAGACAATAGAGAAGAGCATTAACCAAGCTGTGCAGAAAACCCTGGACCAGCTGGAGAAAGACTGTGACCTCATCACCTCCACCATCAGCAATAAGCTGGCCCAGGACAGGTCCGGAATGCCCCTCCTTCAGCTTCCACTTCATCCTCTTCTCTTCTCTTCTACACTTATGCTGTGCACTGCGTTACAACACTACATAGACCTGTAATTATAACATGCAGGCTAGCAGCCCTATTCACACAATACATCCTCACACTGACTGAGTCAGACTGACTCACTCACAGCCTGTTTACTTAGCCGTCCATTTTTCCATCACTCTGTCATTACATTAGTTGATCTGTCTGTAAACAAAGCTGCCTAAAAGGGTTCTTCGGAGCGGTGCCACAGAAGAACTACTTTTTGTGACCTATAGAACCTTTCAATGAATGGTTCTTTAAAGAACCATTTTTATGAATGACATGAGTGTGAAGAACCTTTTAAAGTTTAAAGAAGCCTTCACACAATGTAAAGGTTCTACACCTGATAAAGGTTTTTCCTAGAACCAAAGAACCATTTTGAAACTTTTATTTTTAGAGTGGACACTATATCAAAGCAGTAGATCTTTAAAGGAACAGTTCCACGAAAATCACAAATTCCCAGTAGCCGATCAGTCTAGATATGTTTCACAGCCAAAATTAGCTTCTTTAGTTTAGCGCTGGAGCTACAAGGCTTACGTTGCTAGCAAACACTAGAAGTCAGTAGTCACCCAAATTGCAAAAACTTCAAAACTTCACTCAAGCTGCTTAAAAGCTGCCTGTGTAACACCCCTGGTCTCTAAAATAGCTGCCCCAGAATTCAGCTACACAGTGCAGTTTTGTTCATTTTATCGTTCAGTCAGTCATACTGTGTTCCAAATCACAGAAACAAGTCTGCACAGCCTTAACGAAGACCTGGATGTGGTTTGAACAAGTTGAAAAGTTTTTATGAGGTATTTATGGATTTGGGTGACTATTGACTCTGCACCGTCTGCTTTATAGCTCCAGTGTTAAACTAGAGAAGCTTAATTTGGCCACCAAAAAAATATCTAGGCAGGTCACCTACATCTGCAGTAAGTGAAAAATTGTGTGAATCTGATTTCTCACCGAAATATTCCTTTAAGACTGCTCGGCCTCCATACTGTCAGCTTTTATTTTTTCTTTCCTGACTGTAAGGCTGAGCTTATTGTCTTCCTCTCTGTTCCCACAGGGCTAACATGAGCTATAATAAGAGCAGCCTCATCAACTCGTTCCTGTGCGGACTTCTAGCGTTCTTCCTCCCCACGCTCTTCATCACCAGCTTTCTTGTCACCACCTTTGCCCCGGAGGAGTTAGACACACTAGTGGGGGAGGGGCTTGCTAGGGTCCTCTACATGTCTACGGTATCCTCTTGCACTCCTGTTCATATACTCATATTCTTTACATAATGTCTTTAACCCTTAGTAGTTAAATCTTAATATTGTTTTGTTATACTATTATACTATCATGTTATACTATTCAAATGTGATTATACAGTTATGACTAATTACATAATTATGTAAGGAATTAAATTTCTGCTTCATTTGTTTTGCATTGGCAGATCTGCACTTCTGAACTCTGTAGGTTCCCATGTCAAAAAATTGACATGGCAAAAATTAGAGAAGCACACATCATTCATTTTTTATGACCGATTCAGATTTTTACAGCTAAATTGGCTTTTTTTGCAGCAAATTTTTACTATCCTTTTCTTTTAAACCCAAAGCTCACACTGTGTGGGCCAAGTGAACACATGAAGCACACTGTTACATTTACAGTACTTTCTATTTGCAAAGCTGCACCTGGAGTAACATTAGTTGTTCTTTAACTGGCCAAACTGGCAATTAAGTTCTTAAGTTGTCCGTTTCAGAATAAGCTGAGGACCTTTAAATTCGTAAGGTTCCCATTTCAGAACCAGGACGTAAAATAAAGTGCTACAAGAAAAGTAGGAGGCAGCTGGCTGTTCAGCACAAAGTCAGGCATAATTATGCTGTGACATTTTATTATAGGTGTAGCAGCAGCATTTGAATACAGCATGAGTGCACTTACCTATGTCTCATTATTTACATCAAAAAGTGCAACTCAGTCGTCTAAAACTGAAATAATAAGTGGGCCGACTGCCAATCACATGTCTGGAGGTTTCCGAGCTTGGCAGATTCACATCTTGGCCAATTGCCATTGTGGACCCCTAGCAAAAATATATTGTATATTTTCTTTTTGCAAAACCGGACTGTACACACAGTAACTTTTTTTAATCAAATTTAATTAATGATAAAATATCTTCTCTTATACTTACAAACACATCTGGACTGACAGTGTAAAATTTGCATTTTTAACAGAATTTCTGTGTTTGTTTCAGTGAGATATGAGAAATAATTCATATGTAATTACAACATGCCTTTGCAATCATCTGCATTAATAAAGTGTTTATAAGGAACTCACTCTTAAATTGAAATCTAACCTTTTTCAGGAATGCGCTCTGATGGATGTGGATGTTTGTGTCCTCTTTTTTAGGGAGTAGTGATGTATCTGTGGGAATGGATTCCTGAAGATGGACAGTTAGTTTCGATCATTGTGTTTGGAGCGATGTGCTACTTTTTCTTTTTCCTCGCCAGGTATTTTGCACGGTAAGTGAAGTCACAATGCCGGTGCTCGTGATTTACAGACACAAGATGGCGCTGTAATGTTAAGTTTACGTATCACTGTGCTTGCTTTTGTGTCATAAATGTGAAGCCCCTCTTTATGGCTGACGTGTATTATTCATAGCTTTTTATGTGCTTTTAATCAGTGTAATGAAACCTAACTGAGTGTGACTTGATCTTCAGTTTCTTAATATCACTGTTGAAGGTTTTTTAGCACACGTTGACTGGATCAGCTTTTGACTGGCTCTTATTTCTGTGTGCTGTTGGTGCTGGTTGTTGCTGAGCCGTTGCTCTTACTGTCAGCCTGCATTCAGGACCGAATCTGCAGAGCAGAAAAGGTGTTTTGTGTCTCAGCCTTCAGCCTTCAGCTGTTTCAGCATTTGATTGACATGTCTGTGTGTTTGACCCCTCCCTCAGCCAAGGCTGTAAGACTCTCACAAAGAAAGAGAAGAAGAATCTGATGGAGTGCAGTGAGTACGTTCAGGATGTCATCAAAGCCAAAAAGGTAAGACTTGGTTGCGAGCAGCGGCTGTTCATCAGTGAATACTTTATTGTTCATAGCTGTTCAAAATAGCTAGTTTATAAAATTACTCTAACATGTTAGTCCTGTACAGCTTCAGAGGTTTCAAATAACTAGTAAGACACTCTGAAGCTGTAAATAAAAAGAAGGAAATGTTAGACGTGTCCAGAGCGACGAATGGAGCTGTGGATGATTCTAAGAACGTCAAGAATTTAATCATAAAAAAATTAATAGACAGAATTCATTGTATGTCATCAAATGACAGATAACCTGACAAAAATAGGTCCATTTGTATAAATAATTGCAGTACGCAGTCATAGGCAAAGGTTTGAACACATTTTGTTGATTTAACTGAAAGTCAACAAATCCTCTACAGGGAACAAACTTAAATATGACATTTTTCTGCAGATTTTTGTGCACAATTTCTGTTTATTTATCATATTGGAATAAAATAAAACCTAAAATAAAATGTGCCAAAAACTTTGCACAGGCCACATTTTATGTTTTTTCCTAATATGTTAGATTCAGCATATAAACCGTTATTGTGCATTCAGATGCACAGAAGTCTCCACAGAGGATATGTTAACTTATTACCACTCAGAAAATCAATAAAATGTGTAACATGACGGGGTCGCCCAGCACTGCTTTGTCTGATCCACTCAGACCAGCGCAACACACACTAACACACCACCACCGCATCAGTGTTACTACAGTGCTGAGAATGATCCACCACCCAAATAGTACCTGCTCTGTGAGGGTCCATGGGGGTCCTGACCACTGAAGAACAGGGTAAAAGGGGGCTAACAAAGTATGCAGAGAAACAGATGGACTACAGTCTGTAATTGTAGAACTACAAAGTGCACCTATGCAGTAAGTGGAGCTGATAAAATGGACAATGAGTGTAGAAACAAGGAGGTGGTCATAATGTTATGGCTGATCGGTGTATTATTAAGTTATTGTTCCAGACTTCCAGAATTCTTAAATAAAACATTTACATATACCTTTTGCCAAATAGCTTGTATTATTTGAATCCACAATTTTTAAGTTATTGTATATAAAATAACAACAACTGTTAATACTGTCAGTGATTTCAAACTTGAATGGTAGTGTTGAGGTGATCAATTCTGTGACTTTGCATTGGGCCTGCATGATATGGACGAAATACTAGTATAGGGGTTATATTGCTACATATTGCAGTGCAATATATTAAAAATATACGGGGGAAACAATGACGTGACATGACTGACCGTGGTTGTTTTAGAGGTGCAGTGTTACATCAGTATTGCATAAACTAATATCACGATAACAATTAGCAATCTGTAGGCTACTCTGTGCAGGCATAACAGTCATTCCTTACTATTGTTATTACATGTCTATTACATTTGCATGATCTTTCTTTTTTATTTCTACCATTTTGTTTAATAGTCGCTATTTGTACATGTCTTTTGCAAACAGAAGAAGCTGTATGAAGAATACCTCCAGCAGTGTGCAGCGGAATACGAGTTCTAAACCAAGCACAAAGCAGCATGGAAGACTTCAGATCAGTGGGCATTTTATAGTAGCAAAATAAGCACATCTTTAAGTCAGATGGTATGACCGTTATGTGCTATGTGTTTCTCACATCACATAGGAGTCAGTTCTATGTACTCCACATAACAATAATAATAATAATAATACCCAGTGCCTTTTTATTTGTTCAGTGTGAATGAACATGTATGAAAAATGTGACACACAAATATGACCTCACTGTGATCTTTAAAACCAGCCTATACTATTACTTCAAATATTTAATTCACTTAGTATTGTTTACATGTTAATAAGCTGCACTGGCTCAAAGACTTCTTAAAGCTACATTCTGTGAATTTTTATCTTGTATCTGGGGTTTATTATAGTAAATATAGTTATTGGGGTATCTGGGGTTTATTATAGTAAAAAGTTGCATAAGCTGCTTGAGAAGCGTTGCTGAAAATCTAGTTACCATCACATCAATGTAAGCTCAGATGCTTTATCGATCTTAGAAAAGGTAAAAATGATTGAATGTGGCTTCAGATCAAATGAAACTGCCTTTTTTGTGAGTCAGATTTGCTACTGTCTTTTTTCGAAATTGTAAATGCATCTGTTTGTGTGCTCTTCTGTATTAAGCTGTGATTTCAATGAGGTTAAATCAGTTTTGCTGATAATTGATCACTGCAATGATTGAATTCCTCAAACTCTTCTACTTTTATATTAAAGCCAGCAATGTAGTGTGTAACAAACTACTGAGGCAATATTTATACTTTGTTTAGATTGGACACAAAACCCCAAGATGTTATTTGTAAAAAAATGTCCAGTGGACAAAATCTCAAAAAATGGAGCTCCAATTTTAAAATCATAGATTTGTGCTATGTGCTTATAGTATTGAGCCTTGTATCCTGTATATTGTATACCATGTTGTGATTTTTTTTTTTAACTTGTCTGTCGTTGTTTTCCAGTCCATCTGACTTTCTTGTGTTTTATAAACTCCAGCACAACTAAATCAACTCATCAGACCACTTTCACAACCTTCATGAAGTTATAATTGATGTGTTTGAGCAGATAAAACACTTAAAAGTGTAAGGGATCTGTGAGCATGACCACGTACCATTGAGTGTTTTGCTCTATGTGACCCATAGTTTCATAGTTCATTACTAATGTAAATGCATAGTAATACTTTGTCAATGCAAAAACCATAATTTAGGGCTTTTTGCAATACATCTATTTTGATAACAGTTATGGTTCTTATTCCATGAAGATTTTTTCTCAGTGTATGTCATTTTCAAATCCTCACCTTTTATAATAATTTATTATATCTCTATAGAAGTGCTTTATTCTCCAACTTTTCTAATAGTTTTGTACTTGATTTATTTAACCACCAGTCTCATCTTTGGTCAAACGTCTTCTGTACCTGACTGGTGAAACTGTGCTCCAGCATTGTGACTCCTTTGTATTGTACCTGCTGTTAATAGTGGATCATTTTAAAATTATTCTGTCTTCTTCAAGTTGGCTCAGTTACACAATATTCGGTTATGCCTTTGTGTTAATCAAGTTAGCATGATTTTATTTTAAAGTAATTGTTTCTTCTGTGTATGTGAGCATGTTAAACATCGACTGAGAGAATGAATAAACACAGTGAAGACATGGTAGAATATAAAAGCAACAAGTTTATTTTTTTTTTTTACCAGGACAAACCCCCATATAAGCAGGATGCGAACCTCCTATCCCTGAGTTAGTAACAAAAAGGAGCTTCAGGAGGTCAAAACTAACCAAATCAGCATTCTGAATTATTTCATACTATCTAAAAATACAGTGAATCATCAGTCAATCAATCAGTCAATCAACCATTCAGTCAATCATTTCAAGATATCAAGAAAATTCAAGCCTATAGTTTTATCTTACTAGCATTAATATAGAGGTATAGCTTTAAATATATATTACTTTGTGCAATTAACTAGCAAGGCAACCAAGGTTACCGAAAGAGGTACGTTGTATTTACGTTGTAAAGAGCTGTTAGTCAGCATTAAGGGCCTGATGCCAGGAGACATGCTTCTTTACTGCGGAAAAAGGGCATTCAAACTAATACTGTGGTCTGAGTGTCTACAGATTTAATATCACTGATGATTTCTACTAGTCTGCTGTGTTGACAGGCCAGGCTTCAATCAGTCTGTGAAAAAGTCCTGACATCTAAAATCTGCATATGTTTTTAAAATAAATATGTTCAGTAGATTGAAACCTGGCGTCCATCACATCATAACATGACCTCACATTATGTCAATTATCATTTGATTGTGTGTCTACAGATTCCACATGATTTCTCACGATGATTCCTAAACAAGACAATGTCAATGTGGGGCTTAAAAACACTGAAACTGCATGTCTGTACAAAGGTCAGATGCTTGATCTTCCTAAACACCATAGTTAGCATAGCCAAACTAATCAGTAGTGTTATAAACTGTGCACAGGTTTAGTAGAAACAAAACCATTGTGTAATGGTTTACAATGGGATTTCAGGTAACAGCTATATACAAAGTTGCATGTACAAAACAAAATTAACCATATTTCCCCTTAACAGCCCCTTTATAAACATTGTGTACAGGTAGATGCTTCGTGCACAAGCAGAGAAGGCCAGAGCTTGACATTGCATCAGCATTTCACTGGAGAAGAAAAAAAAAAAGATGCCAACCATCCCGACATACAGCATCTCCAGTGTTGGAGAACATTAAAAATCATCTATGGCTCATTTCTCGAGCTAGCACTGAGAGCAGATGTATTTACAGCTCCACGCAGAGCCCTGGTTGGAAGATCCCTGGAGTGCTTTAAGCAGGTGCATGCCATGTGAGCATAGTTTTAGGGTCAGATAAACCCATCCAGGTCAGTCTTCAGGTACTCGTCCCCCATGCAATGTCCCAGTTCACCAGCTGGTACTCCAACACTCAGAGTGTCTAGCTGTTTCTTATAAAGAGTTCCATTGGGTTTAATGAGAAGGCCTTAGAGGAAAAGCTTTCAGCTCAAAGTCTCCTCAGAGACTTCTTCAAAGTCAGCTCAGAGTCCTGAGCATTCTCATTGTGAGCCTTTGTCTATCAACCACGACATATCTCCTGTCCTGCGGAAAAAAAAAAAAACAAAAACCCAAAAAGACCCTCAAATTCAGCATCGTATAAACTTGTCAAAATGTTTTAAGACTGCCTGCATACAGTACTGTAAAACACAAATGCATCCGTACTTGCCATGGGTGAACATCCTTTGAAAGCACAATTTAAAACGGGACATATGTTACTGAAAGCAGGGTAATTTCTAATTTACAGTACATACTTAAAGTTGGCCATTAAAAGTTGCAGTAATTGAAAAAGGCAATAACAGCAATAAAAACCTGCCACTGAAAAACAGTGAACTGTCTGCACACAAGTTTAAAAGCTATAATTCCACAAAGTTTTAACAATCCAAAATTCAGTTGGTGAGATGTAAACAAAGTTATTCACAGTAGTTTGATATGAAATGGTGCAATGTAAAAAAAGTCCCAAAATCAGATTTCTTTACATTGGGTGGAGAAAGGAACCAGAGCTTTGAAAGGCCTTAGACACTTCAGACATCTAGTTCCTATTACCACCATGCATATAATACTGACTCAGTGCCTCTAGATTGGTGCTTTTCACATCAAATCAATTAGTTTACACCATGACTTAATTATGCAAATATTTAAAAAAAAATCCCCTTTAACCTGGTCATGCAGAAAAGGGTCTAGAGACTGTCCACACTTCACTACCTGCATATCATGTTCATTGTGGTGGTGTGTTTTTATGTGTAAGGACCAGAGTTTAGATGGAGAAATGTACTTACTCCACATCACGCTTCTTAATCGTCTTTCCAGAACCAAAGACTTCTGCGACCCGAGACACAATGGGGTCATAATTCATACTGGCCACAGCTATCACCTCCTCACTTCTAGGGGGGTAAAAGTTGGTCACAGAAAACAAAATGCAAGTTCCATTTATTTACTTCATATCAATACACATTGTACATTTGTATGTGAGCTCTATAAAACAAATCTTCCAAATTTATATGAACTCATTTAAACATGATTTGTGAAAGTGATTCCAAACACTAAAAATAAGCATAGTCACTTAGTCATGTTTGATGCTTGTGGAAATTTCTCAGGTCTGCCCAGATAAATGGGCGTATTTTGAATAAATTCATCAGCACCAATGAGTTGATGTATATTGTCAAAAAAGGACAACAGTAGGACAGTACATTGTGGTAATATACTCACTTTGTGTAGAATGCCACAAATTTTAACTCATCCAGGTCTCCCTGGATGACGACATCATCAAAGCCATCTCCATAACCTTAGCAGAACATTAGGAATGTTTAATTAAAATAGTATAACAGAATGGTCATATTTTGACTCTGTAGATGTTGCATTTTACCTGTCTTATTTACCTGCATAGCGTATGCTTTTTCCAAACATAGCAGTCCAGAAGTAAGGCACCGTTCTAACCTCTGAAGTCTTCCCCATCATGCCAAGAGCAGCAACCCTCCCTACATTAAAAATGTCTCAGTGAAAGTCAATTTAAATTAAACCATGGCCTTAATATAGTAGTATAATGCCATGTCATTACGGGAATAATAAAAATATGCAGTGTAACAGGGATGTCACAATAAAGGAGCTACAATGAATAAAAGAAAGTCTGAACGTGTTGGCAATTCATTCATATGCTGGTTTTCTGCAGTGCTTACCATGGACGTGTGCCATCTGCCAGTGGGGGATGTTCACCTTCTTATTGCCTCGTAAAGACAGTGGAAAAGTTACAACATCACCACCAGCAAAGACTCCATCCACATTCGTCTGCATCATCTGATTAAGAAAACGAAATAGGAAGATGTTGACGTTTACATCTATAAAGAAGCGAAGAGTAGTTACACATTAACACATACAGCATTAGGCAGGTGAAGACAGCTATACTTCAAATGAGCTTTTCTTGATTTATTCAGTGTCTGAGCAATACAGTTCTCTGAGCTGACATATGAGAGAGTACAGCAGATGTATCAGTGCATAAATAACTTATGATGAAGGTTCTATACCTTGTTGACAGTGATGAAGCCCTTGGAGTCCATGTGCACTCCACTCTGCTTGAGAAACGCTGTGGCGGGACTTGAACCTAAAGATACATGCGGCATCAATCAGCAGAAATTATTTCAGCACGACTTGATGTGATTATCGTAATATAATTGCTTCGAGTGCCATTATGCTGGTTTAAGACTGGAAAAAATAATGATCATTCTCTCTCACCTATGCCAATAACACAGACATCTGCTCTTAAGACCTTGCCACTTTTCAGAACCACTTCTTTTAGCTGAAAAGGCAAAACAAGGCAGATATGTTCAATGGGGCAGCATAATCTGCTATAGTTACTACCTAATTTACCTTACCTATTATTAATATTTTAATAGTATATGATAATAATAATAAATAGGTTTTAGATCAGAAAAAAAAGCTTTTTTTAAAAAAAAAGCTCTCCACTACTAAGGATCCAACTGTAATTAGACATGTGAAGGATGTCCGTTGCTGCCACAATTACACAGGACCACAAGTTGTTCCTACAGCTAAGCAGTGCAAGAGTTCAAGAGGTGTCAGACATTGTCACACTAAAATAGCTCATTTACACAGTCTCTGACACAAACAGATACATCATGAGAAAGAAAGAAGAAAGAAAAATAGAGTCAAATTGAGCAAATGAGTAAAAGGGAGGGAAAACATGATACGAAAGGAACAAAAGATAGAGGAAGAGAGAGCTTATGGCTCATCAGCCTGAGCCCGTGTTTCTCTCACTTTCTGGATACCTGTCCATGATGCCCTCGCATCTCCGACACTTCATTCAGCATGTAGAACTTCACCCTGTTCATTTCAAACAGCTGCCACACCAGAGCACATTCACGTTACTCAAAGGGAATCTGAACTACCATGCACAAAATAAAAAAAAAGAAATAAAAATGCACACACTTTATTTTCCTAGACAGATATTCGCTTTGCTGACAGTATCAGTAATTGTTTAATTATCAGTATAGCAATATTGATTGCCCCCAATCCTACAACGTTCATAGTCAAGCTTTGCCTCTTTCTCATCCAGTTTCGTTGTGTTATGCATATTCTACATCCCTAGTCTTATTCACAGGAAGGACTCTGAAGGATGTCCATATTCCAAAGACCTGTAATTTGTCTTCTGAAACAGTGCTTCTTCCAGCATGGTAGACGGGTCTCAAATGCTGATGCAGACACTTTCAGTCAGACTCTGTGAGGGTGAGTCCAGCCTGACAAATCTGCCTCAGACCACAAGCACTGCGTGCTGAGTATTAAAGATTCTTGTGCTAATGTCTGGTTTCAGACAAATGATCGATATGTGAATGTGAAACATCAACTGGCCCATCAGTCTTTTCTTTGCACAACTTTGCAACTCATCAAGAGTGCTGTCAAAAGTCCATCCTTCATTTATTTAATTTCCAGCCAATATGGCCTTTAAGTACGTTATTAATTTTTCAGCTTCTTGAAAAAAAATAAAATAAAACATATTTAACAGAAAATTACACAGATAATTCAACAACAAAATAGTTCAAGAGTGGAGCTTGATTTTCTCCTCTCTCTCATCGTTGTAACAGTTTTGGTGGTCTAACAGGTCCTGCCACGGTTGTTAGTCCCATTTTCTCTGTATTTTTACTCATATTTTTAAACTCCAGCTTGGAAGCCCCTGTTTTTTTCACATATTTTGAGTGCTACATTTCAATACACTGGGTTTGAACTTTCAATTTTCCAATATTGTATTAAAAACGTTACAGCCTTAAATACAGTGCTAATAAGCAGAAACACAGAAGCATGCAAACTGATCGACTCTTACCTTCATCAGGGCTTTTCCTACTTTCTCCCCCAGAGCTTTACGGAAAGGAACAGCCTCAATTCCGATCACAGAGACAGAGTGAGCTTTATCTGTCAGAGCTGCTGCAACCTCCATGCCTGAACACAGGTCATCTGATGATTACACATCTGGACTTTACATACTATGGTAATAACATTAAGACTTCAGAGGTATTACCAATTTATTACAGTTCATTCTTTTGATAATAAAACTTTAATATTAATGTATTTGTCATGTCCCTTACCAATAAATGAGGTACCCACAATGACAGCATTCTTGCTGCTGGCCAGTCTGGCTATGCTGTTAGCATCCTCAGGAGTTCTCAAGTGAAACACGTTGCTAATGTCTTTGCCTTTGTAGTTTATGCTTTTGGATCTTCAAGGGGGAGACAGAATGAGAGAGAGAGAGAGAGAGAGAGAGAAAGAGAGAACCCATAAATTCAGCAGTCACTGTAATGTCATTTTAAGTGTTTACCAACTTGCTTTAGCCATTACCAGCATTCTACCCTTCATAAACATGATTCCACAATTAATACTGAATTTTCTACAAATTATATACACTATATACACATCTCCAAATGTATCAGGACAGTCCTTCTAATTAGTGAATTCAGCTACTTTAAGCTGCACTCATTACTGACACAGGTGTTCAACTGCACACACACACAGAGATTGTATAATCGGCATAGAAAAGCATTGACCAATAGAGTGTGATGCCTAAGGTCACAATGCCCAATGCCAATCGCAAGTTAGAGGGGTATAAAGCCCCCCAGCACAGGGCTGTGGAGCACTGAAACTGCATTCTCTGGAGCACCATCTAATACCTTCAGGATCAGCAGAAGCTGTAACAGCAGTACGGGGGAAAAACACCCTATTAAAACTTTAATTCCAGAAGAAATGTTAGATGAGTCGGTGTCTACAAAATTTGAGTGTATCTACATATAATTTCCTTTAAAATAGTTTGAAATAAAAAAAAAAAGATAAGTTTGCAGCAGTGTTGCTACATACTGTCGATCCACCTATTCCAAATAAATGATCTGTCTCAGATAACACCAGATAAAACACTAAGACATCGAGGCGTCACCTCATTTGTCCCTAACTTATGTATTACAGACTGACAAAGAACATCAGTCAGATTCTGGTTCTACTTTAAATGAGTTTGCCCAGCTATACAACTGAAAAGGCCATTTGGTTAGTCATTGTCAGAAAAAGCCCCTATTAAGGTTTTCATTTAAATGGCTGAATGTAGAGGAAATTATTATTCATTTTTCAATTAAAACTCAAATGATGACTAAATGAAAATTAATTTAAAAGTTGGATTCTCACCCAAAGTGTTGCTATAAACAGACTATTCATTCATGCATACATAAGAACCCTGTAACAGGAGGGTGCTCAAAAATATGTACTTCATCCACCCATCTATCATCTAACCCGCTTATCCTCCTGGGTTGTGGGGAATGCTGGAGCCTATGCCAGGCACTCACTGGGCGGAAGGCAGGAAACACCCTGGACAGGTTGCCAGGCCATCACAGGGCAGACACACAGGCATACACATTCACACCTAGGAGCAATTTATATCACCAATCGGCCTGACTGCATGTCTTTGGACTGTGGGAGGAAACCGGAGCACCCAGAGGAAACCCACACAGACAGGAAATCGAAGCCAGGCCCTTCTTACTGTAATCGCTACTGTGCCACCATTTGTACTTCAGTTTAATACATTTACTGAATAAAGAACAATTAACATTAAGAAACCAAGATGTTCTCAGCATCATCAGTGGAGGAGAATGACAGCTGGCTAAGCGAGTTAGTTCTGATGAATCACAGCACTTTCTGTTCCCATCAGCTCTGTCTCTGTGTCAGTTATTTTGCCCATAAAGTTTTTCGACATCTACAATCATTAATTTGATCTTCATAGATTATTTTAACAACTTAGGTTGTTATTAGTGAGACTTTATTATGCTTCTCATATCAGATTCAATCTTTGGCAGATACAGCCCCTACTTTGATTATTTCAGATGATCTTGCACATGGCAGGAATGAAAACAGTTAACACAGCTGTTGCTACAGTCATATATGAAGTGTTCTGTCCCTACTTGCTTCCCGTTGCAATGAGGAGTTTCCTGTACTCCATCTTATAGCCGTCCTGAAACGTCACCGTCTTCGTCTTTACATCAACAGACACAGCCTGTGACGGACAAAACACGTACACAATAAGCCAGCAAGGACTTAAGGGTTACTGCTGTGCTTTAGAAGATCCACATGCTACATTTTCTTGAACTTCTTTCTCTGAGGTTGATTTATAATATTTGTGTGGTGTAACTAAAAATCCAACTCCTCTTAATCCCTTAGAACTAAACAGTTTCTGGCAGGTTATTTTTGTCTTTAAGACTGATATAAGTAAATGATCTCTGTTCTGATAGCTTGGTTCATTCAAAAAGTAGTCGTGGTTGAAATTCTGAATGAGGTGGTTTTGGCATCATCACAAAAGCCATTCATTCAAAACTGCAACCATGCCATTAACAAGTGACTGTCAATGCTGTGCTGAGAGTTGTCTACTATCAAAACAACATCTGGTTCGATAGCGGCCCTCTGGTCAGAAACTGATTAGAGATAAATGGGCTATGAGTTGGCCGAGTTGAACTTTAAGGTGGTGAGTGAGTCTAAGTATACTTCTAAAGACGATGATGAGCGTGTGATTATGGGCTGAAAAAGCATGCATGTTTTGTAGGTATGAAGCCTTGAAAAAGTCCACCATGGGCATGCCTTAGTGCCACACTCACCTCTTTTTCCAGCAAGAGCTCTATATCATGGCTCTGGAAGAACTCCACTGATCGCAGTTGAAGTTGCTCAGCTGTGCTTTCTAAAGACTAGAAAAAAAAGACTAAGCATTACAACAAGGGCAATTAACTGTAGTCAGAAAGGAACAAACAGTTAATACACCATATGTCCAAAAGGCTGTAGACAACTGCTCATTTAGCATTTCTTCTAAAATCAAGGGTATTAATAGGGAGCTTATAACAGCCTCTTCTGAGAAGGGTTTATACAGTAGTAGCTGTTGGAACATTACTGTGACGATTTAATTGCATTCAACGTCAAGGGAACATTGCTGTGATGATTTGATTGCATTTAACCACAAAAGTCAGGTACTGATGTGGGGTGATTAGTTCTGGATCACAAACAGCATTCCAACAATGCATGGTGAGCATCATGTTTTATTGGCAATGCTTTTCTGTGGGGAATCACTAATTAGTTGGGGTGTCAGGATTGTTTTAAACAAATAAGAATAGTCAAAAGCTCATCAAGTCTAAACAACACATAATCCACTGCAGCGTAAACAGAGGCATGGAAAAAATACAGATAGCCTCTGTTGCACTGCCGTTAGCCTGCTCTGTGGACTGTACAAACCTTACTCAGTTTAGGCCTGTCATATGGAAGGTGCTTTTCCATGGTGCACATCACAATGCGGTCAGTGAAGCCTTCCTGCCTTAACGTCTCAGCACACACCAAAGCAGCAGGACCTGAGAGAGAGCATGCAAAAGAGTGGGAAATGCAACACTACAGCAAACTCATTTCGGTCTGGCCCAAAAGTGATTTAGAATATTGTCATTTCTATGAATGGTTAAGGATTGGATTGTTGGATTTCAGAGTCAAGTAAAAATATACCGTGATACAAACCAAGCAACAAAAAAGATATGTGCACTGTTGCTTCACCATGTTTAGTTTAGACTCTAGACTCTACTACCTGACTTGAACCCATTGATCTAAAAGACCTACTTGGTTCATATTCTTTAAACATATCCGAGATGTAGTCTGGGCCTAAATAATTCAGTGATTTATAGACTAGTAGCAGCACTTCAAAATCTATTCTTTATGAGAAGCCAGTGTAAAGATTTTGAGTAACTTGAGTAAGGTGCTCTGATCTCTTGGTCCTGGCTAAAACTCTTGCAGCAGCATTCTGAATAAGCTGTAGCTGTTTAATGCTCTTTTTTGGGAGTCCAGTTAAGACACCATTACATGAGCCGACCAGCTGGAGATAAAGGCAAGAATGAGCTTCTCTCAGCCTTTTGGGACAACAAAGCTTTGACTCTTGACTATATTTTCAGGATGATAGACGGTTGTTTTGGTGATTGCTTTGGTATGGCTGGTGAAAGTGAGATTGGAATCTTTTAGAACACCAAGATTTTGAATTTGGTCTTTGGTTTTTAGAGCCTGGGAATCAAGGTGTTCACTAATACAAAGTCTCTTCTCTTTGCTGCCAAAACAACAATCTCTGTTTCATCTTTATTTAATTGAAGAAATATTTTCTTCATCCAATTATTTATGCTTCACACATTAACACAGTGAGTCTACTGGGCTGTAATCATCTGGTGAAAGAACCAGGTATATCTGTGTGTCATCTACGTAACTATGGTAATCAATATGGTAATCAAAAGCCCAGATGACCCAAAAGAATCTTACTTTGGACATATTCTGAGAAGACCCAAATTACTGGAAAAGAACATTATGTTTGGAAGAGCTGAAGGTAAAAGAGAAAGAGGACAACCAGCAACAAGATGGATGGGAACAATCGGAGGAATCATGAACCAGCCACTCAGAAGTTGGAAGGCCCAAGCAGAAGACAGGATATTCTGGAGAAACACTATCCATATGGTCACCAGCAGTCTGAAATGACTTGATGGAACTTCATAATAATAATAATAATAATTAAGGACTGTCCCGGACCGTATTACCAAATTTTCTAACCAGTCCAAAAGTATTCAGTAATCTACAGTGCCAAATTCGCACTAAGATATAGTTATACTAGATAATACATTTGCTGCAAGTAACTTTTAAACGGTGATTTATCAAAACTTTGAATTTGACTAGAGAATGTGCACAGTTTAACTACCTGTGCATAGTTTTCAACTCGACGTATGAACTGCAGTCTGAGTGTGCGTTGGTCAAATGCACATGTTGAGAACTTAAGAATAAATTTTGACTGAAACTGAAGTAAGTTTTACCAATTACCTGCTGGTCTCCACTCAAATCTTTGAACACATTCTCCAAATACAGATGTCAGAATACTCCAAAGCAATTAAAATACTTATATGGAGTAACTGGGGCCGAAATGTTGCTCTTGCCTGACTGTGTCTAGAAGGTTCTAACCTGATCCAATGATGAGAACATGGCTAAAGCTTGTACTGGAGTTGATGACAGCTGAGCACTTTGCCATGACCTTTGTCTTCCTCTGTGTCTGGAGAGCCTGAAAGAATATTAATATATTTGTAAACATTCATAAACAGCTAAGCCAGCAGATCTTACAGTGTTTGCTAACTTTACACTCTTTACACCCTAGCTGCAAACACATACAAACACACACCTTCTCCGCAAACCTTTTTTACCTGCTTGTTTGCCCGTATGATCACCTTGTCCTTTTCAACTCTGACCTGTAACAAAGACAAGGCTAAATGTCAACAGTTTGTCACACTATCATATAACAGTGTTTTCTCTTGTCTTCTCATTAACCTTCTGGCCAGGTCAATCTCCCCTTCTCTCAACCTATATGACTACTACAGTTAAAGCCATTAGCCTCTATTTGCTCCCAGTGGCTGAATCATTTTAGTGGCTGGGTTTTAGTGCTTAATATTTGAAAATGAGAAAACACCCTTCTGCATCCACTAATGAGATACTTGATGCAAAGTGTCTATAAGACAGTGTTCACTTTACAAGGCATAAGAATAATTTGCGAAAACCACACAAGCATACTGACATACCCACATTATGCACAAGACTCAAATGTCAATACAACACTAGAAGAACGTATACTTCCATTCAGTTTCAGTCCATTTTCTATAGTGTTTACTATACAAGGGCATAAGAATGTCACCAGAACAGCATAAGACTAAGTAAAGTTGGCACCTGAAAGTTTTACCTGAAAGGTGGGAAGACTGTCCAGTCCAGGAAAATCTTCGATGTCTCCAGTTGCAATATTAAAACAGGCTCCATGCCACGGACATCGAACATGACCTTTAGATAGGACTCCTGCAGAGAAGACAATGCCCATTTAATTCACAACACTCTAAAACATATTTACAGCCCAAGGGATCATGAAAGTAACCATACTCCTAATATTTATTTGTTTGTTTGAAACGTTTATTTACTGTTTCATCCAAACTGGCAGGGCACATTAAGCAATACTACTGTAAGTTTGCCAAACTTTCACATTTTATTTCTTGTTTTACTGATTTGTGTCCTATGACCTGTAGTCTAAAGCTGTCTTTTTTGTTAAATGTCAGTTTGCTTGTTTACTTGTATTATCTTAATGCCTGTTGTAACTTCTGTCTTTTGTTCTGTTCTGGCGTGTTCTGTCTTTTTGATTGATTTTTGTTGTGATCTTGAGAAAGGAATGCCATTTAAATAAATCAGTATTTTAATTATTATAATAGCTCATTTCAAAGTACAGTGCCTCATAATCCTTCTGTGAATATTCACAGGCTGGTGCATAATGTGATAAAAATGATGAGTGATGTGTAATGGACACATTAAAATGGTCTTTTTGAAAAGAAACACAGAACAGTCGCTGCATTTGCAAGTTAAGCTTTACTGACGCAGCTAGACTGGACAAACTCTCATGATGAATTCAGTAGAAACATACTGTGGAGGATGTGTCTCACCCTTAACCAGTGGTGCCCCATAGTGTGGACATTTGTGCCCAATGGCAGAGAATTCTCCATGTTCCTTAATGAGCAGAGCTCTGCCTGCCCCCAAATCCACCTCACGCATCCTGGCAGAGAAGACGCAAAAAGAATCAGTCAAGATTAATATGCTTGCCTCACTGCAGAAAGGGAACAACAGAAATGTAAATAATTTCAGATGCCGAAATATCGCATGGTATTATAACAGAGCTTAAGTCAAACAAATTTCCTCACACTCTTGACATAGATGATTTGCTAAGAACATGCAAATACATTACACAGGATATATATATATATATATATATATATATATATATATATATATATATATAGTGTTACAAACGTTAACGTTAATAAAATGCAGACAGTTTAGCACAGCATCTGAGCATCATCTAAACATTTTGCTCATCCAGAGTACAATAAAAGTTATTAAATATTAACTTTATTAAGTATTAACAATATTAAATATATAAACATCTGTCTGATGTTGTTTTTTTATTAGTAGTTTTGTTTAAAAAACACCCTTGATCAGATTATATGTTTTTTGTTGATTTTCTAAGTGTAAATAAGTTCACACATCCTCTACAGAGAACACATTTCTGCACATTTTAACAGATAATTACTGTTTATTTACTGATTTTAAAAATTATGGAAAAAAAAATGTTAAAATGTGGTCAGTTTTTTCCGATTTTTAATTCTCCTTTCCAATATTTTATATGTAAATAAATAGAAATTATGCACTAAAATTTGCTGAAAATGTTGACATTTAAGATTGTTCTCTGTAAACATGTAATTTGACTGGGGATATTCAAACTTTAGTGCACAACTGCAACCAGATTGGTTTGATATTTTTGAAAACACTGATTCCAAACTTTTAGCCTGTAGTATAAGTCAGACATAAACAGATTGGCTTACTGTCCGTTCTCAAGGTCTTTGACATGGCACACCGTGGCTTCTATGTAGTCTCTGTGTTTGTGAGAAGGCCGCATAGTGGTCGAGTCTTCGTCTGAGCAGTGTCCCAAAGAGCCGTTGGGACGGCACTCAGAGAAAGGACTGGCCTTTCCATTCGGAGACATCAGGTCTGCTTCCTTCTCCTTCTCCAGCAAAGTGAGCTCAACTTTGACCTCAACTGCAAAGGTCAGCAGTTAAAGGTCACAATCAACATACAAAACTGAATCAAACACAAGTGACGACAAATAATTCCTCTTTTCTCACATGTGGAACATATGGAATTAATACTTTTGATTTTAAATTGCAAAACGATGTTGATGTGGTTGTGTAATGTAGTTTCGCCACAGCAAGCATGGAACCTGCTTTCTCTCTCTGGCTGGAAAAATGTGCTGAGAACCCAGGTCTTATGCTTTAATCTCAGAGAGAATTCTCACCTGCTGAGCGAAGCTTAATTAAAATCAATGGAAAATCATAAGAGACGACCAAGGCCAATGGTGGAGAAGAAAGAAAGCAGGCAGCCGCACGGTGCGCTCCAGATGCTTTATTATTAGTGACACTGCACCAAAAAGAAGGAGATTGAAAGTGAGAGCTGAGTCTTCTGTACAGCATGAGGAACTGTTAGTCTGTAGTTTGGGTCAAAAGCATGGTGCAACACTCACTTTCAATACCTTATGTAGGAGACAGCGAGGCACAACCTAACACTTTTGGTTTTTGCTTCATAATTTAAGAAATATCTGATCAAGATTAACATATTTACATACAAGAAACCTACAAGTTTCTGCTACAACTGAAAACTTAAACCATAGACAGAGTTAACTCAAAAGTTAACTCAGAATTAAATCGATGCAAATCACAGTCAATTAAATGCAGTTATCCAGATGAGGTTTCCAACCAAATAAATAGATAAATTAATATGATTAGCGAAAACAGGGTAGAACAGTAAGTATCAGCACAAAAAAATGCTCTATAGATGTCATGTAAATGTATTTTATTTACATGACATCTATACTATTTTTGAAGAATCCAAGCATTTCAACTTCCAAAAAAAATTTCTATTTTAAATTGGCATGTCTGGCATGGACTTCTCTCATCGTTTACCATAGGAGGTTTAGTAGCCCTGTATTAAAACCAACTCTTCAGCATGGAGGCTGTGCTTTAGTCTGGCTAGTTCACATGCTGTATTGTTTACATGTCAAAATAGTGCTACATAAGAGTCTGGTTATACAGGAGTGAATTCTATGACTACGCACACAACTCATTAATCAAAAAACACAATGAAAAAAGTCTTCAGGGTGAATCTTGACAAATATCTGTCCAGATTTTGTAAGAATTTGTAGATGACATTGCTAGGGGAATACAAGATGACTAAAAGCACATTCTACTTCAATCTGTTTAACTACATAAAATATCCATGTTAGATGTTTACCCCACGTTAGGTTCTCATCCACTCTCTCCAACTCAGACTTATAATCAGTTCTAGGAGAGGTTATGCATGCTTGTGAATGAGATTTATTTGACATGAGAAATCTACATTTATCAAGCAATGTGTTGGCTTCAAAAAGCTGTACATTGTTGATTTCATTTCTAATGTGTGTCCCTTTGAGCAGCAAAGCCACTACAACAGAGTAAAAGCTCACTTTTGTTCACTTTCACTTCATCCTTACTCTCTTACTCACTCTCTCCCTCCCTCCCTCTCGGTGTCTGACACACAGTCAGTCTCTTTATCCCTCCCTTTCTCCCCTCTTTCCTTCCTTGTGCAATTTCTTAAAGTAGATGATGCAGTCTGGCTTCCTTCGGCAGTGCAATTTATTGGTCAGTTTATCACAGGCCACAATATATGATGTAAAATTACAACATAGCAGCATCATGGACATGGATTAAGCACAGTTGTGGACTACAGTACATTGCTACTGGTGTTTCACCATAAAAATCCCTTTTAGTCTAGGCTTAGGTTTAATCTACATCTGGGAATCTGGCCCAGAATATCATAATCTAATGAGTATCTTTTTCTAAGTAAGTTTTTGTTTTTCTTGTTTTTCTGGGTTTAACAGGATCAAAAGCCCACAGTCTCACAATGTAGGCTCAATCTAGTCAAATCTCACTGCCTTTCAAAAGTCTGCACCCACTCACAATCCAACAAGTGGGTCCATTGACAGATGAAGTCATATTTCTGCCCCTCAGCACCACTTTGTCTTTGGGATGTAAGAAAGAAAACAGCGATACATTGTGAAACATTCAAATATGCTCAACACTCATATTTCACTGTCTAATCCCTGTGAACACAGAGAGCAACTGAGAGCATTAAAATTCCTGTTGCACCAAAAGAAAGCCATGCCACAAAGGCAGTCAGGGGGCAGGTTGGACTGACCTATATATAGATGGAGAAACAAGTGCCAATTATTACAGGATTTAAGGGTGTGAGTGGGGGTGTATGGTGGAGTGCGTTCATGTGTGTGTGCGTGTGTATGTATCACCTGGTTTGGGTTTGGAGAGGCATCCTCCCATGGTGGGCCACAAGTGAAGCCAGGAGGCCCAGTGAGTGGGAAGCCCAAGAGAGGATCAGACAATCAGGGTGGACTGCAGGGCCTGGGGGTGGACACAGCGCTGCAGCAGCGAAGTATGGGCCTGCCTGGCCCGCTTGGCCATATCAGAAATCAGCCACTGCACATAGCCTGAAGATGGAGGACAACAAGATTATACAACTACTGTCTGGGCAGTAAGTGTTTTGCTTGTAACATAACATTGAAACAAATGCAAATAAACAACAATACAATAAAATGTAACAACAATTTCTTGTTCTCAAAAAAAAAAAAGTTATTGTAAGGCGGTCAGAAGAATGCAGGTCTGTTTCAGGTTTGTAGACACATGCTCATCAACATTTCTTCAGAAAAAGACATTAATAGGGAGTTTTTTCCCACTTTGTTGCAGTAACAGCCTCTGCTCTTCTAGGAAGGCTTTACACTGGACATTTGAGCATCGCTCTGAGAAATTGTCTGCATTTAGCCACAAGAGCATTAGTGAGGTGAGGTATAGGTGTTGGATGATATGGACCACAAACTCCACTTCAACCCAGCCCCAAGGTTTTTGGATAGTGCTCCATCATTCCAGAGAACCAAATGGTGATCCATCATTCAAAAGAACGCTATGGGGGGGCTTGAGCCTACACTTGGCTATTAGCATGGCACGGCATGGGCAGAGACTCCAGAGTGTCTTATTCTAACGTAATATCATGATAATATGACAAGACAAAGCATGATATCAGTTAATGTTATTTTTGCTGCCTGCTTGTGCACAAGTGGCATAATTAAAGCATAAATAAAAAATTAAAATAAAAAGTAAAAAAAAAAAATAATAATTATTATGAATCCTGTTTATTATGACCAGGGACATGAAATAACAAGATTAAAAAGGTCCATTTTAAATTTAGGCTGACTTTCAGCTTACACACTGATAAATATAAAGTTTTACTGTACTAACTTTTATTTGTATTCATTCCGATGGTAGTATTTTCACAAGTAAATAAACATTTGCTTCCTAGATCAGTAACTTTAAATATAATTTTCTCAAGTGGCCTAAGACATTTCCAGAGTAATGTGCACAAATCATCTGCAAAAATGTCCAGATGACTCCTCCACACTCACTGGGCAATCAGTGAAAAATCGGTTCCTTGCAGCTCCACTATGCTGATGTACAGTTAGAGACTGTAACCCATCTGTTGATGCCGAATTTAAGCTGTTCTCTAGCACTTCTGAGCAAAGAATGGTCCACCAGCCAAATAATATCAACACTGGTCCTGTGCTCCGGAACTGGAATGTGGTTCAGTCTGTAATAGTATTCCTATATTGTGAACCTATAATGTAGAAAGACCTCAAAAGCGGTCAGTAAGAATAGATGAATAAAAAACAAAAAGGAAATAGCACAATGTGACCTGTGCGGTAGCTGTGTAGCACCTGTGTCTCCCTTGAACATATAAAATACAACTCAGTCACTTTCTTGCTGCCTCAGTCAAAGTGTCAGTAGTTCTGTAGTTTTGAAAGTAAAAGGTTTCCCACTCTTACTAGACATATATTTCAGCTGCTCAACAGTTTGGGGTCTCTTTTGTTGTAATTTTCGTTTCATAAATCGCCAGATGTTTTCAATGGGTGACAGGTATAGACTGCATACAGGCCATACACCCAGTCTTTCACACAGAGACGAACCCCTCCCCATCTTCACTTCTCAAAGACTCAGCCTCTTTGGGATGCTCTTTTATACCCAGTCATGTTACTGACTTGTTGCCAACTATCCTAATTAGTTGTGAGATGTTTCATCATTTTTTTTTTGCATTACATAACTTCACCTGTCTTTTGTTGCCACTGTTTCCAACCTTTTTCAAATGTTCTGCTGGCACTAAATTCAAAATGGGCATATATTTTCAAAAAATAAAAATAAATAAAAAAACAATAACATTTCTCAGTTTCAACATTTGGTATATTGTCTTGGTACTATTTTCCATTAGGTAAAGGGTTAAAATGATTTGAACATCATTACATTTTGCTTTTATTATCATTTTGCACTGCGTCCCAATTTTTTGAAAAGGGAGTTGTAGAAGACAAAAAAGAGAACAAGACAGCTTAGGGCTGCTAAAGGCCATTTAGTGTTTATGGCCAACAACACTGATTAAATACTCCCTGTCTGGCCTCCAAACTTGCTCGTTTCAGTAAACAGACAAAACTTGCTCAATGCTTAAACATGTCTGCCATCTTAAGCACTGTCTTTGGGAACACATAAATGAGAACAGGTTATTGTATCCATGGTGATGGCACTAATAGGAGTATAAATGTTTCTATAGACATGAGAGAATCTGTCCAGAGCCAGGAATAGTTCAGCTATCCAAATCCACTCTCAACAAGCAGATAAGCTATTTGTCATTCTCTACTGGAAGGAGCTCAGCTACGCCAGAAAAGTTAAGTTATGAACACTACAATTTCTTAAGTGCTCTGAAACTTTGCAATGAAAAATATTATGTAGTGAGATGGCTCAATGTTCAATGGCTGCTCTGAGGTTTCTTATCACTGACATGACACACACAGGGACTGATAAACAGAAACACAAGCTCAAAAAACAAATGAAAATGAGGACTGCAACCAAATAAACCCACTTAAACTAATCAGAATGTAAGAATTAGGTTTGTCTAAGCTACAGTATCTTGGAATTTGGTGAAAATAACAAATTTTTACTGAAAATGAGCTAATACGTAATCAGTTAACATAATATCATAGTCACTTGTAAATCTGTGTGTGATCAAATAACAGTAATAACTCAGCTAGTACGTTTATAACCTAAATGATATGATAACTTATTCTCTAAATAGCACACTCTGATATGATAAGCCACAAGTTGTGATGTCGAGCTCAAGCACAGCGTTTAAATGCTTAAACAGCTTTTCAGGGGCACTACTAAAAGGATCAATTGATATTCACATCACACCCAAAGGTCCTTGAAGTGGCGAGTGGAAAGAACAATAGTCCTCCTTAACGAGGGAGAGGTCCAGTGCGTCCCATGGAGCGCACAGGAATGGAAACAAGCCCACGGCGAAAGTTCTGGGGCATCTGAAACTTTAACGCTGCCTGTAGCAAGTCCTCATTTGTGTTTAATAGTGTGAAATAAGTCAACATGTTTGCAGTCTGCTATTGTTTACGGTGCTACGTCTTCTGTTTCACTGCTTAATGTTTTGTTCTTGTCATGTGTGCCAGTTCTTCAGTTCTACTTGCTATATTCTGCTGGTTTGAGGTGCAGTGTTTTATTTACTAGCACTGTGTCTTATGCTATGATTGTCATGCTCATACACGTTGCTGTCTTGTGTAAAACTGCAGTTTTTGTTCTTATGCTTGAGTTGCATACAATCAGCTACAAGGAAAAACTCACATCCTCTAAAAAATCCCTGATGTATTTACCAAAATGGAGCATCTACTACAAAGAGCTAAAAAAAATCATAAGCCTGGTTGTTTTGGCAGAAGGGGGCCACTTCTGTTATTCCTGCACAATTTATGACAATCTCCATAGCAACTGTGAATCTGTTCCTACACACTCTTCACATAATAGTATGGTTTTTGGGTCATGCATGAAAAATAAACAAAACATGCTCATAATAAAATGCATGCCTTACTAAACATCTCGTCTTGGAAACAAACAGCAAACAATGTAATTGAGCTAACTATGTTAGAGCTAGCTATGTATTCTTGGTGTTCAAACATTATGCCAGATTTCACTTATATTTATAATCCGCTGCTTAACTAATTTGCTGCAAATTTCTCTCTTCCAACCCAAAGTAGGTTAAGAAGATTTACAGTGTTCACAGCATATGACGCAGATCTAGTCACTAGCTTGCTTGCTGGAAGGCCTGTCCACAAACACATAATCTTTTTTACAAACACGCATGCTCACAAACTGCACGTCCAACACTGAACTGGAATGCAGGTGCATGGCACCCCATGACGTGCCCTGTCAGCCTGTGTTAGTGCTTGTTATCGCTGGTTAAACTTAATGTTACATCACAAGTGGTGACTCAGTTCATAAGGGAACATTATGTTAGCACAAATCCAGGAATGGGGAAATATCATCCCTCTCCTCCAGGGGACAGAGGCAGAATGCTTAGATAGAAGAAGGCATTGTGGAACGATTAGGGACAATCAGAGGAACAACAGGCTTAATTTAACCACTTGAAGTCAAGAGTTCTTACTTTTTTCCCCTTATAATTATTATTAATTATATATTTAATTACGTGGCAAATTTGCAATGCATTGTATTTATATTCGATTTACATTCTGTTTTGACAGGTTCAAGTCTGCACTTTTGACTTTTTCTGTTTGTTTTGATCAAAAATATCCAAAACATGCCAAATTTTTTTATTTTTTTAAAGGATTTGTATTTCTTTCAACAAACAAAATTACATGCACAGCAGTAACTTTTCTTCAATTTTAAATCATAACAATACATATTCTTTTCTACTTAAATATATGTGGTATTAAGTGAAAATTTAGCACCCATGCTTCCACTTCCACATCTTTCGATGAGTTGCTTATGGAAATAATCTGACATGCACACTTCCGATTGTGCTTCCAATTCTGCATTGAAAAATAATTCATATCAAATTACATGCTTTTGTTCTTGCAAACATCTAAGACTCCTAAAGGGTAAACATCAGGCTTATTATTCAGTTATATATCTTACGATTACTATCCAGAATCTACTATGCAAAGTAATATGTAAGCTATGTAATTAAGACAGTAAGGAACTTAAGTGTGATCCCACATACGAGCCTTTGCAGTTCTGACCATGTGTAATGAGAAATCTTTCAACCAACTGAAAAAGAAAGTAATAACCACCGGAGAGTCTACGTATCTATACTTCTCTGAGAAGCATTCCTAAGTCAGAGAAGTGTCTAATATCCCCAAAGACTACAAGACAAGCAGTCCACTGAGGGAACTCTCCTCCTTAACATCAGCACTGCTCCGCCATCCGAACCAATTTAGATAAAAGCAGGCTTCGGAGCTGCGGAGAAATGGCCAGCGAAAGCAGTTTATCACTTCTGTCTTCTGTAGTGCCATATCCCAGCCACTGGCATAGTCTGCCCTGTGTGCACACCCTTCCTCTGCAGAAGCCAACAGCACGACCGCAAGACACAAACATATAAGCATCACCTTCTGTAAGCTTACGCTACCAAGTCTGACATACCTCAGATTTCATCCATTTTCCCTGAGCTGCCTTCCAGGAAAGCTAACTGTTCACTGAGAGTTCCTCTGCACTCACGAGACTCAACACACTAGCTCTCACACGTACACACATACACTCGGTTTATCAGCTGAAATGGACTCTGACTGACACAAGTGACTCAAGAGTTCAAAGGCAACATGAAATCCTATCAAAAGTTGTGGGTCTTTACGCACTGCAGGAATCTGAGAGACGCTGATGAGTCTCAGGGCATACAGGTCTCTCAGCCAGTAGTGACGGGATCAAAGCTGCAGTATGACACAGTAGCTGATGCATTTTAAGTATTCTAATGTGACCTGTCACCTTTCTAAGTGATGTAGCTAGCTAGAGTGTCATACATGACTTTTTATAAGGATTAATACAAAGTCTGTCTATCTATTTTATCACTAGATGGAATATGCTGGACTTTACCAGGTCACTGTCCTGAGGGGTTTGTGCTCCTGTACGTTCTCCCTATTCCTTTCCTGAAGTGTCAAAGCAACGTGTTGATCATTGGAACTTCACCCGCGCCTTTCCTGCACACGAAAATGGCCTTTGGTTAATCATTAGGCCTCTCACACAGATCTAGATGAGATAGGCAAGTGTCAGCCACAACAAAGCACTTTTTAAAAACTACATCTCCTCTGCTGACAAAGCATGAAGAAGAAATAGGGGTCAAGCTTTTGGATAGTTTGAGTATGTTTAGACCACAGAGATGCACAGGGCACTGACCTACATGACCCTTCAG